>NC_141704.1:74060623-74333123 GCF_971803275.1 Cyanistes caeruleus
AAGGAAGGAAGGAAGGAAGGAAGGAAGGAAGGAAGGAAGGAAGGAAGGAAGGAAGGAAGGAAGGAAGGAAGGAAGGAAGGAAGGAAGGAAGGAAGGAAGGAAGGAAGGAAGGAAGGAAGGAAGGAAGGAAGGAAGGAAGGAAGGAAGGAAGGAAGGAAGTGGCGGAAGGAAGGAAGGAAGTGGCGGAAGGAAGGAAGGAAGGAAGTGGCGGAAGGAAGGAAGGAAGTGGCGGAAGGAAGGAAGGAAGTGGCGGAAGGAAGGAAGGAAGTGGCGGAAGGAAGGAAGGAAGTGGCGGAAGGAAGGAAGGAAGTGGCGGAAGGAAGGAAGTGGCGGAAGGAAGGAAGGAAGTGGCGGAAGGAAGGAAGGAAGTGGCGGAAGGAAGGAAGGAAGTGGCGGAAGGAAGGAAGGAAGTGGCGGAAGGAAGGAAGGAAGTGGCGGAAGGAAGGAAGGAAGTGGCGGAAGGAAGGAAGGAAGGAAGTGGCGGAAGGAAGGAAGGAAGGAAGTGGCGGAAGGAAGGAAGGAAGTGGCGGAAGGAAGGAAGGAAGTGGCGGAAGGAAGGAAGGAAGGAAGTGGCGGAAGGAAGGAAGGAAGTGGCGGAAGGAAGGAAGTGGCGGAAGGAAGGAAGGAAGGAAGGAAGGAAGGAAGGAAGGAAGGAAGGAAGGAAGGAAGGAAGGAAGGAAGGAAGGAAGGAAGGAAGGAAGGAAGGAAGGAAGGAAGGAAGGAAGGAAGGAAGGAAGGAAGGAAGGAAGGAAGGAAGTGGCGGAAGGAAGTGGCGGAAGGAAGTGGCGGAAGGAAGGAAGTGGCGGAAGGAAGTGGCGGAAGGAAGTGGCGGAAGGAAGTGGCGGAAGGAAGTGGCGGAAGGAAGTGGCGGAAGGAAGGAAGGAAGGAAGGAAGGAAGGAAGGAAGGAAGGAAGGAAGGAAGGAAGGAAGGAAGGAAGGAAGGAAGGAAGGAAGGAAGGAAGGAAGGAAGGAAGGAAGGAAGGAAGGAAGGAAGGAAGGAAGGAAGGAAGGAAGGAAGGAAGGAAGGAAGGAAGGAAGGAAGGAAGGAAGGAAGGAAGGAAGGAAGTGGCGGAAGGAAGGAAGTGGCGGAAGGAAGGAAGTGGCGGAAGGAAGTGGCGGAAGGAAGTGGCGGAAGGAAGTGGCGGAAGGAAGGAAGGAAGTGGCGGAAGGAAGGAAGGAAGTGGCGGAAGGAAGGAAGGAAGTGGCGGAAGGAAGGAAGGAAGTGGCGGAAGGAAGGAAGTGGCGGAAGGAAGGAAGTGGCGGAAGGAAGTGGCGGAAGGAAGTGGCGGAAGGAAGTGGCGGAAGGAAGTGGCGGAAGTGGCGGAAGTGGCGGAAGTGGCGGAAGTGGCGGAAGTGGCGGAAGGAAGGAAGGAAGGAAGGAAGGAAGGAAGGAAGGAAGGAAGGAAGGAAGGAAGGAAGGAAGGAAGGAAGGAAGGAAGGAAGGAAGGAAGGAAGGAAGGAAGGAAGGAAGGAAGGAAGGAAGGAAGGAAGGTTGGTTTTGCCTCTTCGTCCTTTTATAGGGGCACTCCCTGAATTAAAAGATCCAGATCTGCAAGAAGCATGTATGATTCCATATCTTACCAACATCATGTTCCACACCTAGCATCACCAGTAATTTTGAAATAACTCTACTTTCACATACCAATGGTGCAAGTAACAAAACATTACCGTAAAAAGCTGTAACATTTGTATTAGCTTCTTGTGGCAACACCATCTTACACAATCTCTAAGACTTCCATAACTGCCTTTCCCAATGTTAAAATTTTTTTTTAGAAATTAAACAATTATATTGTATAAATAAACACCATAGCTTCATATAGCCTTTGTTAAAGAAATTTGAATAATCATTAGAAATAATATTCTCTCTTTCAAGGTACTTCTAACAGTTTCAGGAACATAAGGGCTAGGGCTTCATCTTAGATCTTCAATCTTCACCACAATTGGTTTCTTTTGACCAGAACATAGAAATGCTAATTTTTGCTTTATAAAATAAGGAATCACAGTTAACTGTTTTTTATATTTGTCTAATGGGCCTGTCTAAGCTTTCTCTATCACAAATATCCTTTACTTCAAAAGCCACACATTTTAAAATCCACATAAACTTTTGTGAGAAGTCTAGCAAAGTGGATACAATTCAAGCATACTGTGCTTTGGGAGAAATCTCTTTCCTTTCACCAAGCCTTCTCCCTATCCACCCCCAAAAAATCTCAGAAAGCAGCTTGAATTGAACAGGAATTAAACATTCATGTTAAGTACAGCCAGACAATACCTATAATTAGTCAACATCAAGTCAAGAAGAACAATCTCTGAAACCTGATTCAGCCTAATGATAATCCGTAAGTCTGGAATTTAGTTTGTGTTTTACAACAACAACAAAAACCAAACAAAGAAAGTTAGAAAAACAAAAAACCCATCAAACAAACAAACAAAAAAAAGGTGAGAAAAGCCTAACTTGTCATCTGCTAATTAGGTCACAATTATCAGACACCATGAGTCCCAAAAATGTCTGAGAAAAAGTGACCATGGTAGACTAAAAACTCATAACGAAGTATTCTCATTTTACTGGAACCTATAAACTGGACAAAGGCCTTTAAAAGACAGATCCAGACTGTTCTCAGCACTAGGATTAGGACAAAACCCTTAGGACAGAAGTTGGAATAGTAAAAATTGTGACCAGATATTAGAACAGGCTGCCAACAGACTCTTAATTCCTGATGATGATCACAAAGAATTTAACTGGACAGGGCCCTAACCCACCTGTTCTAACCAGATCTGCTTTACACAGCGGTTTGGATTAGAAAACTTCCAAATGCCCCTTCCATGGCTGGTCTGTTTCAATGTATTCAGTGTAATCCACAACAGTGTCATTAAAAGAAAAAAGCGAATCCACTTTTGACATTGTTCTTCATAGCTACCAACACCTGTCCAAGATCATTTATGACTGGGTTTGCTGATGACAGAACCAATCTGAAGAGAGGAGCATGAACGAGAAAGAGTAGCTCTAGAACCTTCATTGCTGTAGGAGGAATAAAAGGAGTGAAAGCCTAATGAAATGTACGTGAAGGGAGCCCACAGGAAAGATGGACAGAGACTCTTGACAAGGGCCTGGAGTGACGGGAGAAGGGGCAAAGGCTTCACACTGACAGAGAGCAGGCTTAGATTGGATATCAGGAAGAAATTCTTCCCTGTGAAGGTGGTGAGGCCCTGGCACAGGTTGCCCATGAAGCTGTGGCTGCCCCATCCCTGGAAGTGTCCAAAGCCAGGTTGGATTGGGCTCCGAGCAATCTGGGGCAGTGGAAGATGTCCCTGCCCATGGCAGGGGGTTGGAAATGAATGAGATTTGAGATCACTTCCAACCCAAACCATTCTATTATTCTGTGTTTCTATGAAATATTTTCACCATAAGTTCAAAGAAAAAAATGTCATATATAAATCTTCGTACTCAACAGAAATGTTTCTTGAAAAAGGCTGAGGTGAACTTTTGGCATTAAAAAAAAAATCCTGTCAAGAAAGCAAAACTGCATGGGGATGCTTCTTCGTTGGAATTAATAAATTACTTTGTTATTTATTAATTTATTCCAAATCTTTGCTAAGAATCATTTGTTCATGAACGTAGTAAGACATTTACAAATAACAACTCTTCTGAAAAAAAAAGTCTAACACTTCATATTGAAACAATGGCTCTTTGAGCCAATTTCAGGAGTCTCAGCCTTTATCCTCCTCTTGGCCTTAACAGACACAGTTCTTTGTAAATCAGGGCTTCTCTCTCAAGAGAAGAGCTGATATCAGCTCCAAGAAGTTCATGCAACCAGGCACTCCAACTATACACTTGACTTTTGCACAGTGCAGCTTTAGGAACACTATCTTTTTACTTAGAAGCAAATAAAGGGTACAGAAACACCTCCTGTTAAGGGTTTGGGAATGCTAGAACAAATTGTGGCCTTTCTTCTACAATTCACGTCTGATAAGCTTAAGAAATGGAGGGTTTAAAAGCAAAACACAAAATGGTCACGTTTCAAATGCATTCCCACTTAAAATATTACTGAGCTTCAAGAACTCAGACTGACAACTGAAATTCTCCTGCTTCTCCATGTTCCTGTTAATAAGCAGGATTAGCAAATGCAATGAATTCTTTTTTACCTGCAAATCACAGTAATGTGCTTTAACAGAACTTAAAAAGAGGTGTCTACACAATGGAGAAGCTTTCCAAGAGTAAAAGGCATCAAGTTCTGCCTCAAGCAAACTTTGTCATGGAACAGGTATGTCAGAATAGAAGGTTTGACACAATCTTAGTAACAGTAAGAGCACCATAGCAACACAATTTAATATAGTAACATGTCAAACAAAAATCTAAGTCTTTGAATGCATGCTCAAATGGATGTGTGGTAACTTGCACAAATAAATGTCATTAATGTTATGAAAAGAGTGCTCAAGACCTCTCACATTAAGATGGAATATGTGCTTTGCAGGAAAAAAAAATAAAAAAAAAAACCCAACTAAACAAAAACAAACCCAGGGAAATACCAGGTTTTGGATGGATGCACTGCCTAGGAAAATCTGGTGCTGAGTGAATAACTTATTCTAAAAACCAACAATCCTTCACCAGAAGAAGAATTTCTAAAGTAAAAAAAGAAAAAAATACCCTTTAAAAATTCTGTAGATCATCTTGTGATGAACTTAGAAAGAGGCTTTTTAAATTAATTAAAAATTAATTTAAATTAAATTAAATTAATTAGAAATTAATTAAAAGTAAAAAAAAATACTAAAGGTCTAAATATAAAGGATAATGATAGTTAAATACTTTGAAAATGACACTCTTTAGGTTACATATAGACAGTTCACAGAAACTGTGAAATGTCAGCATTTACAGGTTATCATTCTAATCTTATGTTAGAAAAGCTGACATGTCATCATGGTTATTTAAAAAAAAAACAAACAAGGAACCAAAAAACCCCACAAAATCAGAAGCACATGGTAAAACAGGATTATACTAAATAAATACGTTATGTAAGAAAGGATTGTATTAAACAAAAATACACAGCATTCTTTTATAATTTCTCTATGTCTCCTAATGGACTGGAAGACTCACTTTTCTAATTAATAAAACAACTCCCCTCAGCTTCCTCCAAACCCTGGAAGTACAGCACTTCTTACAGGGAAAGGTATTAATTTAAGGCAAGAAAAAAGATATTCAGCTATTTCTCTGACACGATATTATCAAAAAGAATAACAATTATGTCTCAGATTTTCAAGTCTTTCTGATTTTATATGACTCAGTTGCTGGTCTTGAAAAAGAAAACCTTAAATAACAGACATGCTAGTAATATTCATTTCCCCCCAAGCACCTACTAGAAATTCAGATTTTATGGAAGTTTAATGCAAAAACTGAAATATAACGCAACTGGTCATTAAAAAAAAACCTTTTAAACCTTTGTTTTGCAAGCTCAGGCTCTGTTAGAAGCAGAAAAGGCCAGATATTACTCTCCCTCCCACACAGAAAGAAGAATGCATCATCATTGCACCTTTTTCTTCCTTTACTAATACTTAAAAAGAAGATTTGGTGACTTTTTGTTCACATATTAAGCAGATTAATTTGATTTTCCATAATCTCCTAAAGAGATGGTTCGGTTCATGAAGAAGCAACTCACAATGTGACTTATAATTCATTTACATATGACTCTTATGAAGCAAACTGAGGAGGTTTTACATTGTCCAACTCCCAATTCATAATCAAGTAAAATGAAAATACCAATGTGCTTTCCAACAGAAAATACTGCTGCCAGAATGTTTTTGCACATTATCTTTTTTTCATCTTTGTTTTTGGTCTGTTCTTAAGCATGCAATGCAACACAACACTTTTCACCACATGACCTTTGACCAAATGGATATTATCATAATTGTTTGTTCTCTGTTGCAATAAAAAAAAAAAAAAGAAAATATTTATTTCTCACAGAAAAGGCTGATTTCCACCAATGCCTTTGTAATACACTGAGGGAGCTGCAAACAGATTCCAGATCAGGCCGGAGTGAAAACAGGATCTGAGCTCAACACCTAAATGCTTTCTTTTAATCAGGTCTCAATACTTTAAAATAATTTATCACTTCAATTTGATTCTTTATGCCTACCATAGTAGGCATACCATTTCTAGAATACAGCTCTTCTCTAGGCCCAAAGCTTTTGACAAAGATTTGTTAGAACTACCAGGCCCTTCTCAGAAAGAGGGAGACATTTCCTAAGAGGTTCCATACTCAGCAAGTTACCAGAACATTTAAGGACCAAGTAGGTGAGGAGAGCACTGATACCAGGAATATCATATGTCAGTTTACAATTAAGCAAAAATTATTTTTCATTCAAGAAGAGTTAAACTCCCCCCAACCCCAAACAAACAGACAAAATCAAAATGATCCACATCTTCCTGGTTTAAAAGAAAATAGTTTTTCCTTCTTCCATGCAATTTATTTTAACCCACAATTTTATAAGACCTCTAAGAGCTTTGCTAAATTGGAAATAAATTCATGCCTAACAGATGTTCATCCTAAAGTATAAAGCTTCCATGGACGTAGAATGCATGTACAAGAACAAAACAGTAACAAGCTGTAGTGGACACTTGTTTTTTATACAAGCACACAGTCAAATTAGAAATAATATACTTGAGAATCCATGGAATTATTTATGGTAACAAGGGCCTTACACATTCACAGACCTTAATGGCTTTTGAAACCAGTACTGTTTAAAGAAAACTGCTGAAATTTATCCAGAAATTACTATGCAAAAATATCCCTTCTGGCAATGCTGCAAAAACCAGCAACAGAATATATGGGTTCCAAAGTGCAAACTACATATAGAGTGATATCTTTTAACTACATTAATTACTGGGCAATTACATGGTCTTCAGTCAGCAAAATTCCCAATGAAAACAAGTTCTGCTTGACTAAAGTCAGCAAGAAAAAACTTGAATATTAAAACAATAACCCTTAATGCCTTATATTTATATTCAATAGTAATTAAAATAAATGCATTTAGCAATTAAAGTTTCAGGTGATAACTACAATTTTCTGTAGAGCCTTTGACAAAAAAATGTGAATGGCCAACTTCAAGCTAATCCAGTCATCTTCTAAAATACATGATTGTAAAAAAATAAAAACTTACAGAAAAACTTACAACTGTCTTCCTTCTCTCATAATCAATAGTATGTTAGGTTATTCCTATAATCAAATGATTACTTTCCCTAAGACAAATCTTGCTCACTGTACAACTTACACAGAAAATGAATATCGTAAACCATTTCACTAAATATAACAAAGAAAAAACCTTTTTATTTTAATCCAAAATGCCAAAATAATTTAAAGAAATTCTAACTCAATGCATTTCATGACAGCCCAGGAGGGAGCCTGGCTGGCTTGCACCAGAATTCTGACCAGGACCCTGCCTGTTGTAGTTTGCTTAAGACTAGAACTGAACTCACCTCAGAGAATGTTAGCCTCCTTTCAACCTTCTCTTACTTTTTTAGTTGGTGTGTGGGTTTATAATTCAAACCTTATGGAGGAACCTGGACTGGATTAATAAGCAAAAGCTAATCATTAGCCCCTGCTGTACCAAAGACACTGTCAATGTTCCATCCTTTGTTAGCTTTACCTAATCCACATGTTCTGCAGTCATGTAGAGTTAAATCAGGTTAAATACACATATTTTTTTAAAAATAGTAATTTTTCCATGGGATTCAATGCTGAATAAAATTTAGCATAAAAAAAAATTTAAAAAACTAACCTAAAACCACAAAACTCTTATTTATTAACAAGAGACTGTAATCAGATCATGGTGTATTTCATACCATGAGGAAACTGGAAAGGTTTTAGCCTAGATGCTAATGGAAGACAACCATTTAAAATCAAAATGTATTCTGTTTTTGCAACAACTTTGTTAACTTTTTTTTTAAAAGAAAAAATATTCAAGTATGTTAGAAAGAGAATTACTTCATTTTGGAGTGTTTTACATATACTATATCTAGATCATAACTTATGAAAAGTGATTTACATACTGTTTTTGAGCACTCTTCCTACTCAGTAGTCATCTGTTTTACTAAAATAATGTCATTAATGCAGTTCACATCACAATAACTCAGTAAATTAATCTCTTTCATCCCTCCTGAACATAGTCTGGAATACATTAACGTGTGGGGATTTGTGAGCCCCCTGCCCCGGAGAGTGGTAAATCCCCTTGGAGGGATGCCACTATAATTTAAGGGTTAAGGCGCGCCCTATGGTCCATCCCTGTTGATGGTGCCTGTACTCCAGTTCTACCCTTCCGCCTGGCCTGTTGGCTAGCCCCTTTTCCTTCCCCCTGGGCGGTTCCTTCCCTGCATCCTTTCCTCAGACCCTCCCTTATCCCTAGAATCTTCCCTCATCCTTGGTCCCCTATTAGCCTGAGTTCTCTGATCCCTCCCCTACCTCAGACTGGTTGGCTCTGGCACCCTGGGCCCTCCTCCGTACCGCCCTCCGGCCCTAAGTTCATTGGTCCCAGTTGCTCTCCACCCCTAGTACAATCGATGTTGCACAGCCCTGCTCTGGGCCCTTTGTTCCTGGACCCTTCACGAGCTAGGGGGAATGAACTCTCCTCGTGGAACCCATACAAAGGCCCCTCTCTACTCCTTGCTGCTGACTTCAACAATATCTGTCCAGCTGCATGAGTGTCTGTGTGGGTGTGTGGTGCTGACCAAAGAGGCTTTCCTGGAGATGCTTCTGGAAAGGTTGCAGCACCCTACCATTGACCCCACACTGCAACATTAAGGGAATTTACCAAGCCAGTATCTTGTAAAAACATTTGAAACCTTTTACTGACAAGTTCATTTCCTAACAGTATTACCTTGGTCCCTTATAAATGAATGACAAAGGTGCCTAACTTCTAAAGGTATGCTTTGAAAGTACTAGGGATTTATATGATATTATTTTTGCTTGCTATAATAAAAAATAAAATGAAAAAAACACAAAATCCAAAGAAAAAAACTACTAACTTTGCTCAATTGTGAACGTACCACTGGGGCAACACAGGTGTGTGTACATAGACATACATATATATATATATAAGAACACACTTATTTTCAGATAGTAAAACAAAAAGGATCTATGTATAGCAAAGTCTTCAGAGCACACAGTCAATTTAAATGAAATATTTTCCAAATATAAGTCTAATTTGCCTGAGCTTTTGAAATTTTCAAGCACATTAGTTGTCTCTTCTCCACTTAAAGATTATTAAACCGATATTGTTCTTTCAACCCCAACAAGAGGGCAAGTCAGGCCTCTTTATAAACATTAAAGGCAGTTCATAAATGCACTTGTAAGGACAATTTAACTAAATCTCAGGTACGTTCAATATGATGGAAGTCAAATAGCTGTATCACACACTTTTTAAGCACTCTTTAACTAGAAAAAGTTTTTATTAAATGTCACAGTATTGTCACAGTACAGCTGGCCTGGACTGGACAAAGTGAATCTGACCATAACACAAATCCTATTAATCTAGCCTAGTTCATGCCTGAACATGTCCCTGGATAAGCTAAAGGGGACCCTCAGCCAGCCCCATCCAAGCTGAGAAGTAAGCACAGCACTGGCCGGGAAGCTGGGCGGGGAGAGAGATCTCAGCCAATGGTTGTATAGCTTGGGAGATTTGAATTGGGTATTTAAGTGAGTTCTGTATAACAAATGAGGCTGTTTGTATCATTAGCACCTGGAGCACGAGTTGTGGAGTTTAGTCTCCCCACCCACGACTGGTGCGTTACAATGAAAGTCCTAAAGCAGAACCTATTTTTTAGCTCCTAATAATAGCACTAATCTGGTCCCAGAGTATCAGTATTTTGTTTTATCATTCATCACATTGCGATTAACCCTAAATTTCTGTAAGAATCATTCTTTAGTGGATTAAGCAAAAGTGGTTTTAAACTCAGTTTCTGAGACTACTTCCAGAGTCAGTTTAAAATGCTATTGTCCATCAGTGCCAACCAAAAACACAGGAACTTGTCCAGTGGGAAAAAAACACAGAAAAAAATAATGGCGGGGGGAGGGGGGGTGGCAGGGGGCAGATAGTGTTTCAGGTAAAAATCAGAGGAAAGGTGAACAAGGTAGATATCCACATATCCTGGTGTGTGTTATGGACCACCCAACCAGGACGAAGAGACAGATGAAACAGTCTCTAAAGGACTGGCCCTTTTACTGGGTGTCTTCTGGAAATACAACAGAGCAGAGGGGAAACGGGACTGCAAACATGGCATGAGGTTCTGCAGGAAGGAATTTAGGAGTGCCCAAATCCAACTAAAACTTAACCTGGCTACCGCCATAAAAGACAATATAAAAATGATTTTATAAATACAACAGCAAGAAAAGGAGGCCTAAACCTCCATCCTCATTGGATGCAGCAGAAAATAGTAGTGTGAATGAATGTGGAAAAGGCTGAGGTACTTAGTGCTGTCTTTGCCTCAGTCTTCAGTAGCAACACCAGGTGTTCCCAGGGTATCCAGCTCCAAGCTGGAAGAGAGGGATAGGGAGCAGAACGAACCTCCACATCCAGAAGATGCTGCTGTGCCTCTCAGACACACACAGGTCTACATGGCTTGCTGGAATCCACCTGAGGGTATTGAGGAAGCTGCTGAGAGAGCCCACAGAGCCATTTCCAATCATTTATCAGAAGTCCTGGCTATTTGGGGAAGTCCCAGTTGGCTGGAATTAGCATGTATTCCTCCCACCTACAGAGAGAGGAGGATCTGACCTGATCTCCTGTGACAAGATGACATGCATTTTGGATGAGGGAAAGGCTTTGGATGTTTTCTACCTGGACTTTAGTAAAACTTACATTTTTCTAGCATCTTCATCTGGAGGACCTTGCTGCTCCTAGCTTGGACATGCACTCTGTTGGGTAAAATAAATGGCTGGGTGAACAGGCCCAGAGAGTTGTGAATGGAGTGGCTGAGGGAGCTGGGAGTATCTGATCTGGAAAAAAGGATGCTGAGGGGGGGACCTTCTGGTTCTCCACAACTCCCTGACAGGACAGTGCAGTCAGGTGGGGGTCAGGCTCTGCTTTCAGAGAAAGGGGGCCAGGAAAAGGCGAAACAACCTCCAGTTGCACCAGGAGATGTTTAGATGGAATACTGGGGGAAAAAATCTTTCCCAAAAGGGGTGTCAAGCACTGTAAAAGGCTGCCGAGGGCAGTGACTGAGCCACCAACCCTGGAGGCATTTAAAAGACATGTGGATGTGGCAGCTGGGTTGGTGGTGAACTTGGTGGTGTGGGGTTAATGGTTGAACCCAACCACCTTGAAGGTCTTTTCCAACCTTAAAAATTCCATGATTCCAATCTAAGTATAACTTTCCTTCAGTCTGTAGCTGATCAGGCCAAGATACTGATTTTTCACTGTGGCAACTTATGAACTAAAAGCAGCATGTGCATGATGTGGAAACCTATCCAGAAACTCAGTTACACTATTTCAGAAGCTGCACCTCATGGAAAGTCCTTTTAAAAGCTTAACTGGCAAATGCACACTAAAATATTTTGGTTTCCATCTAAATCTACACCAAATTCCAGTCCTCAGAGACAGGATTTCCACTTTATTTCTCTTTATATACACACACTAAGCTCAAGAATGGTAACATAGTAAAGTGTTGTTTAAGTTTTGAAAAAAGCAAGCCTAGCACAAAGAAGTTGACTGTAGGTCTCCTTTCCGCAGACATTTTAAAAAATCCCATACATCACTGTGTTCTGCAATAAATACAAGATACTTAAATGAAAACATAGGCATTTAAACTAAATGGATACTGAAACAAATTCAAAGTAAAGCAATACCGTCTTTCTGTAAATGCACCTCAAAATAAAAAAAATTCTAGTAGTGGGTTCTGGCACAGTATTTAATGAGGAATAAAGAACTACAAGACCAAGTTTTGACAACACACAGAATATTGGATAGCTTTTACCTGCAGTCACTTTATTCAGAAACCTTAAGGAGACACAGAATAAACATTAAGGAAACAAAATGAACTTATAACATTTAGGACATTATTTAGTACATTTATTTATTTACAATCTAACAGAAGTTTAGAAAAGAAAATAATTTCTAAACCTTTGCAAGTTTTGTATTTCAAATCTTCAAATTTTACATGGAATCATTTCACTTGAACATAAACACCGGGGAAGGAGACAAAAAAATTACTTATGGGCTTCGAATTTTAAGGCTTGTACAGTTGTTACAAAGAATCCTTTCATAATCTTGTATATTGAGATCAAATTGCTTATGAATTGATGTAATGGATTGTTAGTTTCTGCTTCCCAGACAAAGGGAGTTTGTTCAGCTGCATCTTTCTATGTTAAACTACTTCCAGGGTTCAGTTAAACAACCTGTTTTGCTGCAGATTATGTTCTCTTTTGTGAGCATGGTTATTAACTGATGAAGCACCTTTAAACTGCTCACCTTCTTCCAGATAACTTCTGCCTCCTGCTGATACACCCAAATCACATGTGCAATAGCAAAGATGTCTACAGCAGTGATTTTCTTGAAAAGTCCACAGCTTAGAGCAAGCATCTGTCATGCCTTTCAGTTCATATTTATTCAATATCCTCTCTCCCAGCTGCATCCCCTCCCCAGAGTGTTCACAGAATAGTTCCAGCTACAACACACCTACAACAATCATCTGGTCTAACAGCCTGAGCCCTCACCTCAAGTCGGAGTTCATTAGGAAGGGCATTGTCCAAGTGCCTCCAAGACATGGATATGCCTGGGGCACCAACCACCTGGAAGCCTCTGCCCTGCCTAGCCACCTTCATGGAGGGTACACCTCAGCCTCCCTCTCTCCAGACTGGATGAACCCAAGTCCTTGGCTGTTCCTCACAGGACATGCCTTCCATCGTATCCATACTGAACTATGGAATTTCCACTCCATTTTCATAAACACTCATTTTCACTTGAAAGAGGTAATTGCCATTTTTCATCTTCTACCAGATCAAAAGATACAGTGCCTCGGTGTGGCTGTGTATGCAATGGTTCATAGCCAGAGTTTAATTCTCCAGTATGTACAAAACTGAAACACAATCAGCCAGCATGCTCAAGCACTGAGAGCAATGTCCCTGAGAACTGCTTTTCTATAAATAACACAGCACATTAAATCCCTTTTAAGTCCTTTGTTGAAAGAAAAGTAATAGCTTTAGTAACAGATCTAAGGCTACAGCCTTGAAATTACTAGTTTTTACACTAGAATAATTTGAGTTTGGATGTTTTGCACTTCAAAATGTGATCGAACACCCCAAATCATTTATTTCCAAAGATACCAAGTTTTAAACACTGTCAGTCCTTACTGCCAGATTCCAACTGTATTCCTACAAGCAACCTACCCTCCAGCAGAGATTACTCTGCCCTGTATACATCTGCTACATGAGGAAAGATGAAGAGAAGCAAAAGTGTCAATTTGGAACCACCTCTGCTACCAGCATTAATTATTTTAATTACTTTTTCCAAAAGCAAACAAATAGCACCAACCATTACTGTTGCACAGTCACCTAAAATCAATTTATATATGTGTACAAAAATTTGCCATCTTTTCCAGGACTGGACTAAAATGAGAGGAATATTCCTGGAGTTCCTGGAGCCTATGGAAGAATGGGTCTATAGAAGAATGGATCTGAACCTGACTTACGTTTCACTGCAAGTGAAATCTTGCCTAAATTAATATTTGAGTATTATGATGTCATGTGTTGTCCGATAAGGAGGTATAAATTTGGTTCTTTAATCAGGGAAAGTGCTGAATAGGTGAAAACTCTACACTCTAAAACTTACTACAGTTGTTTGTGGGAGCCCTAAAAATCAGGATTTAGCCCTGTATCATTTTCACTAAGTTTTTATAGACCTCAGAGTTTCACAAACTGCCTGAGATTTTAAGTCTTTTTTTTTTAAAATAAATTAGCACTGTAGTTTTGACATGCTTGATATTCTTAAAACTCAAACTTACAAGTTTTGCAAATATAACACAAGACAAATTTTAAGCTAAATCCATTTCCAAATTCTTCTCTGAAAAATATTCAAAACCTCAATTTTTATTATTCCAAAGACAAACAGAAAAAACTCCTTTTATTTTATGGGCATTATATAGGTATGATAAATATTTCTCTTTCTGAGAATCCAAAGTGACTTTATAAATATTATGCCCATTCCTGTAGCTATTATTCAAAGGATGGGAAAGTTTACTAGGCAGTGTCTGTAACAAGGTGATCATAGGAAATTTTAGCTTCATGTATGCCAATAAACTTAAGGCAGACACAGATGTCACATAAAGCTGCTGGAAAACTGCAGAAGAACTCTATAACAATTACATCCCTAAAAATCTCTTGAGGAACATCCACTGCCACTAGTATTTGTAAGTAAAAAACTTAATTTACTTTTTTCTTAATTCAGAAAGTCCTCTGTGATTACTTAAAAAGAAATTTATGGGTACATACTTTTGTTTCTCCTACTGCTCCCTAGAATGGAATTTACATTTTTAATGGTTTAATTGAAAGAGCAGACAGAAACCCCAGAATTCATTTCAGTCACACCTAAAATAAATCTGCCAACTGAACAATGAAAAGGAAAAAAAGCCTGCTATGTCAGAAAAGCAAAATTCTTCACATTAATCAATGCCAAGCTTTTCAGGACAAAGTAATACAAATCCTACTGTATGCTAAGAAAGTTTAGATAATATAAGTCTACATTAAGAAAATTACAAATCACTTGACTTTTATCTGTAAAAATATAACTACTTCTGGAGATTCAGGTCTAGAGAACAGATACCTTTGCTTAAAGAGTGCAAAGTGATGAGAGATTAGGGTTGTAAGAGGCCTTAACAGAAAAGATAAATCTAACCCTTGAATTTAATTAATTTATTTTTACTAACACCAGCAAGAATTATTTCCACATAAATTTTAAGTCATTAGAGTATGAGCCAGAAGAAAGAAAATCAAGTCCTGCACTTTGAATTTCTGATGCGCTGTTAAATTTACAACAAATATCAAAGTAATGAAGTAAGGAAGCATAATCGATGTTAAAATACAGTGTTTGAAAGTCACCTTGAAACACTTTGTAGATGATCTGCCACTTAGAGTGCACTTTTTAGTCTATATAACTTAAGAGTATGTAGCCTGACACTTGGAGTCTACTGGAGGGAAAGCCCTACACAAAAAAAACAAAACAAAACAAAACCCCCAAACAAACAAACAACAAAACAAACAAAAATCCAACCAAAACCCCAACCAAACAAATAAAAGCCACCAAGACTCCCCCAAAACCCCCCAAAAAACAAACAAAAAACCAAAACCAAACAAGAACAAAAAAATAACCACAAACTCAAACCAGCTGAAAAAGTTATCAAGACTGATTTAACAAGAATTTTTCTCCTTCATTATTATGACCAAATTAATTTTCACAATTCCCTGTAAGGGCACTAGAGCATGAAGCACTACACAGATGGACAGCAGCAGATTACACCACACATGAGGATACTGGGTCCTTCACACACAAGATCACAACTCATGTACCTGAACATGGGCAGGAGGGCACTGTGAACTTTACATTTAAGGACTCACACAAAGTATGTTTCCATCACACCACAAACTTTTTTCCATTTGGTGCTGCAAGCTTTCCTGGAAGGTGGGTTTTCAGTATGAATCCAGCCAAGCACTCACAGATACAGCACACTTAAGATATCTGTGTCAGCAGTTCTGTAAAGATTTGGGGAGTTATTGCCCTTAAGAGTGCAATCCAATTGTTCCTCTGGACCAGAAATATGTTTCATAGCATAATTGCATTTTGGCACCTCTAAATCTGTGTGGCTGTCATCAGCCTGACACCACAGAAGCAGCTAACAGTGCCTAGACAGCAGATACTCTTCACCAAGCTCTGGCAGTAGTTGTGTCACTTGGAAAGAAATGTGAAGGAGCTGGCCCAACAGCCCATGATGTTCAAAAACAAGCAGAAAACAGTCAAGGAGCTCCCAATTGTGAAAGGACTGAAACTGCAGTGGGAGTTCTAGTGAGGCACAGTCTGATCACTGTGTCTCCAAATCCTCATGGAGGTTTCTGTCATCTGCTACGCTCAGTTTTCAACCATTCCAGGTAGAATCAAACTGGTAGGAAGCCTTAAACTTAATTACAGCAATGATCAGAGAAAGATTTGGATAAAAACAAATCCAAAGGTGAGAGACCCTATTTTAATGCCAGTTGTCTCAATCTGGTGTGCACATGACTCACCTACCCCCTCAGCTGAGTTACAGTAAAACACCATCTCAGTTTCAATGTCCCAGACTAACAGCAGAAAGCATTGCCAGTGGAACTATTCACACAGACACACTGAGGCACAGAGCACATAAGTTTATCTCCTGCATTTAATTGTGATTCTTTCAAAATACTCTTAAGAATCTCTTCAAGAGGCTCTGAAAAAAAGGCTCTGGGATTATCTACCCTTCATTGAGCATCAGAGCATCACTTGTTTGAATACTACTGTGATTTTCTTCTTTCTGATTCTACCAGCATGAGGATCACTACTGCACTCAACAGACACTGTCTGCCCTGCAGTCTGTGTTTGAGGATGGTCAGCAGTCTGGTTCCAGTATTAGGGAGTAAGAAACTGAGAGCTCCTGAAGGAAAAACAAGGAAGAAATTACAACACTTGCATCTTACTTTACATTTCCACATTTACTTTAGACAGTCAAGCCGTGGATGTGGAGGCACTCAGATCATGGTCATATATTCAAAAAATATATGTGGAAAAGCAAAATAGGAATAACAGAAAGGCAAATAGCCAGGAAGTGCTGAGAACAAAAACTATTAAGCAGGTCTACTGAAACAGGTGTTGAAGCACTGTGACAAAAACTACCCCAAGTTCCACTAAAATGCTGCAGTAAGGTGGTAAAAGATGCATTCACAATGTACAATTGATAGGTTAAAAGAATTGCTAAAATAGAAAAGAAAAATTGCTTATGAGATAAACTAGAGTCTCTGGACAAGAACCAAAGCTGCAGGCAGAGATCATCATGACAATATCCTAGGGTAGAAGTGTGGGCTCAGGTGCTGAGGTATCAAGAGGACACAATCAACCCTACTGCACACATCAAAAGCCTCGAAACTCCTAAAATGTTTAAAGACCAGATTTACAGAAAATGGTTTAGATGCCTGAAGAGTCTTGAGAAATTTTCAGTAATACTTCAACACCTAACCCTATTTATAATAAAAAATATTAGGCACCCGCACACTTCTGAAAAATCACACAGGGTATTTCATAACTAAAAGATTCTGGACAATGTTTTAAAACTTGGCCATATATTGTTTGGCCTTGGAAGTAGAAGAGCAAAAAACTCATAGCCAGGATTTTCTCTCTCCTTGGAGAACTACTCCAAGGCTTGTCCCATTAATAGGGACACCAATTTTCTGGTACAGAGAAGGAAGGTACAGGGAAGGAAGGCAGGCCCCTTCTGCTCCTCTGAACTAATTCTAGAATCCTCTTTTGTAGCGACCCTTATGCCCCATCGTTAAGGACATCACCAGTGCCACACAGGCCCGTCAGTGCTGCAGCACAGGGAGGGCTCAGATGGGTCACGCAAGAGAGGGGGCAAATGAAGGAAGAAGAAGGCAGGTGCAAATACGTGCAGGCAGGAGGAGGCAGGAGAGGGCAGGTGGAGGTAGGAGGAAACAGGGGAGGCTGCAAGCAGGTGGAGGCAGGAGAATGGCGGCTGGTGGAGCAGGCCCTCGAAGGGCCTATCCCCGCAGCCACGCCCTGCCGGGCTTTGCCGCCCGCTCGGCCAGCGCAGCTCCTGGCTGTGACCCGGGAGGGCAGCGCCGTGACATGGGTTGGTAGGGCTATGATTCCGGCGAGAAGGGCTATGACCCGGGGCTAGAAGAGCCGTGATCCAGCCGGGACCAGCGCCCGTCACGGCCTGGTCCCCGCTCCCCGCCACAGCTCCCCTTCCGCCGGCGCGGCCTCACCCGGATGTGGATGCGGCCGCCTCCCCGCGGCCGAGGTCACCTTGATGCCTCCGAGCTGAATTGTCTGTCCCCAGGCTGGGTTGTCTCACCTTGTGTAAACGCAACTGATGGCGTCAGATAACTTCTACAATACGAGTTGCTTAATGAAGGAAACCTTGTGCTTGGAGCATTGCGTAAGATTACATCACAGGATAAATATGCATTAGGTAGGCGGAGAGCATGGGTTAGATAGGCGGGTCCATGTGCGTTTTGCGTTATAAAAGATGCACGTTGTTACCACCGGGGTGTGGTTTGTGGAAAGCCCCGCCACGCGCCCGTTGGAGAATAAGCAGTATTTATTCTGTAAACCTTCTAAACTACTTTCTCTGTGTTTGGGGAGCTCCTAAAGTCGCGAAGAGCCCCCGGAGCGCCGGGCGCTGCTGCTCATCCCGGCGGGGCTCGGGGCCGCCCCCGCCGCTCACTGTCCCTGCCGGGCAGCGGCTGGAGAAGTCACCGCCGATGCCGGAGCAGCCCCGACCCTCGATGGAGCCTCTGTTCCTTGCCCTTTGCTTCCTGGTCCGTGTTTTGCTCACCCAGCCCGACCGTAGGCTCGGTGCGTGGCCGAGCACCAGCGGCGTCCATTCAGTGTCATCCCAGAATTCCAGGATCCTGAGGGTTGGAAGGGACGTTTGGAGATAATCCAGTCCAACCTCCCTGCCAGGAGGGCTGTGGAGAGCAGGTGGCACAGAAGTGGGTTTGGAATGTCTCTAGACATGGAAAATTCACACCCTCCCTAGGCAGCTGTTGCAATGCTCTGCCATCCTCAATGGGAAGAAGTTCTTTCTCATGTTAAAAAGAAACTTCTCGTGTTCTAGTTTATGGCTCCTCGTGCTGTCAATGGGTAGCACTGGAAAGAGTCTGGTTCCTTCTCTTGGCACTCCTTTGACATATTTATCTGCATTAATGAGGTCCCTTCTCAGTCCTCACTTCAGAATAAACAGCCCCAGTGCCCACAGTCTCTCCTCATCAGAGACCCGCTCCACGCTCATCACCTTTGAGGCCCTTCTCCAGTAGCTCCTTGTCTTTCTTATACTGAGAAGTATGGAGATTATTCAGGAACTGGCAGGACAGTGAGGATCACACCAGCCATGGGCTGGGCAGGAGGACATAAGCCTTTGTGCCATTCTCTGAGAGGATGTGGCATAAAGAGGCTGAAGTAAAGGCAGGCAGCTGAGTTGTGAATGACACATTGTAATGAATTGGGAAAACAAGGGGTTAATTTCCCTACCCAACCTCTTCTGTGAAAAGAACAGTGTCAGTATCTAGTAGATAGTTAATTAATGAACAGTACATTAAAAGTCATAGAATAAAAAGAGATGTAACATTATTCCAGTGAAACAGTACCTTACAGCAATTTTCCTGTTCCATACTATATGAAGAAACATAAGATCATAGAATTATAGACAAGTTTGGCTTGCAAAGGACCATAAAGCTCATCCAGTTCCACCCCTGCCCTGGGCAGGGACTCCTTTTCATTATCCCAGACTGCTCCAAGCCCTGTCTAACCTGGCCTTGGTCATTTCCAGGGATGGGGCAGCCACAGCTTCTCCAGGCAACCTGTACCACAGCCTCACCAAAATATTATTTAAAAATTAAAAGATACTATGGTATAGGTTTTGTGTCCTGTTATACCTGACTGCAGTGCTTCCAAAGGTAGCTAGAACATGACTTTTTGGGGGGTTAAATAGCATACATCTTAATCACTCTTCTTCTAAGATATACCATTAAAAAAAGAAAAGTTTGTGCCTGTGTGCCTGAGCACTATAAAATCCAACAGTTTGATGGAAGTTCTGTCAGCAGACAGCAACAGTAATAATTAAGGGCTTGTTTTCTTCATTAGTTAATCTTCTACTGCGGTATTATCCTAGTGAAAGACCATTATATGTCAGTCAGATGGTTGAATTTCTTCTTGGATGTAAAGGGGAAAAAAAAAAACCCCTAAAAAAACCTTCTCAGTATTCTATAATAATGTTGGTACATTCAATATTTTTTATAAAGTTTTAGTTAGTAGTTATTTGGTTTGTTTCTGTAATGCTAAAAATGAACATTCAGATTCTCAGAACTTCAGGAGGTTCTTTCCAGGATGGTGTTCAAACCTGCTCTGGGGCCTAGAGTGCCTGCTCCTGTTTTGTCAATAAACTGAAGATATCACTTCTTTTTACTATCAAGATACTATTTTCTTTGTACAGATTAATGTAAGTTTGGATTACTGAAGGCAGTAATACTTAAGTATGTTATGTTTATCATCAGTGTATTCCTGTATTGCATCTCAGTAGCATATTCCTTTTCTGTTTTAGAATTTGTTACACTGTTTTTGCAGAAAGAATAAGTGTATTGTGGGAAAAAAAAAGAGAAAAAGTAGCTCTTACTAAGCCAAATTAGATAATTACAATTTCGCTGTATCTTCAAAACACAGCTGTGTCTTTTGGGTTGTGAGAATTAGTATTTAGTGCATGTAACTTTGCACTTTTTATCTAAAGAAAAATGGTCCCCTCCAAATGAAGATTCCTCTAATTAGCTCATTTTCTCAATTTTGAAATTTAGTAGAAGTAAATGTGTTCCTTTTTACAATTTATTATTACAGATATTATTCCTGAGTTTAATTAATCTTTTATAATGGCCATTATCAGATTTCTCTTGCTTTTTTTCCATGTCAGAATTTGGTAGCTGAGACAAATGAAAGCACTTTTGTTTTGATTTTCCACTGACATGTCTGAATTAATTTGTATCTTCTATCCTTAATTTATATATCAGCAGCACAAGAGGAAAGTGTATATACTATACTAGAACTGTTCCCAAAAAGGATTCAAATATCAAGGTTTTTTCTGTATGATTATGTGTAGCTTTGTCTAAAAATCTATTTCAACATGTCTTCCACACAATTTAAATATTTGTAACACAGGCCTCTATCTCTGGTTGGGTTTTTGTTTATTTGTTTGTTGGGTTTTTTAAGGCTATAAATTTTGAAATATCTGTATTTTTGGTTTCCTTGGAGTCTGATTTAGTTTTGTTTTGATAATCATCTTCCCACCTGAGTTGCCACTCAGTTGCCACTCAGTTGCTACTGTAGGCCTTGAAATAAACTGCTCTTGGTTTTTTACTTCATCTGACCTGTCTTAAGGCACCCATAAGCTCACTTTGAAAATCTCCCTGGATATTGCCCCTTATATTTTAGGAGTATTTCCTGTTGTAACATGCCGTAAGGAAATAGCCAAAAGTTTCCCATTGTCCGGCACACCATTTCACTGAATACCCCAATTTGGTCAGACTATCAATATAAATTGTTAGCATTTTTTCTAAAGCAGTAATGATTCTCAACAGCCACCATATTTTGGGAAACTGAAGGGCAAAGAAGCAAAATGGAAATAAGAAAATTCATTTGTCTCAAGACTCAGACTCATTCCTTGAAGTGCACAATTTAATAAGTGTAAATTCAGCAAGTAGAGAAAAAAAGGAAGAGGAGGAAACACATTGCAAACTATACACTTATTACAGCTTTTAAAAGGAATCAGGAAGAAGCAGCTTGGGAGGCTTGTATTTCAGCTTAAGGTTGCACGAAGTAAATAGCAAAAGGTTGATTGTTTTTATTTTTTATCTGTACTCATCTTTAAACTATGTTCCTCTCTAGAGCTTTATGAAATATGAAAAAGACCTTTCATAATATTAAAAAACAGAAGGTCCACTATAATTACACCCAAAATGGTTTGAACCAATCTAAGACCAAGAATCATCTTAATATGGGCTGAATGTTATTGTTTTGTCTCCTAGAGAGCAAAGTTTATAGAGATTCCTGTCAGTTCTAGAACTTTTTTTTTAAAATTCATTCAGCCTTACATGGTAACACTGGGTGGTTATAAATAGGTGGGTGATATCCCCCTTCATTTGAGCATTTTTGTGTGGTATGAAGCCAGTCATACTTTTCGTCTTCCAAAGGAAACAATGTTTATAATGCTGTTGGACTGGAGGCTTTTTTTCAATCCTAGTAGAGAAATAAGTAAAACTGCTGAACAAGCATGATTTATAAAGTAGATATGGATTGATTTACCACTATTAAATGCCATCTTTAACCTACAGGGCTTACTTACTTACTGAGGGAAGTTGGTGATAGAACACAACAAAATTAAGTATGTACTTTTGTTACCCTGAGGCAGATGGAGAATATGGGGCTTGGGACATTGAGGTTCTTTATATGAAAGGTAACCACTATTTTTATTTTTCATGTACAGCCAAGGCTTAGGAAATCTAGTCTTTATAAACAATTGTTTGCTAATAACCAGGGAAGAATGGACCAAGTTAATCTTGTTGCGAAACTACTATTTCCACGACGAGAACTAACATCCACTCTCATTCTTGGGGTCACTAGTAGGAGCAAGGTCCAGTCAGTTTGAAAGGGCAGGAGAAGAAAATTCTGTGTTAACTGTGAAAGTAGACAGCATGTGTAGGATAATTTAGTCTTTTTCAACTTAAATTTCTGATTTTTACCCTATTGAGGTACCCACCTACTTCAGTCCTCACAATTGACAATAATGCAAAAAGTGTATTTGTTGCCAGCTCTGAAAAATCCAGCTCTGAAAAATTCTACCACCCTTTTCTACCCACTAAAATATCCACAGTCAAGGCATACTACACTTGTTTTCCTTTTAGGGTTTTATAGGAAAAAACATAGTATAGAAATCATTGTAATTTCCTTTCAAGAAAATTTACTAAAAGTAGTCAGTAAAAAAGTAAAAAACTCCTGTTGTAAAACAAAAAAGCGCTATAGAGTAACGTTTCTTCTCTATCCTTTACCTGTTATATTTCTCCTCTTAGATGACAGTAGCAGAACCCAGAGGCCACCTTCTAAAAGTGGGGGTTTTTTTCTTCCCATTTATAGAATCTGTGTATTGGCAGAAATGCCAAGGTTTCTGCAGCTTCACCAAGAATTACTCTGGTAACATGTTGTTACACCAGCCATCTCAAGTAATGCAGTCCTGTCCTTGCATCCAATTAGTAGTATCTGCCTAACTAACCTTCTCTAATTATCACAGATTTTGTGCATCTAAATAAACACTGTACTACGTGGCTTTGTTTTTTCTGGGTTTTAAAAACTGGATCCTGCTGTTTTTTAAATCCTGTGGAAGTACTTTTGAATTTGTAATCAGTTTTTCAGCTACCTTTTTTTCCTGGTTTAATTGATTTATATGATAAGTGCATTTGTATAAGCAGCAATGCTACATTGGAGACATCTTTGTGAAATCATGTTAAAAAGTTTAAGACATTTTTGATTCACAAGCACAGTTCTTTTTCAATCAGCTTTTGCTTACATCTTCAAGAGCAGTTTATGAATGGTGCTCTTACTTCAAGTAGTATTTTCCTACAGTATTTTAGCTTCCCTTATTTAATGTCAAAATAAATAAATATCTGAGTTCACAGAAATTCTACAGTAAACAATATTGCACAAAGAAGTCACCTAGTTAATCATGGAAAACTGGTGCTGGGAGAATGGTTTAGCTGTGAGGGAAATGTCCAAGTAGTTCTTTCTAAAGCCATTATGAACATACTTGGGGCATTTAAAATCAGCCAAACCTCACCAACAAGAGCTAGCTGGCAGCTAATGTACACATATTTTGTGGGCATTTGAAAGAGTGGACAAACAAGGTCCATAAATTCTCTCAACACCGAGGGTAAGATCTCTGAACTTTACCCAGAAGAAATAGTTTTGGAGGACAAAAGTATTTCCAGTTGAAAGCAATTCTGTTTTGACACTTGGCTTTCTTAGTGCTTCAGTATTCAAGGCTTCTATGGATTGCACTGAAACACAACTTTATTTTTAACATCATCAGTATCTTCTCCACAATGTTGCCGAAACACATGAAGTTAAGTATATGTTGTGGGTTAATGTCCAGTAGCAGAGAAATTCAATGGGCCAAAAGCTTTCCTAAAGCTTTTGCTCCTCTTTCTAAGTTTTTGCTGCATTGTTGTTTTTCTGCATTTATTTTAATTTTTAATGCATACTTGAAAAGAAGATGACAGGCTTTGAAGCACTACTGAATTTATCCCATCAATGTGGTTTTGTGGAGACTAACTCAAGAAATCAGAGGAAGTTAAATCATGCTACTTCCTTACATTTAGTACTTCTACACAGATTACCTGCATTTGAAAGATAGAGCTTTATCATAGGAATTTTGGTTGTTTATTATTATTTTGCTAAAACAGACATTAGGTAATCTAGGACATTGTGCAGTCCATCCTGATCTTCTCTTAAGCAGGAACTGGCACAGTTTTCTCCAAGCTATGGAAATCCAGAACTGAATCACAGAATTTCTAGAATCTCAGAAATGTCAGGTAAGTGATCAAGCAGCTAAAAAGGTGGGTGTAAAATTTTTCAGAGAACTTGCATGAGCAACTACTTCAGTTACTCAGGGGATGAACTGGAACCCCAAAGAAGGACAAATGCTATTGTTTTGGAACAGCTGCTTGGAACTGTGTGTCCTACTGTGCAAAGCGTGACTCTAGTGCAGTAGTTGAACCAGATGCAGTGCCACATTATTCAGTCCTGGAATCCTCTCTGACCAAACTTGCTGGAACCAGGACCTGCCTCAGACTGTTCAGCATATTAGCATGTAATTCCTTATGAATGTCTTAATATCCGCTGTTAAAAATAGCTTGTGGTAAGACCTAAAAATCTTCAGGCTGAGTGTCTGAACACAATCCTGGAGTTATTTATAACCACCTATGAATTTGTTATGGTTGAAACAGGTGCAGGCAAACAGCCAGAAAGGTTCTGGAAGAGAAAAAATCCTCAATTACTTCTTGTTGTAAAACACATGCACCTTTTTGTGAGACCTGGACTTCATCAGCAGTGGTGGCTGCAGCCACCAGTGTTGGATAGCTCTTAGCCAGGGAATGGCATTCCTTCCCCTGGCAGTAAGAGGGGACTGACCATTCCTTTCTCCAGCAGTAATCTGACGGTGACAGGCCATTGCACCACCAAGAATGTCATATCCATGTCTACATATAGTCAAAGATCAAGCTTGAAATTACAGAACTAAAAGGAACACGCATTCCTGGTCCTCTCCTCCTTTCTGAATTAAGACATATTTTTGCTATCTCTTCACACTAAATTTTAGGGAGAATGATTAACCACATGGTCCTTTTTGGGGGGATAACATCATAGTAGGAATCATCCAGCAAATGGATGATTACTATTCTGATCCAGATTATTCATTCATATGCTGAAGCTTGTTTTTCTGTTTAAAACACTTCCAAGTAATTCAGCTGCTATGCAAAAATTTAATTAAAACCATAAAAAGATAGTTTGACTGGATATTTTTATTGAAAATAGGTAAATGTATGCTAATGTGCAAGTGTATCAGAAAAACCTTCTGTCAAAGAATTATAAGTACCATTGGAGACTCTTGATATTCATAAATTACATTGTCACACAGGGAAAATAAGTGAAAAAGACATTCCTAATGATTCTTTTTTTAAAAAAGTTCATTGGACAAACCAGAAATTGCTAAGCAGGTTCTAAGTGCTAGTTTTTAGAGGGAAACTCTTCTGTTGATACAGCTATCAAGATATTGCCACTTCAAACAAACCCCATCCAACATAAAACCCTGTTAACCATTTAGCAAGTATTTTAATTGCAGAAGAAAAAGTAAAATATTTGCTATGCTATGAACTAAGATTCTTCTAGCTAATCCTCAAAAAATGCCATTATAACATTAGAAATGAACCTCTACTCATGATCTGCCAGTAGTACTTGAAATGCTTGGCAATTTTTTTTACCAAAACAAGGAATTAAAAAAATGGCTTTTTGGCTTTCTGAGATATTTCAGTAGGCAAATTGTGATGGCCTGTTGCAGTGTGTTTCTTGTTAATGGTGTGTTCTGTTATTACCTGTTGATGGTTTGGTCCAAATGAGACCCTCTCACCCCATGTTGTCAATCTACCCTGAGTCTCCTGTCCATCTGTCTTAAGCCCATCGCATGCTTGGAATTCCACTTTGGAAATTCCCCTAAACTTCAATGCTTGATTAGTCCATGTGACCCAACTTTCCCCCCCTACCTCCCTCATTGGATGATGATTTTGTGAACCCTGCCTTTTACCCTCCCCAGGAAATATCTGATTAGCTGATGCTTTCTACCCTCCCTTTGAACTGCCTCCCTATTTCAGCTGTTGCACGCTCTCATTTTCTGTCTTTTGCCCCCAAGATTCCCCAGAGCAATAAATCCTCTATTACCCCATGCAAAAGACCTCCCTCTCATCCTTGTCTCCTCAGAGCGCAGACTGACAGCCAAAAAGCCGTAGAGCAAGTGCTCTAGTTGCACCTCAGGTCCTCCTGCTCCTGGGGTGTGACCCACTCCTGGAGCGGGTCAAAGTGATAGAGCCAGATAAGCTCTGGCCTGATGCGATAATGGCCACTACTATTGGTGTTTTGCATGACCCAACATTTTCATTTCACAATGAGCAAAGGAATATTCCTGTTAGGAACACTGTAGATGTATTCATGGGACCAGAAAGTTGGGTCCCAATGTTTTGTGTTTTAGTAACCATTAAGATCATAGAATGGTTTGGGTTGGAAGGGACCTTAAAGATCATTTATTTCCAAACCCTCTGCAATGGGCAGTATTAGTCACATAAAATTACTTTGGGCAATCAAGGAATTTATGAGAAAATACTGAACACCTGGCATAGCCTGAAACGTTACAATCTCTCAGTTTACTTGCAAGATACTTGTGAAACAACTTACACATATAGACAAAATTTGCATTTTTCAGTTGCACAAAAGATTATTAAACCTTTAAAGTAGTGGAAACATCTGTCTTTATGAAAATATGTATTAAGAAATGTGTCCACATGTTAAAAAAATTAGATGAATACTTACAAAATTACTCAGGAGAATTTTGACCTTAATCCATTGATCCACATTTTAGTATACTACTTACATTCGAAATAACATTATTTATTAGCATATTATAATGTAGTATCATACCAATATATTGTTTGCATGAGTGAAGAAAGCAAAATTGTATTTCCAAACTTGGAAGATTTAATGATTTAAACAAGAGTCTTGGAGAAGCAGTAGTGCTAGAAATGACCTGAGAGTTCTGGTTTCTCCCAAAAAACAAATTTGAATATAAGTCAACAGTAGGCTCTTGTGGTAAGAATCTTAATTTCTAGTGTAGCAAAGATTTTACTTTTTCTTTTGTAATTAAAATACTTGTTTAATTGTAAATAGGGTTTTGTTTTTGGGTTTTTTTTGGGGGGGGTGGTTTTTTTTGGTTTTTTTAAGTGGCAGTAGCTTGATGGTTGCATCAACTACTTACTAGCAACTGGGTATTGCCAGCAGCTTGAGGGATGCTTCGTCACAGTCTGGTTTTATTAGCTGAGATCAATGGAATCACTGGGAAGCTTCATGTTAGAGAGATCTCAGACTATAAAAAAGGACTGTGCTTACTGCTCCTGCTAACACTCAGAAGGTATTTTTCTGTTCAGTGGATGATGAGCTAAGTATTAGGACAACCTTGAAGTTCTCTTTGTTGTGTCAAAATGCTGCTTTCTTTATAACTTGTCCACTACATAACTGTGTGTGGAAGGTATCTTCTTCCAAAGCCGTTAAGCAAATAATGCAGCATAGTGGTTTTGTGGCCTATAGCTGAGATGGAAACAAGACTTGAGTCTTAAATACAAGAGAATTAGATCTTGTAACACATAATCACCTCAAATACTAAGTGTCTATCAAATGTCTGTGTATTACTAAAGAAAGGGAATTTCTGCTCATTTGTTAGAGAATGAATGAATGACTCTATTGTTAAATAGAATCAGATTGCAAAAAGTGTTTGCATGTCTGTGAACAAACTTCAGTTTGAAAAGTGGCTGTTCAGTCTTGCCCACGGTTTTGTGCACATACTTTCTGAAGTCAGCAAGTGTTGGCGAGCACTGTAGAGCATAAATGACACCTGCAAGTGTGTCTAGGAGCAAGATTGATCCCACAGGCTGTAAGGCTTGCCACCACCTAATTGTTCGCATTCCATAGACACTGCAGGGATAAACTCAGATCACGCTCATAAAAGTGCCTGTTCTTTTTAAAATTCATCATTAGTAATGTTCTTCTACATAGCTTGTGTTGTAGTTGATAGCCTGAAATGTATCTTTTCCCATCTTTTATTTGTGATCCTCCCCCCACCCCCAGCTTCTCTTTTTCCTAATTGTTTACCTGGCGTCAAGTTACCACGGTTACTGAAGTTTCTCTCCTCAGCCCCACGGCGAGAGGCCGGATAGAGTAAAGAGAGGACCCCGCTGGCATTTCCAGCTGCTTGAAGTTTCTTTAGCCCAGGAAAGCACGGGGTTGAGAGAAGAGAACCCTTCTTTCCAACACGGAAGTTTGTAACTTTGTTTTTCCTGTCCCAGAATGCCTCTGAGCTATGGAAGCTGAGAGGCCAGGCTTACCTTCCCTTCCCTTTCTTTCCCCCTGGGTTGCCAGGAAACCAAGCCCCCCCTCTCTGCTCCCCTGCCCCTCTGTGGAGAATACTCCTACACCTTTGTGGGCATTTGAAGAAGTTGGTGTCTGTTATTTCTTATCTTGGGGTGTGTAACCTTGATTTGTAGAAAGTTTGTAAGATGTACTAACTGAGAAAAATAATTGGTTCTTTCTCTGATGTTCCCTCCCTCCGAGAAACCCTGTTAAAAGAGACCCCCCAGACCCCAAATCCTTGGTCTCTCATCCCTTGGATTCCCCTTCACAGAAATAAACTGTGGAATGCAAACCAGAGAGAGAGTCCCCCCCTGATTTCTTTACTCGCTCTATAGACTTGAATTCTGGAAGAAAATCAGTGAATCTCACAAACATATACTGGCTCAAAACTCGAGTGAAGAGAAACCTCATCACTGAGCTAGCCGGGTCACACTCGAGAAGATCGAGTCAAGCTTGTACACCAATTTATAAAGCAAGATGTGATATCCCAGGCAATATACATCTTCTATTCACTCAGGTTTACTTTGTGATGGTTTTCAATTTATCACTGTATTATAACTAGGTTTATAGAAAATTCATTTTCAGTCATGCCAAGAAAATTAGGAAATGAATGTAGGATAAGGATTTTCACTAGATAATTGTTTAAATACTTGCTTTCTGTAGTATGATACCTATTGTCTTGTGCTTTGCCCTTCTAGTATGTCCACATTTTTGTGTTTCACAGAGATATGAAAGACCTGAAAGGTGCAGCCCCTGCAGTTCTGCGGAGACTTCCCCCATAGCTTATGTTTACTTGGAAAATTTTCACAGCAGAATTTTGGATTTCCCAGTTTTTCCATATGTGCTGCATCTTCCATGACACGCCCCACACCTCTTTGCTCACCACTGCATTACACACCTGTGCAGTCTACGGGTTTGCTCTACAGGACCTGCAGTGATGGTCTGCAAATGAAGCGTGTATAGGATCCACAGCTGTGGCTGTGGAATTTCCAAAATTCACCTTCTTGTTAGGGTCCAATGCCCTGTGGTCTCACACCTTGAGTGAATTGTGGAGGATATAGCCTAACTTACCTATTTCACTTATGGTACTGCCAGTGAATTACAGGGTCTCAAATATTACATCATGTAGGTTACATCCACCCTGCTTTCCATGAAACAGGCATATGTGTCCCTGCAGGGCTGGTTGATGTTGAGGATCTATATGAACCAATATTAAATTCTTCACTTTATAATCTTGTATTGTATTCTCCTGTTGCATCCAGAACAGAATCATATTCCCTCTGTGGCCTTCTTTGGTGGTTAGAGGAAAAGTTTTTCTTCCTTTAAATATTTCCAGAAATTTTATTTTTCTCCTGTGCTCATATAATTCTCTTCTATATTGTAATTCACTAACTCACTTCAGGTAAGAGCTACATAATCCCATAAAGGCTCCCTCAGGAGGCACAAGTGTGTTTCGTGCCTAACAGATTTTTAATAGAACTCTGAGATTATGTTGCTGTTGAGTCATGGTGGAAGGATATGGCAAGCTGATACGGTTTTTGGAGGACTGGAGCCAGGACAAATTAATTCAACCATACCTTGCCTTCTGTAACAACAGAGCTGAATCATAAATCAGATCCCAATCCTCTGTTCATGTTCCTTCTCCGGCACAGAGTTTCCCTTCCAGTGAGCATGGTGGTATATGCTGAAACTGAGTCTGAACATGCATTTACACATAGACAATAAAAATGTTGCAGAAACTACATTTTAAGCTTGAGACTGTGCACACATGACTGTGCAGGTGTATCCCAAGGAACCAGGGAAGTTTATGCTCTGGTACAGGGCCTGCTGACAGAAAACATCCTTCATTCAGGTGATGGCTGTCATTCTTAAGTTCACGGACACATTTCAGGTCTACTGCTTTGTTCTAGCAGGTATTGTAAGAAGCCATGGGAGTAATTATGTGGTACTGATAGAATCTATCCAGCTTCAGGAACACAGGACCAAACCTGTTCTTAGTTCTGGGACAGGATTCATTCTCTGGGATTCCATTTTGTTTAGGGTGGGTTGGTTTTGGCTTTACTCCAACAAATATCCTGAGGTTTGACTGAAGTAAAAATTTACTTTTACTAGCACATTCATTAAGTACATTCTTTTGAAACAAATATTAAGACTTACATTAACACTGCCAGTTATGATTCTTTTGTGCAGCAAATATGAAATGAGAGAAGAAAACCCCCATGAATTATGTGTAGATGGTGTCTGGTTGTGACAGACTGGCAGTGGCAGTCATGGCTTCTTATCAGGGATTTCAAAGGGAGGGAATTATCATATTATGAGAGTCAAACTATCGACATTCCCAGATAACATTCAGAGGCAGGAGTTTTAATGGGAAAGTGCTTTTATGGATTCCAGAAATGGGTAGTAATCTTACTCTACTGAAACTGGAGAATCTTTAAATTATTCATGTTCTGTATTTTTACTTAGATTTAATTTTACTTCCTTTTTTTCTTTTTCCTGTTTTTGTTTTTGTTTTAAAGCTGCATAATTGAAAGAGGCCTTCCCCTTCACAGAAGAGCAAATATCCTGCCCACAATCCTACAAAAGATACGCTTCTTCTATGTAAATCAAATAAATAGAGCAAGACATTTGTGAGACAGGCAAGTGTTTTTCTATACTTGGTTTGTCTTACCAGCATGGAACATGGATTTTATTAATTATGATTAGTTAGTGATCACTTGATTATGGTGCCCTGACCAACCTGAACTATCAGGGGTTTAGCAGCAAATAACATGGTGCTATAATAATAATGATTATATCTACCTACAGTTCACAACATTTATTTTACTGTATCTTTCCCTTACAAATTACTTTCAAGTCAATGCCATTCTCATACACAGCTAGAAAAGGAAACATTAAATGTGTGGCTGTGGGTGTGCCATAGTAAAGTTATTTTATATTGTTGGACCATTCTCTAAGAAAACTTCAGGGGTTTTGAGTTTAATTAAAGTAGATAATAAAATATGTTGCCAGAACACTAGTAAAATAGCTTCATTTTTTTCAATTGCAAGGGAAATATTCTCATGCCAAAAAGAGGTATACTGTTATTCAAACCACATTTAACTTTATTTGTTTGTAATTGCTTTCCTTGTTTGCTTCACACAGCTTTCAGAGAGCAGTAAAAGAGAAAAACACTATCAAAATATGGTTATGAATCATTATATTTAACTAATAGTATTTCAAGTTCATTCTAGAAACACATTAAATTTCATCCAGTTTTGCACATAGCACATTAGATTTTGTTTCCCCTGGAAAGCAAAATAATCAGGCAGTTTGTGAAATGTTTAAAACAAATCTGAATTGCAGTTTCCTTTTCTGAATCCATTTTGTATTTTCAGTAGAGGCGTTATCAAGTTACGTTTCATTTTGTATGCATGAAAACAAATTTAGCAACTACTTTCTACCAAAATAAACAGCAGTAGAGGTGATTTGTCATGGAATTACCTACTTAGCCCACACTGTTATCTGTGTAGAAAATGTGTCTGAATGGCTTCCGTAGAGCTTGCAAATGCAGCATTTGTCTGCAAATATTTTACTTGGGGTTTTAATTGAATGTGAACATGAACTGCATGAACTTTGGCAGTTGAAGGACTCCTGTGAAAAAGCTACTACCAGGAATACAGAAGCGTAAGTACTCATATATTGTAAGGATATTGCATCAAAGCTGTCACTTGGTAAGCAGATCAGACTTTCACTTCTGTCTCAGAAACCAACAGGATGCTGTGTGAGTGTGTTTAGCCAGCTGAAAGCTATCAGAGAGCTCCTCCTAACAAACATTGTTTGAATAATACATTATTTCCAAACCAGTTACATTGGCAAGGTATAAGGTAACATGTGGTTTAGAAAAATAAACCTGAAAAAAATGAAAGCAGAAGTAGCAGAAACTCTGTTTAAGTTTTCTATGAACTGTGTGTGGATTTCATTTCATATGCCAAATGACCGAAAATGTGAAGCAATATTCTGAGGAGAAAAGGTCAAAATACACAGGGAAAATTTGAATACAGTGGAAGCACCCATTAAGTCTTAGTTAAATATGGAAGTAGACATTTGGTACCATGTCAGTGAAACTGCAATACCTTGTTATATCGGTATTTTTCAGTTCTCATGGTACTACTGGCATCTGTTCAAAAAAATTTCCCTTATATTTGAGGTGTGATCCAAAGGCCAACAATGACCATGGGTCATTGCTGTGATTTCTAATGGCCAAAGGTGAAGATCTGGAGAAGCTGAGAGTATTATTTGTAGATCAAGGATGACTGAAAGTCAGGCTAGATTACAGACACCTGGGTTCCCTGCAGGTTCTCCTGTCCTGCCTTCTTCAGCTTTGGTTCCAGGTGTTCTTTGATAAAGCATTTGTTGATCAGACACTGGTCATGCTGGTAGCCCTGAATTATGAATAAAGCAGGACTGAAAATTACAAGAAATTCCCTAAATGCAGAATGCAGTTTGTTTTTTATTTTGTTTTGTTTTGTTTTTTAACCTGAAAACATGGTGAGGATGCTGATAGGTGAGGTTTGGGGATAACAGGAATGAATCTGCAAGGCCACATTTCTTTCAAGATACTTTTTCTATACAAGTTTAGCTCATTCAGAAAGATCTGATCTTTGAAACTGCATCTTTCAGAATTTAACCAGTAAGTAGTGCAAGAATGGGAGATTAAAAATATTAAATACCTCCCTTTCTTATGTAAAAGAATATTAATGTGGGAGAGATTTATGGAACAAGAACTGTTACTGGACTTGAATGATTTTCTTTTTGTGTGTGAACTCACATTGATAGTAAACAGTACCTTCTAAAACCTGTATAAATATTTAAACTTTTAAAGGTTCACTGAAAATTTTATTCCTTGAAAGTTGCTACTATTCTTTTTTAAGAAAATTATTTTATTTTAGTATTTTTTATTGGGTGGAATCCAACTTCATTGGATATCAATGACTTGATATCTTTAGCATTCAGTAGATAGCAGAGCTCAGTTGCTGATAAATACATAAAAACATGTTTGTCAAGAACAAGGCACAGTGTGGTTTTCAGGACCTTTTTGGATTTTAATTATTTATATTAAGCTAAAATTTTTCCTGTTCTCCATTTCTTTATGAATTACATTTCTTTTCATGGCCATGAAAGTAGACAATACAGGTGGACCCTCAAAATGATCTGTAAGAAATCATCTGTTAAAAAAAAAATAAATTGTTTTGTGTTCTTAATTCAAGACACACAAAATCCAATTGGATATTTATTGGTTTTTAAAACACCTTAATCTTCTGCATATGACATCTCCTACCAAAGCTGTTTCCAGAAATTATTTGGATCCCTTGATGAGAGATTGTGCTTTAACATTCTTAAAATATTAATATCTATTGTAATGTGTTTAATCTGTTGAATTAAAAAATGCTTCTTTCCATCCAGAAATCAAATCAGTGAAAATATTTTTTTTTAAATTTTGGTTTGTTTCTGAATAATCTTCCTTGTTTAATAACAGCACAAACTAGTAAATGATTAGGGAAAAAAGGCTGAGAGAGCTATTAAAATAAACAAAGAAGGAAGAGGAGTAAAGTTGTTCAAACACTGTTATGCCCCTTTAGATCTATTTGGAGTTACACAGCAGGTACTAGAGGGGACTGACCTCTCAACTTATGATTTGTTCTAACCTTTATTCTGAACTAAAGTCTAGAGGGAGCTCAAGTTTTGTTTGAATTTATCTGTATTTATCTAAAGAGTCGCTTACTGTCCAAGCTGTAGGCATGCCACTTCTATTCCATGAAACATTCCTCCCCCTGGAATCATAGGAGCTCAAATTCACTGGATATAAAAATGAATTCACTAAACTTTGAGTAGAGCTGTCCTTGGGAAAAATCTTAGGGTAAATTACTAACAGAGGATAAAGGGAATATATTTCCAGTGTCCCCTTATCCTTCCAGATCCTACCTCCTCTATTTTTTGTACTTTTAATCTCAAAAGAGCTGTCTTGTCCAGGCTAAATAGCATGATCTCCTGAGGAAGCCAATGATCACAAGATGAGAATACCCAGGAAACGATGAAGAAAGTTGATGCTGTAATTATTTATCCAAGTCTTATGGGCATGATGGTATGTCCATGCAGTTTTTACATACCACTATTTTTATACTGTCTTTTTGAGAATTTAAGAATTCTCTGGAAAATAATTTGAATTCTTTTTCAAGCATGACACTTTTATGAAATCTCTTTTCAATTTTGGCTTGTATTTAATATTCATTCCATTTCATCACCTGCTAAAAGATATATTTTGGAGAAATTTAGGTCAGCTAGTGAAAGTTTTAATTTCCTGCATCTTCCCTCTAGATCTCATTTTGATTCTGTTCCACTTGTTAATCTTCCTTTGGTTACTTTGGAGTCATGAGTGCATAGGTAATTCCATGTCATCCACTGTGCTAAGGCAAATTGTTTTGTCAAATGCTTCTTCTGCATTTAAAGAGGTTGAAATGGTCTTGGAACGAATGACTGGATTCATTAGAATTGTTTGCTTAGCAGCAAAAATTGTAGCCAAGCTTTATTTCATAGTCAAAATCTGTGACAGCTTCAGTCTGAATGTGATGTTTGACTGCTATGTCTTGCTCTCCAGAACACTGGTTTTAGTTGTACCTTCCTTTTTTGGACAAGTAAAACATACTGAATGTTGGAATCCACATATTTAAGCATATTGCTGCCATCATATGGCTACATGCTTATTTGTCAGAATGGTAAAATGAAAGCAGTTCTGCATCTGAAAAGAAAGGTTTTCATGCAAGGGAGCATAAAGCTGCACAGAGAAGCAGTCATGAGTGTTACAATGTTTCTAATCCTTTTTTGTGTTTAGGCTATAACAGGTCTGCCTGTTAACTCCTGTCTCAGTGTGAAATACTTGTCTTCTGAAGCTAAATGAGTAAGATCTGTGTGATCCATAACAAGGTGACACAGAGATAATATACATAAATATTAGTCAGAAATTTGACCGTGGGAGAGATGTTAGTGAGACTTTTGCCTGAATAATGAGAGAATAAAAACTAGGAAAATCTGTCAGAACTCATCCCCAGTGGTTACAAAAGTAGTTGTGTTAGTGTATTACAGTAATTTAAATCAAATTCTCTCTTACTCCTTTTGTCTCTGATCATCCCCTTTTTGGAGCTTCTCATGCAACTTCCATCAATTCATATGTTGGCAGTCTTTGACTGATTTAAAAAAAAAATTAAATAAATTGTCTTTCCAGTCTCAGGCCTATATTTGTGCTGGCAGGCACAAAGTCATGTTGAAGCAAACTCTATTTCCTTTCTCCTTAATTGCTGCTTAAAGATCATAAGCACAGTCAATCTGGCAAACACAGTAACAGTGTGGCTAGTAAGAAAAAAAATAAAAAAGGATGGGGATAGGAAAGGAAGACTCTATGAATATGTTATATAAAAATTTTACTTGGGGTAGGGATAGCTAGTGCCAAAATTAATGTCATGTTTGAACGTCTTTTGGAAACAATAACTATGAGTATGATGAAAACCGTCAGTATTTGAAGAAAAAACTGCTTTTTATCTTTTAACTTCCAGCAGTATAAAATTTCATATGATCAGACCTGTTCCATTTACCTCAAATCATCCACCCTGCATTAATTTTTACTACACATTATTTATTTTGAAATAATTCCATAGGAGGTGACAGACTTAGGGTTAAACTAGATGGTTCATAGGGTTGTGTGAAATATAGCTGAGACAACTTACTCATCCATCATTAAATGGATTCTGACTCTATAATCATAATAGAGGAAAACAGCAGAAGAAAAAAGTGATAGGAAAGACAAATATTCTGTTCCATCAGTGTAATGAACTTTAAAAAGTTCATAGACCCATTATGTAGCATAAGGATCTATAATTTCTGGGTGGGCTTTTTTGGATTGGTCCAAAATTCCAGATCAACAGAATGGTGTGTTCAAAGAGGATTTTAATCCCAAATAAAACTGCCAGACTGCAGCAGACAACGAAGATAAGCTCAGCTCTCATATATATTGGAAACAGATGTTGAAAGGATGTAACAGTTTTATAAACATGAGTTTGGAATTACTACATTGCTCATAAGCGATGAAATAACAAATGCCAATTCTCATAAGTTTGTAGAGTTTTATTGGTCCAAAGGAAGGAATGAAGGAAATAAAAAACATCTCTTTGACGGTATTCTCTCCCTATAGAGGGATTTCCTTCATTTTTTATTTTTTTTTTTTAGTTCATGGGGTTGCAATCTGAAACTGGTTTTGCATCTCCCATTGCCTGAGGATGCTCATGCAGTGGCACAGACCCGGCATCTTCTGTGTTCCAGGTATCTTCAACATTTGTGTTTGATGAGACAGAAAAGCACAAGAGGAAGGCTGTAAATTCTCTGGCTATCCCTGCCACATATCATAGGAATATCATCCCAAATCTCCCTCAAAATCCCCATCCCAAATCTCCCTCAAAATCCCATTCCTTCTGGCATACAGTGGGGGTCAGGAGGAGAGGAGAGTGGGTCCTTCCAAAACTGAGGCATGCCAGCAGAGGATACTCTGTGGGTAACCTGCTGTCCTTCAAGTCAAAAGGGATTTTCCAAGGGTATTTCCACTGAGACAACCTTAGATCACTTGGGCCAAAAATACACAGTGTGTTTATTCAGGCCATGACAACCCAGGCCCTCGGGACTCACAACCAACACCTTACAGCCAAAATCAATTTCTTATATTCCAGCTAGGAATCATTCCACACCAAGGAACACTGGGGGCATATATTGCTGCTACCAGCAGCTGATGTTCTGGTGCTGTTTTGTAGGATTTTGGATTGTGCCCAGTGTAGTTTGCTTTGAGGTAATCCAGTCCTGAGGTATGAAAGCAAGGATCCTAACAAGAAATTCTACGGTCAAAGGTAGTGTTCCAAGCATAGGCAATACAGCATTTTTGGTATCTTCTGCTCCATGATCAGAGAGCAGCTGGTATCCAACATAACCATGGATTTGCAAAGTCCAGTAAGAAACAGTGAAACAATGAGACACAGTGAAACAATGAAAGATTTAGGGACTTTACAATTCAGTTGCAATGCCCAACCATGCTGTCAATTTAATTCCTGTTGCACTGGATGAATCCGTAGATTTCATCCTTCTGCAGTTTCCCCACACTTTTGGCAAGACACTACTGCACTAATGGTTGAAGGACAGATAAAATTGTGATAACATCCTTGAAACAGTACCTGGATCCTAGGTACCTCCTTCTCACCCAACCGTTTCAAATACACATTGGACAGGAAATATGACAATGTAGATCTCCAATGTAGTCCCTCCTCAGAGAGCCTTCAGGTGAAGGAAATTAATTTTGCACAAGTTGTTCTGGGAAAAACAAATTAGGAGAGAAGATAGCAATTCAAAAGCAGTGTTCATCACTGTTGTGTATTATGAAAGCTAGTGAAAAGTGGAAGCGAAGCCTTGCAGTGTTATTGTAGCCATAAGGTTATAATTCAGTCTCAGACTGATGGAGCCAATGCAATTTCCATCCCATACCCACACAAAAAGAGGGACTGAGAAGAATCAAGGGGCTCTGAGATAAGGTCTTTGGGAATTTTGTTTCCCATGGGTTTTGATGTGATTTTAATGTAAAATACAATGCAAATAATAGGTTGATAGTTATTCAAGTCACTCAACATTGTCTCCATCTTTCTTTGTTACAAAAAAAAAATTACATGTTATCACACACAAGTAAAATATAAATAAAAGCCTTAACAGTTTTTAGAGTATAAGTATTTATATATTTCTATGTAAATTATTTATATATAAAGTATATATTTATAAGTAACGTACTTAAACTGTCAGAATTTTGTGTCACCTTTTGTATATCCATTGAGACAGTGAGATTAAAGACTATGTTTTTTTTTACTGTCTCCAGGGAATCTCTGTTTCATTGAGGACAGAGGGTGGAGAGACTTCATTTTATGAGCAGCATCTTTAATACAGGGTTTTCTTCTGCCTGTGATTTAATGTCCTTGGATCCCTGATGTAAGCCCAGAATTGTTCATTTCTCCCTGGCCTATTTTGTTTAACATTCATGCCTACACTTTATGAATGCTTCACAAATATTTCTGCTATAATTTTCACAAGACAGTCTCATGGAACACAGTGTTGCAGGTAGAGAAGAGAAGCACGAAAGTCTCAAGGTCAGAAATTTTCACTGATTGTGTGGGTTTGATCTTGCATGCCTAGAAATAGATCTTTTCAGAACTATCTACCATTTCATGTGCTCAAAGCACAAGTCCTATATATTCCCAATGTGATCTTGAGCTGCATGCATTTCTGTAAACCTATCAGACACCTAAAAAAGGGAGAATATACTTGCAGATCATCTGGGAAAGACAAATTTAACTCAGCTGTCTGATATTACATGGGAAGTACCAGAATCCAGAAGAGAATCCTCCACGTTGGTGTCTGATCATCATTAAGACACTCTCTTAAACTGTGTTCTCTGCCTTATGAGTCCATTTGCCTTGGACTTCTGCTATAGCTAAAGTTTCCTTCATTATACTGAAAAAAATCCTGGGATCTTGTGTATAAATAACTCTTCAACTATCTAATTAAATATAATATTGCTACCCTATATGTGGTGGCCAGATGAAGGTTGCATAAATAAATCTAGTTTGGTGTTTTCATAAATGTTAACAGTTGACATTATGACCGTAGTGCATAATTGCCATGTAATGTTTTATTTCTTTTTAAATTTTTAAGAAATTAACTGGAAAAAAGTACTGTATTCTGGCAGTATGTGAAATGTCAGCAGGATTGGAACCTAAATCCACTGTACTGCTTTGCCCTACATGAACTGACAGTGTGATTGATTGCAAGATGACTAACCATTCTCTAGGTGAACAAGCATAAACAAAAATAATAATAACAAAAAACCCCACAAAACAACACCCAAAACAGTTCTTATCTACCAAAGTAAGAATATGATGCCTGATAAATCCTGGCTCCATTCAGGACCAGTCTCTTTGCCTCCCCCTGGGATTTTTTTTGATCCAGATTGACTTTCTTGGAAAATCTGCTGGAAGAGCCAGCAGATACTAATTGGACAGTTGACTGGTTCTTCTTTCTCCTCTCACTCTTGCTTGTCTACATGCAGCACACTGGGAATGTCTAGGCCCAGCTTTCCTTTAGTTGGGATTTCAGGTACTTCCAGTTCCAGGTTGATGGGAACGACTACTTATCAATTCCTTCTTCTCCTGTGCTCAGAACTCACCAGTATCTCCCAGGGTCTTCCTTTCCAGTTCAGTATTAGTCCCTCCTTCAGTCTCTCACAACTTAACCCCTCCTCTTCTCCTCACCATGCATTCAAGCATCCTCCTTCCCTCTCCATGCCTTTCCTGGCTAAAGGGACAAAATATTTTGAAATGTGCCTCCAGGTTACCTAAACTTGGCCTATATGGCTAGCACAAAGCAATCATGGCAAATGAATGTGGTTCTCATTCCAGTACATCCCTGTTTCCTACAATTTCTGTAAATAGATAATTCTAGGTTTTGGGTTGTTTGGGAGTTTTTTCCCCCATTCTATGTGTTTTTATCAGTTGCTTTCTTTTTTTACCTCCAGTCAGCATTATTTTGTCTTATCTGGTTTTAGACATGTACAGAACACTTAGTGTGCTGTGAAGCGGAGTAAAAATGCATTCTCAACTAGATATAATCAAAGTTTGATTTCTGCCTCATGCTCTAGGTTTGGGCAGGACTTGTTCTATCAGTCCTTCTAGTCCCCACCTTCACTGCAAAGAGAATAAGATTTTACATGCACAATAATAGTGTGTAATTTGAGGCAATGGAATGTTTTACCATTATGGGATTATGCTTATGAGGTGGTGCAAAGAACTCCCACAGACAAAACCTGGTGATTAATTGTGTATTGTGGGTGCTTGATGTTTTTAATTTAGGCTTTTAGAAATTCATGAGCCCTGCCACCCTGTGGTGGGCATCTTTCTTCATCACAACATAGGAAGTATTCACAGTTTTTGAGCCTACAGACTATTGAGTAATGGAATTAAAACAAAAGAAATCTTGGTCTCTATATTTGGGAACATTAGCCTTTAGACCAATTTTCAATACAACTGTATTGGAAAACTCTGCTTAATTGATTTTTCTGTTGTTATTTTGAAGTGAATGGGGTGTTATTCATGTTTTTGAAATTCTGTGTGTTGTTAAATGACTGCATTTCAGTAGGCATGCTTTACAAACTTAGCTTCTTTCCAACAGCAAAAAGCCTGGGAACAGCTGCTCTGCAGCCACAGGAAGGCCTTTAGGAGAGAGCTGGGGGCAGAGAAGGGGAAGCAATGTCAAAGGTACTCAATGTTTTCCTCTCCTCCAGGGGAGCATCCAGTTTATCCCCGAAATTGTGCAGCAGAGTGAGAACATGTCTCCGTTTACTGCACATTCTGGGCAGTCTTGGCCAGAGCAGGTTTGATGGGACCCCACCCCTTTCTCTGTCTGTGGTAGCATTGCATTTGCTTTTGACTGCCTTTCCACATTAAGCAGATGTTTTTATTAAGGTCTCCAAGGTGACACACAGGTCATTTTCTTGGGTGGTTACTGTTAATTCAAAATTCAACAATGTGTGTTAGTAATATCCTTCCAACACACTTTATTTTAAATTTTCCATCATGAACTTCCTCTGCCATTGTGCTGCCTAATTGCCTTGGTTTGTCTTGACTAACTTAAATAACTGCTCAGTTAAATAATTGTTCCTTGTTAAAAAAACAGTTATATGGCAAATCATGCCACCATGCTGATTAAGGTCTTTTCCAGGACAGCCATGAATACAGCGAAGTTCTATTAGTGCTCTGCTGCTAATCACTGCCATATTGAAAACTGAGCTTTTTATTCTATTCTGTTCTCTTCCGGCTAGCTTGTGATCAACACACAACTACAACTCCCACCTCACAACCTCTGAGTTTCCTTACTAGCCTCTTGTGGGGTATATTGTCAAAAGTGCTTTAAAAATCCCAACAAATTATGTCAGTGAAACAATTCTTGTTCCTTGTCCAGCTGAATTCTTTCAAATGTTCTTTGAACACTCTCAAAGTGCACTAATCTAATTCAGAAAAAGAGTCAGGAATGCTAGTAAATTATGGTTGACTTGCTTCTTTTTCTAGTTGGCAGCAACTCTATTGATGCTATGACTGGCTCCAAGCCATTTAGATTCCTGTCAGAAAAATTAGTAGTATTAATTGTTACTCTGGGATTCTGTGGAATCCCAAACAATTTCCGGTACCAGAGAGAGGCACAGAACTCTCACTACACACCTGGTCTGTCTGGGAACTCTGTGTTCTGGGCAGTAGCAGCACTGGAGATGATGGGCTGGAGGTCAAGGAGCACTTTCAGAGCCTGGACGAGGTCAAAAGTCTGTGTGAAGTGAGTCCCATCACATCCCACAGTGTCTGCCTTACGGCTTCCAAGAAGCCTTAATTGCTTCCATGTAAACCTCACACAGCTGACCTAACCTTCTCACTGTCAGCTCTCTATGTCTGGGGGACAGGAAGTGTTTTTGGCAGGGAGAAGACAGAGAACATACTGAAGGTACTACAGAGAAAGTGCAGTCGAAAAGGGCTGAAATTATTTTTGGGGACTTTTTAAACTGGGGGAGAGGGTGGGCTAAGGGAAAGTAACCTGGTTCTGCAAACAGTAAGATGTGAGGTAGGAATGATGGTATCATCCTTATTGCTAAGAGATACAATAACCTTTAGGGAGAATTCCTGCTGTCTGTGGGACTGAGTTCCACTGGGTCTTTCAATTTCCAGAGTTGAATCAACATTGCTCATCTTCCTGCAAGGATCTGGCCTGGAATATCTGCATCATATCAAAGTGGTCTGAAGAAACAGTCACAGCTCTTTTAAAATTTCATTGTCAGTCATCAGTATGCACATTTGCTCAGTGAACTTCCCTAGCTCCACCAAATACATATATTTGAAGCAAACCTCAAAAGGGAGTAACTTATTATCATGGAAGTAATTACTAGGAAGTCATGTTATGCTTCTTGCCACTTCACAAGAACACTATTTTCCCAAAATCTGAATCTAATATTGCTGCTTAATAGACTCTAAACTTCAAAACAAATGGTGAAAATCTCTTATCTTGATGGAGAAGAAAGTCATCACTGCCATACTCCCCAGCTACAATCTAGATCTGCTTTAAACCAAGTGTATGATCCAAACACTGTTAGAAATTGGAAGGTGAAAATTATCTAGACTGGGAAGCTCCTTCCATATACCTGTAGTTCTGGTGATATCGGGAAACACTGCTCTCACATTTCATATACGTGCAGTTCTTATTAAGTAAATTTTCCTACAGAGAGAAAGTTATCTTTTTTTTAGTTGATAAATTTAGATGATACACTAGTCAGGTTTTATCTCTTTGGTTTCTTCTATCACACCACTGAAGTCTCATGGAAGCATTTAAAAATGTGGAGGTTGAAGCCTGGCCTCTCATGCTGAGGGGAGTTGGACCATCAATTTCTTTTGAAATGTGATTTATCAAAGGATTAGGCTGTGAGTGGTTCTTGTGCAGTGATGTAAAGCAGGAGCAATGCCACTGAGGTTCGTCACACAGTGCCAAAGCAAAGTGGATGGAAACCACTGCAAAGCACAGCTGTTGACTCAGTGGCATTTGTTTTTCTTTGCTAAGGCATCTGCAGTTTTGTCAATAGGGGGCAAGATAAATTAGTGTTTGTTGAAATAATTTCTGCTCTATGTTAGACATAGCTGGCAGAGAAGCTGATGTGCCACTGGTGCTCATGGCGGAACTATTCCAAACCTGCTTGTGAATATCCCTGTTGTGCTGCAGGCAACGACTGTGATGGATTGTCCTTTATCTCCTTTATTCTTGTTTTAACATAAGCTTTTTTTCATAGTCCACAGATGGCACCTGAAAGTACAGTATATGTTCCAGAAGAAATTCCAGGCTCTTTTTTTCCCCTCATCTTCTTCCAAGAGAAAAAAAATCCACATACTTTTTGTGTGTTATGGCCTTCTGTGGGACACCTCCCACAGCCTCACCCTTTTTTCCCCTTCCATGGATAATCTTTTCACAGGGTGGAGAGGGGATGGGATGGGATGGGATGGGATGGGATGGGATGGGATGGGATGGGATGGGATGGGATGGGATGGGATGGGATGGGATGGGACAGGAAAGAAAGAGTTGCTCTCATATTTTCTAGCAATGATTTTGTCTACAACTATTTCCTTCTTGACTTCTTACCCACTGTTTATAAAATCTCCCTGTACTTTAACAATAGTATTGTTGCCACAGCTGCATTGATTATATTTCTCTAACTTCTCTCATTTTGGGGCTTGGAATCCGTGTGGTTTGTTTTCATGCATGGTAACTTGGAACAGCCTATAATAACATTACAGAAAGCCTTGATAATGTAATTGTAATGTGCACACACACTACTTTCTCTGCTTTTTTGTCTCCAGGATGAAATATCTAATCTGTTGTTTGTTTTGTTTTTTTTTAATATTCTGCCTAGAACAAAAATTTAAGAGTTGATTCTAGATAGATCCATTACAAAATGTAGGGTTTTGACAAGCATAGTAATAAGGGTCAGTGAAAGTTTTAAGTGTTTCATTGCATAGCCATATATCTCCACATGTGAGATTTGGGTAGGTTTTTTTGTTGTTTGGTTTGTTTGGGATATTTTTGTTTGTTTTGTTTTGTTTTTGTTTGGATTTTTTGTGGGTGAGGTTGGGTCTTCCTTCCCCCCTTCCCCCCTCCCCTCCCTCCCCCCTTCCCCCCTTCCCCCCTTCCCCCCTTCCCCCTCCCTCCCTCCCTCCCTCCCTCCCTCCCTCCCTCCCTCCCTCCCTCCCTCCCTCCCTCCCTCCCTCCCTCCCTCCCTCCCTCCCTCCCTCCCTCCCTCCCTCCCTCCCTCCCTCCCTCCCTTCTCCTCTTCAAGATAATAATAAAAAATATACCAAGAAAGCCATCAAATCGTGTAATGTAATTAATCAGTTTTATTTTAGGAAATAGATTTTTTTTTTGCCCTTTTCACCTGCTACTCAAAATGAAGGTGTGGTTCTTGTTTGTACTGAAAACCTGCATGAGAACTTTTGCTAGACCATGGGTCCTGATGGTGCAAGACTCCTTCCCACATGGCTGAAGTTCAACCTTTGAAGTTCAGGACAAGTCCCCCTTTGCTGGAACATCTCTCAGTGTTAAATAAGAAGCATGTATAAAATAAATACGTCAGATTAGAAAGGCCTTCAGTTGTTGGTTTATGACCTGGAGGTGTAGAAGTGTAAGTCATGAACAGCTACTGCAATCAGCAGCTCCCAGCACAAAAATATGGGTTATCGGACATTCATTTAGACGTGTTAGATAATACAGCAGGTCTGTCTCCCTTTCAGATTGCATCAGATACCTGTGCAAGTCTTAACACACTGAATTTACCTTTGCTTTGGGGCTGATTAGTGCTAACAGAATATGGCTCACTGGCAGTCAGGGACATAGTGTTTTCCTAACCTGCAAAGCCCAGGCAGAGTGGAAGGAAGCCAGGGCATCACCCTCCTGTCCTGCTTTGCTGCACAGATACTCTCAGAAAGTTTTAAGGGATGAGGTGCATGTGTTCTGAGCTCTGTTCTGACCTCCTGCAAAACAGCCTGTGGGATGGGCACACAGGGACAAAAACCTGGAGCAAGCTGGGAAGGCCCCTTGTCACCTATGGGTGAGACAGAAGGAAATCTCTTCCAGCACTGTCCTCCATTAAAAAGCTCTTTCCTGAACACTGATATTAACTAGAAAAGCAAAAGGAATTGGACACTAATGGTATTCCATTGTTGCCACTGAATCAGCCAGTCTCAAACAAATATCTTAGAAGCAAAGCAGACTGGCAGTTTTTTAAATTATTCCATCAACTACTCCATTCCTCATGTTTTATGTAATCCATCTCAATTACAATATTTTTCCTAGCATGTGGGATATAAATAAGGTAGCTATTAAATCCAGAGTTGAAGAACAGCTTTCAATGTTGGCTTGGCACCATTTTCTTTTAGAGATGCTCCCCATATGATGACTTCTAATGAGCTAGAATTGCAGAATTCACAATTGACTTTTCTGATGTCACTGCATATATTTAACTGATAAGAAGCAGGAGGCAGCATGCTCAGATTTCTGGTACATTAAAGAAGAAAGTGAATTTTAAAATCCATAAGGTAAGTTTTTCTGCCTCCTGCTTGTAATTGCTCTTTGGCAAATTCTGTTTGAAAGAAGAGCCAAGAACTCTTTACAACCAAGGCTGGGAAACAAGCATGTTTCCAGGTTAATTGTTGGATCAAATCACCAAATACACTGTCTAGCACATTCCAAAAACCCTTAACACAATTAAAAATCTGGATTGTCTACACAGGCCACAATAGATTTTAGTCTCAAATAAGTAGTTGGTTTAAAAAAAATTAGTATCTGATGTTGAAAGAAAACGTTTTCACTGAACAAATTAGAGAGGTCATCAGTCAAGACCTTTTAATACAAGTCGAAATATCACCATTGCAATAAACTGGCAAACTGAACATCAGTTTGAGTTATCTCTTGTTGTAAGCACACGGGTTTTATGTGCCTAAGGGAATCTGTTGCAACTTGCATATACTTAAATCCATTTAAAATGTTTTCATTTTATTTTATGAACAGAGTTTTCTATTTCTATTCTATTTGCAGGTTAGCTTTCCTCTTACCTTATTGAAGGTATTTGGGAAGTACAAGATGCACATCTGAAGAGAATCCACACTGCTGACTGCAGGCTAAAGCCAAATTATAAACCTATTGTGAAATTAAAGTAATTCTTAGGAATACATTACATAAAGTTGCTTGATTTTTATTAAAGTCAAGAGCTTTGTCTTAATAATGGCATCAAAGTTTACAACTACCCATTGGATGCACTGCTGTAGTTACTCCAGTAGAAAAAATCCCAATTACCATATGTATTTCACTTTTGGGGTTTAAATATCAACCAATTGTCATGGGTTTTGAGCACAGCTTCAGTTCACCTACAAGCTCTGAGCAATTAATTTTCACATTTTTCTTGTGGATCCCTGGTTTTGCAAGTATCCGTGCTTACTGCTTTCATCTAGTATTAGAAGCAGAAATACTGATACACACTGCAGCAGCTCAGGGAGGAAATCATGCTGATTTTCCCACCCCCTAAAATTTCAAAACTACATGCCCGAGAAATCTGGGCAATGTGTAATTGCTGAAGTACTTTCCTAAACTACCAAACCCTTCAATACTGAACAGTTTTAATAATGTAAGAGAATTCATCCAGAAGAGATATTCTTGCAGAGGTTAATTGGGGCATGTAGGTCTCAGTCCTTTTTCTTTCTCTTCTGATGTTCTGAAGAGAAGGACCTATGACATCCCTAGTCTGTGTTCTATAACCCTGATATTGACAACTTGGGGGAACTATTGCAAAAGTAGGTCCTGCTCAATGTTAATGAAAGGGCACCAGGAAGTTTCTCATTTTTTTAAAGGCATCCCAGCACTTTAATTCAGTTGAAATTAAGTACCTTAGTCCCTTTGGTACTCAGAGTCTCTCTCTAGAAATTTGGGGTAACTAAACCACTTAAAACATTCACACCTTAGACTTTGTGGCTGTAAATGTTTCTGCAGATGCTCAGCTTTGAGCACACAAATTGATTAATTTATGTTACCTGGTTGCAGATGCAGCAACTCAGAGGTTTATGTAAAGATATAAATATTTGCAGGACAGGAATTTTATTTTCTCAAAATCAAATTACATTCAAGGCGTTCTGGAGGATATTGGGAACTATGGATCCCTTTGCAGCCTTCTTAAGTTGTGATGTGATCAATATTCACAGAAGCAACACCATTTGGTGTAGCTCTTGCAAGCAGGATTCAAATTTGAACTCAGAGGTTCTGAATGAAAAGATAACAGTTTCTGCTATTCTGTGCTTCTGCTTAATGAGAAGCAATTAATTGTGTTCATTTATGTCCTCATTGGTGAGGAAGACCCAGCCTAAAAGGAATATTCTCCATATTTGTCTCTTTTGCTATTTGAATGTATTAAAACAGTTATCTCATGATAACAAAATTACCAGTTTTAGATTGAAAAAGTTTGCCTAGAAAGAAACATCCTTTTTAACCCATATTAGCCCTAGCTCAGTTTAATCTATAGCACAGGATGTCCCTTATGATCATGTAAATGACTTGGGTAGGGAAATATTCTCCAGTTCACATTACCAATGTTTGCCAAAAAGACAAAGAAAAGGTTACTTAATATGTCATTTCAAGATCAAGTCAAGATGTTCCAAGTTTATTGATATTTTTTTTTACCATTGGAAAAGGATTCTGAGTTATTGGATCCTTACCTCTTCCTATGCTGTTTTTACAATCTCTCTAGTATTAGATACACATTTTATTTTCTTTAGAAAATACATTTGTACATTTTAGATCTGTTTCTCTTCTAGTGGTAAAAGTTGCACAGCTTGACTTTGTGAAGTGAACTAGTGCTGTGCATCTTTTAGGGCTTTACCTCTGTACCTGAAGATATCCTTAGGAAATACAATTCTGCTGTCTACATTCCTGCAATTACCGAATATTATGTCTAATTGGAAAGAAACAATCTAATGTTTATTTTAAAAATATATTGCACGATTTGTGATATTACTTTTTTAAGCACAGTCAGAGAGAGGCTGAAATTATTATTTTTTCAATTGTAATGTCAGGAAACGACATTTTCATTAAAAGATATGCTTAGATTTCCCAAGAGGACTCTGAAATTTGTAAATTCCTACCAAAAGCTTCAGCCTTAAGAAGCAGCCACAACAAGTAATATACTTTGCAAAATACAGGGAAGCAGGTGATGTTTATAGAGCCCCCTGTAAGAGAAGGTAATTGCACTTCAGTGAAGTTTGTGGGGAGAAAAGGAAGGTCTGACCTGGCTTTGTTGCGATGACTTTGGGAGGGCTCTGTAGCTACTGCAGGGAGCCTGTGGGGAGCCTGTCAGTCCCTTAATCATCTTCCCTCTGTGTTTCACTGTCCAGACATCCGGGCTTTGTCAGGAGAATGTTATGACTCCTTTTCTCCATCATTGCCATTTACCTTTGCCAGACTTTCCTCTATCAAATTATCTGTCTAGAAAGATAAAAGCCAGGGATGAGTCTTTTCACTAGAAATCTATTTTACTTATCTCGAGCTTGTTTGAACAGGAATCTGCTTTCCAATAATGTTACCATTGGGTCTGTATTTTTCACACCACTTATCTCACCTGTAGCAAGGAATACACTAGAATTTAGACATACCATAGAGGTAGGTCTCTCAGAGTAGCTCGCACTGCACTAAGTCACAAAATAATCTGGAGGAACTACTTCAAAGCCTGCTTCTTTTTGGAGAAAAACATCCCTCTTCTGTGCTGCCTCGATGAAATTAAGGACCGTAGAGTCTACTGGTGTTTTGATAACTATATTTTTTCCTTCTTTGTCCAAAACAGCATGGTTAAAAGTTCCATATTTCTCCCATCTTTCTCTCAGTTATGATAAAAGAGCACTGGGGGATCACAAGTGGTCAGGCAGGGTAGTGATTATGTTTTCATATGCCATCAACAAGCATTAGGGTTTTTTTCTGGAAAAGGAGATGGTGAATGTTGGAGATGTCAAGGAAACTTGAATATTTTGTAGTACTGAAAGTCTCCTCAGACATGCTGGATCTAAAAAACATATGAAGAAAGGGGATTACACAGCCCAAACATTACCAGCCTGTCTGCTGCCTTGCAGAGAGGTCTTACAATCAGTAAGTGAGGGTTTGGCTTTCTTCTGAGGTCATCAGTTACCATTATACATGAATGGGAATGTTGCTGAATATATGGGCTTAATGAATTTTTTCTACCTGGAGAAATTATTAGGAAGAAGAAGAAGAAATGTCTCTGAGAGCTTTTGGTGCTTACCCCAAAAGGTAAGAGAGAGACCTGAACTCTTCCATATGCACATTCTTACTACCCTGTGTCTGGTGGGGATCTCACCACAGATGGCCACATCAAGCAGATACAAGACTGTATCTGCTTCACTATTTGTTCTAATCTTACTGGTTGCCTCCAATGTTTTTAACTTCAATTTGAGTTCAAATATGTTCATAATAGTGATGGAGTAAAATGGGGTAAAATCTTACTAAGACACTCCCCTTTGTTTCCACATCTCCTGGCTTTAATCAGATTTTCGTAATTTCCTGTTCCAGCATGGTCAACATTAGCACCACCTTCAAGTTTTCTTTTAGTCCCTTTTCTACCTTCATGATGATCATGGAATATACTGCTCGCTCTGTGGGACAAAAATAAAATCAGAACAATTAAAACTAGAGTGATATGGAAACAAAGACGGAATCTATACAGTGAGGAGGAAAAGTAGCAAACGTTGAATTCAAGAAACTTCCACAGTGAAGTGGGAAGTCTGTGGGTTCTCAAGAGAGAACTTCAAAAATAAAGAAGTTTGGAATATTCAAAGTCATAAGAAATTATAGTCTAATAATTATCCTAAGGAAAACAAATCCAAATAGGGGGGAAAAACCCCCAACAAACAATACCAAAACCAAAACAACCCTCCCTCCCTCCAAGAATTCCAGCAAGGACAAATAACACTGAGAGAGTAGATTATTTATAGCTGTCCTGCCATGTTAGTCATACTGCATACCTTAGTTTGCATTTAATATTTAAGAAATAGTGCTAGTTTCTAACCCACAAAACTTTCCTCCATTGCTTCAAGGGGGTGCGTGTTGTAAGGTTCCTCTTCACTTTAGATCTGAATTATTTTTGAAAAGTATTGTCAGGAAAATTAATCCACGAACACCAGAGGTTTATGTCCAAAAAGGAGACAAAGAGGAGTCCTTTTTCTTTATTCGAATAAAGGGAGAGGCCACGGGGCATTCCCCTGGGGTCTCTCAAATTTTTGGAGGGCGCAGCCTCCTTTTTATCCTAATTCCCGGCCGCTTGTCCCTTCTCTCTTTCCCCATAGGCTGAGGTACTTGAGAGGTACAGGCTTCCCGGAACGCCTGATACCTGGGGTACCTCCCCCCCCCCCACCCCCAATGCATAATCCCTTCTTAACTTTTATGGAATTCATAGTGTTCTTTCAGTGCCTCTTTGATCTTCTACTGGAATCCATCCCATTGTTTCTGTCGTCTCTCACTGATAGCTACATCTTATCAACTGACCCACAGCTTGTTTGTAAAGACAAACTCATCATTCCTCTCAATCCCTCCTCTTTTAAGTTTTGTTAATAATTGTCTTTACAAACCTTAGTTATCATTGACCTAATTTCTTGTTCTTGTGTCTTTTTTGGCTTTGCAATTATTTGCAGTGGCATTACTTTCTGCTCTTTTGTAGCCATCTCTGGGTCAGTAGGCACGGCTACTACCTGCATTCTTTTGATCACATGTTGAATGAGTTGTATTAAGTAAGGGATCATGCATGGTAAAAAGATTAGGGTTGCTACAACACATGAGAGAAAAAAAAGCATTTGTTTGACCCATAGGCCACCAGGTAACCATGAAAACATGTCCCATTCCCATCCTTTCCATGTTTGGACCGGTACATGGGCTAACTTTCTTATTCCTTTTGTTATTTGTTTTACCACTTTTCTATTGTCATCTATTTGCAAACAGCAGTTTGAGTCATTCAATTTTCTACACACCCCCCCTTCTTCTGCTAATAAATAGTCTAATACCATCCGGTGTTGAAATATTGCATTTCTCATCTGAGTAGACTGGTCAGCAAGAAGGTCAAGAGCTGTAGCTGTCTGGTTGACTATTATTTCAAAGACAGCTTGCAACCTAATTATCCGATTTAGATTATAAATGGGTTCTCTGGCACCTGATATTAATTCATTTGGGTTCCAGGTAGCTGGTCCATAGTGTTGTATGATCCGTTCAGGTGGCCATTCATCTTTTCCCCACTTTTGGGTGCTCCTTCCAACCAGGGATGTATCAATAGACCGCTTCTCTCTAATTAGATCATCATATACTTTGATTCCTAACTGATTTCCTTGAACTTGTGGTAGCAGAAAGAACAATGGTCTAATATACTCCACATAACATATTCCTGACCAGTTTGGGGGTAGCCTGCGGTAAGCATTTTGGCCACAAATCCAGTAATGCCCCTTTAGAGCCCAGGTCCCATTAGCGAAGGGACCTTTCCAATTTTCATCATCAACTGGTGGGTCAAAATACAGCTTGCTTCCAGGGCCTAGTGGTCCACCCACAATAGTTGCCTCGCCATAAGAATCACAATATTTACATTTCCAAGCTCCTACATGAGGTTTCCACTTGCAATCACATCCCAGATCTGTTTTATTAGATCTGGACCAGAACCTGTTAAAAAGGGTTCTAGTTCCATTTCGGTGTTGCCATTTCCACTGATAGTCTCGGACAACATGTGTCTTACTTGTGGAATTATCCCGGGGGCAGCTTAAAAATAAAGGGTCAAAAAACTTATCCTTCCCCACTGCTTTACAGCCTTCAAAATCTTTTTGGTAATTATGGAAGGAACACCTTACCCAGCTACTATTAGTGAGCTTAACATGCGTTTGATTCCATCTGCCTCTATATCTGGAACAGTCATAAGGAGGGCAGTTGGGGGTCCAACAATCTAAACCCAAAGATAAAGTCCAGTCACAAACGCTCTTTCCCACATATGTGCTTCCTGTTCTGTTTAAGCAATAAATGCTTCTTTCAGAAGAATGAAGCTGCCATGGACTTCCTTCTTTGTCCCAAAATCCAGTTCCATTACGGACTTCACTCAGGGTGCTAACCCACCATTTAGGCTCGACTGGGCTGGCCACCCATGGCCAGCTTTCAGATCCCCCTGGCCCTCCGCAGACCCAGCAGTTTCTAAGGTTAAAGGTCTTTGCTACTTGTTCTCCTAAAGTAAAAAAATTATTTTCTCACTTTAGACCCCAACTTAACTGAAAATATAAAGGTAAAATTATTAAGAGAAACATTCTAATAGTGTTATAACCTAATTTCTAATTTTCAATTTCACGTTGTCTTCTACACCACCTGTGGCAAGTGAAAAGCACAAAAACAGCTTATCATAAAGAAAGCAATGACAGCATGGATTGGCTCCCAGTGTCTGGAGATTTGAGAGTAGGGATACTCAGACTATTTCAGCAGGCAGTCTGTGGGTAGGCACTCAGGGCTTCCCCTGATGTCGACGCACCAGCTACTGCTCCAGTCCACTCCTGCGGAGTGTCAGTCGCGGCTTCCCATCCTTCTCCTCCAGCTGAGATGTCTAAACCTCTGGAGCTTTAGCGACCTTGACTCGAGTGTGATGTGTCCACCCGTGTTCAGCTGTCTTGACGGCTGTTTCTGTGGTCAGCAACACCTGGAAAGGTCCACGCCACTTAGCCACCAGGGGTGCTTCTTTCCACTCCTTAACTAGGACCCAGTCTCCTGGTTGGATATTATGCACAGCAAAGTCCAAAGGCAGGGTCTGTGTCAGCTGAGCTTCCTGTCGAAGAGATTTCACAAGAGACAGTATCCGAGCCACATACTGTTTTAGATATACATCACTTATCTCTACCCCCGCCCCAGGCTGAGAATTACAAGGATAAGGAATTCCAAACATCAGTTCAAAAGGAGACAGTTGAATATCTTCCCTGGGTCTGGCCCTGATTCTTGCTAAAGCCAGTGGTAAGAGCCGCAGCCATGGCATTTTCTTTTTTATCACTAGCTTCAAAAGATGTTTTTTTATTTCTCTATTCATCTTTTCAACCTGGCCTGAGCTTTGGGGATGCCAGGGAGTGTGGAGGTTCCATTGTATCCCTAAAGCAGTCATTACTCCTTTAAGAACTTTTCCAGTAAAATGAGTTCCTCTATCTGAGTCTATCGCTTCTACCATCCCATATCTTGGGATTATTTGTTCTAAAAATACTTTAATAACTGACCCTGTAGTTGCTGAAACAGCTGGGAAGGCTTCTGGCCACCCTGTTAATTGACATACTATTACCAAAAGGTATTTAAACCTCCCCACTCGGGGCATCTCAGTAAAATCCACTTGGCACCTCTGGAAGGGACGTACAGCCCAAGGCCTCCCGCCCCTCGCCAGTTTCTTTGTAACTTTGTTATTTGTCTTAGCACAAATCAAACAACTATCAACAGCTCGTTTTGCCAGAACAAAAAGACCCACAGCAGCATACATTTTGAGGAAGGCTTCTGCTATCCCTCGGGAGCCCCAATGACTCCCTTCGTGGAGCTGTTTTAGCAGTTGGGAGGCTAAAGCTTTTGGTATCCACTGCTTACCATCTCTTGTAAACTAATTACCCCCTCTTTCTTCTGCCTCACTCTTTTTAACTATGTCAAGTTCTTCTGGTGAAAAAGACAGCTTCTCTGGCAAGGGGGCAGTTACTGGGAGTGTTGTGAATTAATGTTGTAAATATTGGCTTTTCACAATTATTCTGATAAATATATTATATGCTTTTACTATATTCTTTTCTCTTAGCAAGTTACAGGCTTAGATAGGAATTCTGAATGGTAAGGATATGTCTCATTTGGAGAAGGCAAGATAACTCCAACAGGCAAGACAATGGGAGGATCAAGCTGTGGAAAACAGGCTATTATCAGCAGCAGGAAATGGAGAGCAAACTGTTACCAAAAAGCCGGTACCAGGACGTTGGTAAGGGGGAAAGAGATGAAGCCCATCTGCTCTCTGAGGAAGTATAAGGGGCCTGGACCCTTATCAACAAGTGACCATCTGCAGCAGAAAGGAAACCAAACTCCAAAATAATGCTGACCAGCAGAAAATAACATGATCCAAGAAGGTGGAACCAGGGAGGGGACATGCTTGAATATGCATTAACCTCTCACAGCAAAGAGGGGATAAAAAGGACACTCCTGAGATACCAGGTGTGTTCCTGGTAACCCACCAGGGCACCCGGCCGTTTTAACCTTTTGCTTTATTTCTTTTGTCTCCTAATTGTCTTTTGTTTATATTAAATTCTTTTTATAATTTATTAAGTGAATCTCATTTTTAAGAATTTTTGGGGGCTCTTTCCGGGATAACCACCTCACCTCTAGGACCACCGGAGATCCAGAACGGGGAAACAGGCGCGCCTTTGCTGAGTTCAGCAGATCCCATTCTGTTTCTCCTAGCGTGGACCAAGCGGCTGCAGGTCAAAAACCCGAGGACAAGAAGGGGAGAAATAAAGCAAAGGAAAGGGGAAAAAAGGCTCCATAAAACCGCGGTATTTTTGCTCCATAATTCTTGTGCACAAAGACCCAAAGAAGAAGACGGATTGTAAGTAATCTTTGGGGGAGCGGGAAGCGGGGGTTGCAAGATACCCCCGGGGTTACTGGGACTGGGTCTCAGGGGAGGGGTGAGCCCCTCGGGAAAGGGAGCCCAAGGTTTTCCTGGCACAATCCACTGGGAAAACAGAGTAAAATGTGGATTCTCTAAAACTTTGTCAAGTTGAGGATTAAATCCAAGAAATTTGGATTTAAAACTGCCAAATTGAGGAATAATCCAAGAAACTTGGGATATTTGACATATTACAGCGCCCATGGGCGGATATTAACAAGGGAAGTAAAGAGCACCTTATTGTCTTGCTGTGACTGGGTGGAGTTGAATGAACAGATGTGAGAATGCGTAAATAGGTGTGATTGTTGCATTGAAGTTTGTGGGGGTTTTTTTTTTGGAATTGTGTTGTTAAAGAGGAAAGGTTTTCGATGCTGTGCTGGAGTAGGAGTGAACACGGGTCGATGCTTCCACAGGGACTGGATCACGGTGGGGACACACGGAGTGATTCGCTTCCTCCCTGCGAGCTCCTGTCCTGGAGCCCCGGGGTGGCAAACCAGAGCTGGGGCTTGTAGCCCAGGAGCCGCAGGGGTGTTGTATCAAATCTGTTCTCGGCGGGATAGCAGCTCTGCTCTCAGAGCAAAGCCAAAGTTATCTTTAATGGTGATGGTCCCTCCGTGCCTTTCCTCCCCCCTGGGCAACAAGAGCTGCTTGCGGGGGAGGGGTCGCTTTGGTGAGCTGGTATGTGATTCAGCGTTTGAAGTTGTTTTGGTTTTTTTGGTTTTTTTTTTTTTTGTTTTGTTTTGGTTTTTTTTTTAGAAGTTTTCTTTGCCCCACTGTAGCAGCGGTGAAAGGTTTTCCTGGGAGATGGTGCTCCCAGAGCTACTCCCTGCCAAGCTACTGAGACGGAGGGGCGGGTCAGCCTCAGGAGTGCAAGGGAACTCCTGGAGCTCCGGCCGGCGGTGAGTCGGGCCGAACCCTGATAAGATCAGGGCACGGAGGGTGCCCTGAGGGGATGAGTTCAGCCCATCCCTTTTGAGTAAAGTGAGGGCAGGGGCCTTCTATGTCTTGGTGCCCCTGGATTGTTTAAACTTATTTGGAGCTCTCAAGCCCCAGAGCTGTGTTTAGGCGGCTGTGGGCAGGCTGGATTGAACCACAGATGCCGGTTCAGGTTCCCTGCTCCAGGCACAGGGGGATCAGAGGAGCTCTCAGTGACTCCTGGAACCTCCTGAAGCTGTGAAACAGGCCAGGAACATGCCCAATGGTGAGAGAGCTGGGTGAGTCCCTCTGGGACCCAGGTTTTCTATGCCGGGGTCTTAGGAGACCCCGCACATTAAGTTCTGTGATTTCGGAAGTAAGGACTGGTGTCAAACTGTCTCAGAGAGCTTTTTCTTAGCCAGATGTGTGAGTGAGATATGGAGCAGTACTGGCGTATGGTATCAGCTCCAAACCAAGGGAGCTGCAAGTTGCAAGCCTTTATTTTACCGGGTTCTGAGAGAATTCCGTGTATGATGGTGCTGTGGGCTTCTGCAGCAGTAAGCTGTGTCGGTACTTAAAATTTGAGATTTCAGGAAGAGTATGCATCCTGGGAGAAAATGGAAAAGAAGTGAGCTCTGTTTGGTTTTTTTTCTTGAGTGACTGCAATATTTATTTTGTAGAGAAACAAACCCATTTCTTAGTATGCCTTCCAATTTCTTTACTTTAGTGAATATCGTAGAATTTTGTGGTTGATTATAATTTTAAAGGCAAGTTACAGTAATTTGCATAGTAGTCACTTCTTGAGGTGAAAACTTATCAGGTTGTCAATAAGTGTTAGAGCTGTTAACCCTAATGTTGTTTGTGTCCCGTGCTGATGGGCATAGCCCATGGTTCTTAACAGCAGAACCTGGTACCAGCCTAAAAGCAAAATCCTGTGGATTGTTGAAAATCTTTTTACTGCTGCTGAAAATTATTTTGTCTCTTTTCACGATATGAAATGCTGATCATCTCTCTGATGATTGCTAAGGAGTTATTGTGATTGTGTGTTTAGCTGAAGATCAGGCTCAGAACTGACATGATTTCTTGTTCTTTTGAATTTGCCAAGAGAGTGCACACGTCTCTAGGAGTGCTTGTGTTGTTTTGCAGCTGTGCTTATTACAGAAGCAGAAGTGGACCCAGTTAAAAGATTAAAATTAAGATTGTTGGTGTTTCGAATTAAGAAGAGGATTGTGGAGACTCTAAACTTGGTCTATTTTAATAAGTACATGTGTTAATTTAGAGATGAGTTTTATTTTGTGAAAGAAGAGTTCAAAAACAATTGTAAGACTGGTTCTTGCTATAGATTGTTCATAGTATATAAGCTGCAAGTACTGTTGAAACATAAAGGTATTGTCAGAAACTTGTCAATGTATCTAAATGCCTGTAAGAATAAAAGACCTGACCTATCTTGTCATGAGAAAAGTTACAGTAGAGATTATTCACATTAAGCAGCTGTGTGAGGATAGACTCCTTTGTACCTGTAGAAGAAAACTTAGAGAAGAATGATGTCTGTGTCTTCATTTCTAGCTTGACTGAAGATCTGTTCAAGGCAGAAGAAATAGAAATTGCAAGTTTGTTTTAGTTGGTAAAAGGAGCTAGCTAGCTGACTGGTCTCTGTGTCTAGTGCCTTTGATGACTTTGGGGAGGGTCCCCAAAAGGAGGTGTTAGAATTTGTTGTTATTCTGAAGCAAAGTAATTTGTGTAGTGGAGATTCTGGAGGGATGTGGTGTAAAGAGTGGCGAGATAATAGTGGCAAAGAGAAAGAGAGAGGTTTGCGTCTCTTTTCATTAAAGTTGTTAAGATTTTTAGAAAGAGAGCGAGAAGTGTCTTGTCGGCTCCGAAGAGTGAGCACTGGCTTGTGGGGAGAAAAACTTTCAAGCGCGATTAGAGATGAGAATTGTGCCCGAAATAGGAGATGTTAGGAGCATCTGGAGCGCTGGGTTAAGAGTTGCTAGGTTTAGGTGTTGTTTTATTGCTTTTATGTAAAGCGGCTGTAGCAGGACCCGGTCCCTGTGAGTGGCGAACAGCAGGGCCCGGTGCGGCGGCTCCCGGTCCTCTCCCACCCGATGTGAAGGGTGCAGAGCGCGGTTCGTGAGTGGCGCTGCTGGAGCGGGACCCGCCCTGTCTGTGCCGGGGTCTCGAGGGGTGCGGGGTGCCGGCAGTGCTCGCCGGCCCAGCAACGGTGCTGGGTGAGGTTTGCTGCTGAGGAGCGAGCTGGCCCAGCAGAGGAGCCCTAGACCAGAGCGCTGTGGACTGCGGGCGCTGCCCCTCGGCAGTGGCGGGAGCTGAGTGTGTTTGAACATGCCAGTCCTGTGTGTGAAGGGACGGCACAGCAGGGAAAGAGGAGACACCAGCTTTGTCCCAGGGTCAGCACGTAAGTGACTGGCAAGGACACAAGTGGGCCCCTGCAGAGCGAGCGGCTGAAACAGCCTGCTCGGCCCAGAGCTGCGGCAGCGGGAGTGGGGGAGAGAGATAGCCTGAAAAACTGCTGTCAGTGGGAAAGGAACGGAACAAAGGCCGAGAAACAGACCGGTGGATGATGAGACCAAAGCAAAAGTAGTCTTGCTCGTTAGGTTCTGAAAACCTCATCAAGGAGTTTAAATTTCTTGAAATAGGATTTTTTTTTTTCTCTCTTATTTTTTTCTTCTCTTTCTTTCTTTTACTCTTCTTGTTAAAAGGAAGGGGTTTGTTCTAAGAAACCGATAAAAGAAGTTTGTGAAGCTAAACAAATAAATAGTAACCAAAAGGTAAAAAAGGTAATGAATGTAATTTATTTGAAGTCAAAATTAACCTAGCCTTTCTTGTTTAACTAATTTGAACACGCAGAAAGAGATTGGCTCCTATGTTAACTGATAAATTTCGCTGATGGAAAATTTTGATGTGACGTTTTCATTCTCCCTGTTATTAAGAAATTGTTTTCAGGTACTACTGATAAATAAGGCAGAGAAGCTGCAATCTGGACCAAAGAGTGAAGTTGGATCCACACCAATAAGATCAAAAGAGCTGAGGACTGGACTGTAACACCCAAACCAAGTGATACCAAATGTACTCTTGAGCAGAGACTGGCGGTAATGAACTGAAACAATCCAAATGATCCAAGGAATGAGCTAAGAATCACGCCTAACTGGGAAGTAAGACCAAGCCTGTATCAGTAGTTTCAAGTCCTGCCTGGACAAGTTCTGGGACACTTTGATATCCACCTTGGGGAGGAAAACTCCCACTCCAAACAGGAGGACTGGGGCAGTTTTGGTTGGGAAATCCTCGTATATTTTTACTTTTGCCTGTGATTTGTATAAAGGAGGGGGGAGAACCACAACTTCCATCAGTGCCACATCATATATATTGTCTAAATCATCCCAATACGGGACATGCTATCTGGATTAAATATAAGTGTTTAAATTAGAGAATAATAGGTATTGTGGTCCACAAAGTTAAGCCTCTCATTGCAGGAAGTGTGAGGTGTCAAATCTATTAAGAATAACTTAAATGATAACTTTTTTTTACAGATGGGAAATTACTAGTGGGTGTTGAGTGGGAAGTACCTGAGGAACGGTGGGAAACTGCTGTTAAAAGGTGTCAAAAGAAATTTGCTTGGAAATTACAAAAGAGGAAGTGACAAGGAAATAGGGGGCAAGACCAGACTGACCACTACAACTCGCCACCGAGAAGAATATAAAACACCTGCTGTGAGCTGCAACCTCATAGGCAGGATGGGTGGGGGTGTAAGCCATACTGGACCCCTATTATTCCTTCTTCTGTCACTTATCCTTCTCCCTTCTGGGACACCAGCAAAGCCATGTTACAAATGCTATCAAAAGCTTTACATGGAATGACACCGGGGTTTCTTTCTTATTACCCACACCAGTATCAATAATCACTGCTATAACCCATCCAAATGAAGTACCTGTATGCATAAAGGGAAAATATTAGACTACAGAAAATCTAAGAACAAGTAGTAACAGATTAGAAAACAACTGCCCAAAAAGGAGAAAAAGATGGATTTTCTTCACAGTTGTTGTCAGGAGAAATAACCAAGATTTGGTAAGAGAGCAAATGGTAAGTGAAAAGATAAAGCCAACACAGTAACCTAGACCTGTATTAACTTCACGTCAGGACATGTAAGCAAAGCTCAAACAGCAATTAAATGGAGAAAACTTCTTCATGAAGTGAGAAATACTCCTGGTAAAAAGTATAAAGCTGGTAATAAAACTTGTACATAGTAAGTTCCAGAGAAACCAACTCGGTATTAGACCCCAAGGAAAGTAAAAGAAAAAATTGTGTACATAGTAATAGAACCAGATTCTTCCAGTGTAATAGTACAGGGAAAAATCCTTACTCTAGAAATAGTCAAATTTTGGGGAAATAAAAATCAACAGAAAAATGACTATTAGAAAGCACCAGAGGTCTTATTTTGGGATATGTGAGAAAAGGGCATACCCAAAGCTCCCTTCGCAATGGAAGGGGAATTGTACTCTGAGGATGATTCAGCTAGGATTTTTCTTTTTGTCAGGACAAGACAGAAATTAGTTGGGGGTGTTGGTTTTTGAGGTCCTAAAAAGAAATAAAAGGGAATAGTTTGAGTACCTCAAAAATGGGGAGATGAGAAATAGCCCCTGAACGCATATTAGAAACATTCTTGGGCACAAGATGGAAGTTGGAGATATCGAACCCCAATTTTTGCATTATGAAACTCCAAGTTGTTGTAGAAATCATAACCAGTGAAACAGCTGGAGCTATAGAATTAATGGCCAGTCAGTGATGAAAGCCACAGTGGCAATATATCAAAATAAGCTGGCTTTAGACTATTTATTGGCTAAAAGAAGGGGTGTTCTGTGAGAAAATTAATACATAAGATTGTTGTTTTCAATGACAATAAAAATGCCGTTCTAGATATCGCCAAAGAAATCAGAAAAATGGCCCATGTGCCAGTCCAAAAATGAAAATCAGTAATGACCACTAACTGGTGGGATAATACATTGGGGATAGAGTAGTAGAAGAAGCTAAGTTTCTTCTCCTTGTAGCAGTGCTACAGCTGGTTTAATATTTCTTCCTTGTTTAATCCCCTGTTTAATTTGGCTAATCACCAAAGTAGTGCAAGGCATGCAAATAGTAGTAATGCCTACAGACTCAAAATTGGCTACATCTAGAATGGCACAAAAAAAAAATCATGGTATTAGGAAAACAAAATAATGTGAAAGATCTATTGGAAAAAGCTAAACTGATTTGTGAGAAAAATGAACGAGTGCTAGAAGCTAGAAAACAAGAATTATTGCTCAAGCCAAATGATTTATAAAAAAAATAAAAGGAGGGCTTGTTGTGAATTAATGTTGTAAATATTGGCTTTTCACAATTATTCTGATAAATATATTATATGCTTTTACTATATTCTTTTCTCTTAGCAAGTTACAGGCTTAGATAGGAATTCTGAATGGTAAGGATACGTCTCATTTGGAGAAGGCAAGATAACTCCAACAGGCAAGACAATGGGAGGATCAAGCTGTGGAAAACAGGCTATTATCAGCAGCAGGAAATGGAGAGCAAACTGTTACCAAAAAGCCGGTACCAGGACGTTGGTAAGGGGGAAAGAGATGAAGCCCATCTGCTCTCTGAGGAAGTATAAGGGGCCTGGACCCTTATCAACAAGTGACCATCTGCAGCAGAAAGGAAACCAAACTCCAAAATAATGCTGACCAGCAGAAAATAACATGATCCAAGAAGGTGGAACCAGGGAGGGGACATGCTTGAATATGCATTAACCTCTCACAGCAAAGAGGAGATAAAAAGGACACTCCTGAGATACCAGGTGTGTTCCTGGTAACCCACCAGGGCACCCGGCCGTTTTAACCTTTTGCTTTATTTCTTTTGTCTCCTAATTGTCTTTTGTTTATATTAAATTCTTTTTATAATTTATTAAGTGAATCTCGTTTTTAAGACGAGCAAGGGAAGTAACTTAGAGATTTCTGGCAACAATGCAGCTTTCCGAGCTTCTTCATCAGCCAGTCTATTTCCTACTGCCTCTTCCGAGCACCCTGCCTGGTGTCCCTTGATGTGTATTATTGCTACCTTTTTTGGTAAATTCACCACCTCCAATAGGCGGGAGATTAAGTTCTCATGAGCCAACGTTTTTCCTCTGCAGGTTAATAAACCTCTCTCTTCCCACAGTTTCCCAAATGCCTGTATCACACCATATGCATATTTAGAATCAGTAAAAATATTTACTGTCTTGTCTTGGTATAACTCACAAGCTCTCACGAGGGCATACAGCTCGGCCGTCTGAGCTGACCAGGTGGCTGGTAACTTCCCCCCTTCCTTTAATTGCTTTCCACTCACGACAGAGTATCCTGTAAATCATCTTCCTTCTATCACCTTAGAAGACCCATCAATAAACACGTTTTCCCCCTCAGGCCACGGGATGTCTCTCAGATCATTCCTTGCCCTAGTTTGTAGATCTATTACTTGAATACAATCATGGAATTTTCCTTGGCTCCCTTCCTCAGGACCATTCAAACAGGAGGCTGGGTTAAAACTTTCCTTGCTTTTAAATTCTAAATCCTCCTGTTCTAATAGACAGAATTCATACTGTAGTAACCGAGAGCTGGTCATCCACTTAGAGGCTCTCTCAGTTAACAACGCTTTAATCTGGTGTGAAACTTTAACAATCAGATAACCCCCCCTTGTCAGCTTTCGGGCCTCAGCCACCATCAGAGCTGTGGCTGCGCAGTTCTGCAGACAATAGGGCCAGCCTCTGGCCACCGGGTCTAACAGTTTCGAAAAATAGGCAACCGGTCTTTGTGTTCCCCCATGCTCCTGTACCAAAATTCCTTTTGCATGTCCCTGTGTAACATCTACATATAATTCAAATTCTTTTTCTCTATCTGGAAGAGCTAGGACTGGGGCCTTAACCAATTTGTCTTTTAATTTTTTAAAACTTTGTTCTCCTTCGGGTGTCCATACCACAACATTAGGACTGTCTTGTGTTAAAAAGCCATATAAAGGTTTGGTCACAACAGAAAAGTCTTCTATCCACACTCGGCAGTATCCCACCAACCCTAAAAACTGTCGTAATTCCCTTTTTGTTTGGGGTAATGGTACTTGTAGAATTCCTTGTATTCTTTCTGGATCAATACACCGTAACCCTCCAGTTAAAATATGCCTCAAATATTTGACCTGTTTCTCTACCAACTGTGCTTTCTTTTCAGACACTCTAAGTCCTTTTTTAGCGAGAAAATTAAGCAGTTTCACAGTAGCTCTTTCAACCATCTCCTCCTGTTCCCCTGATAACAGTAAATCATCCACATACTGCAACAACTTAACCCCGGAAGGTGGAGTAAATTCTCTTAGTATTTTTTGCAAAGCTTGTCCAAACAAAACAGGTGACTCTGTATAACCCTGTGGGAGGACTGTCCAGGTCAATTGCTGTTTTACCATTTTACCTCCTTCCTCTTGTTCCCACTCAAAGGCAAAATACTGTTTACTCTCTTCTGTAATCGGACACCCCCAGAAAGCATCTTTTAAATCCAGTACTGAATAGTACTGATGTGAGGAGGGGACCTGGTTCAGGATTGTATAGGGATCCGGAACTGTGGGATGCCTTGATTTGACAATTTTATTTATTATTCTTAAATCTTGCACCATTCTGTAGGTTCCATCTGGTTTCTTAACTGGCAGGATAGGGGTGTTATAAGGAGACATGCACGGTTCCAACAGACCTGCCTTTAGCAGGGACTCAATGATAGGCTGTAACCCCTTCCTTCCCTCCCTTGAAAGAGGGTATTGTTTTTTTGACACAACTTGTCCTGGTTGCTTCAAAGTAATTTGGAGAGGCTCTATGTCTAATTTTCCATATTTCCCCGGGGCTGCCCACACTTCCGGATCTATTTCAGCATAAGCTCTCTCAGACATTTTACACAAAGATATTACAGTGCTGGACTCAGTGTCATTTTTTATAATACTGATTTGCATTCCCATTTTTGCCATCAAATCTCTCCCCAGTAAATTACAATCACAATTAGGAACAAACAGGAACTCATGCATTTCAAACTTGTCCCCCATATCTATTAACAGCGGTTGAATAAAATGCACTCGCTCATCTTTTCCGCTTACTCCTTGAATAACCAATGACCTTTTTGACAATTTCCCTCCTTTAGGTATAAAATTTAAGGTGGATCGAGAGGCACCTGTGTCTACTAGAAAACACACCTCCCCTCGATCCGGACCCACCTTAAAAGTTATCAAGGGCTCCTGAGTGGTGGGTCCCTGGTATAATGGAAGCCCCTGACATCCCTAACAATCCATTTCCATTATCTTCTGGACTTCTTCCTCTTGTGGGTCCAGCTCTTTCTGTGGGCATTCCCTTTTCCAATGCCCTTCTTTCCTGCAGATGGCACATTGGTTCCTCCCCAGCCGCTGTTTGGGTCGGTTCTCCCCTGTCGAGGGGGGAATGCCCTGGACACCTCCTTGTGGCCGACCCCGTCCCCTCTGCCCCGGGGGACCCCTTGGACCTTGTGGTTTATTCTTTTGGGGCTGCAAAAACTCTGCCATCATCTTTGCCTTAGCTCTTACTTTTTCTTCGTCCCTTCTTACATATATTTGCTGTGTTTTTCTCACCAATTCTTCTAGAGGCTTATTCTGCCACTCTTGATCTTTTTGTACTCCTTTCCTAATGTCAGGCCAAGCCTTAGTAACAAATTGTACTTTCAACAATGTGTCAAAGGCTGGTCCTTCAGGGTCCATCCCCCCATGCTTCCGCAAGGCATCCCTAATCCTCTCTAACCAATGAGAGGGGCTTTCATGTTTCTCTTGTTCTAACGACATAGCCTTAGCTATGTTGTTAGTTCTAGGAGCTGCTGATTTGATTGCCCTAATCAAATAAGCACGGTAATCACGGAGGCGAGCCAGGCTGGCCTGCTTATTTGGATCCCACTGGGGGTCCACCTGTGGGATGGCATCATCTACTGTAGGTACATTAGGTCCAGCCCCCCCCACTGCCTGTGGATGTTCATCCTCCCACAGCTGCCGAGCTTTTTGCAAAATCATTCGTTTCTCTGATGGCCCAAACAAAATCCCCAAAAGAAAATCCCAATCTTTCCAGGTATAATCTGCATTTCCCAAATATTCTTCTATCTTTTCCCCCACCCCTATGGGATCATCCAAGTATGGTGGTAATTCTTTTTTTAATCCTCTTATATCCTGGGTAGTAAGTGGTATATAACTACAAACCCAAATCCTCCCCCTTGACCTCCCAAAGGGACTTGGCGGAGTGGCATTTGATGGACCCTTGTCCCTTGGGTCCAGGGGGCTTCTGATGCTCTAAATTGAGTTCCTCTTCTAGTCCTAGGGGGTGATATGATATGCTGCTCCCCTCCCCACCACCACTGTTATTTTCAGGTGGAGCTGTAGGAACAGCATTTCCCTGATCCTTTTGTCCTGGAAGGTGAGGATACAGGGCATCTGCAGCTGGCCCTGAGTCAGCTGGTAACACCGGAGGACAAGACGGGGGAAGGTGCTGAAAAACATCCCAGTCTTCACCGTTTTCCTCTTCCCCCCCTTTTTCCTCTTCTCCTTTTTTTCTTAACACATAGATTTCTCCTGTTGCTTGTTTAAACCATATCAATCCACATTCCCTTTCAATCCATCCTTTCCAATTCTCCTCTAGATACCTCCACAGAATTCGGCACAAATGAATTCTATCTGTTCCATAAGATGGCCATATAAGTCCATTCGGCAACTTATACTCTGGCCATACATAATAACAATATTTTACCATCATCTCCATAGTGACTTCTGGGTGAATGCATAATCTGTCCCAAGATCTCAGCATTCTCCCCAAGGGACTCTCCGGGGGTATTGTGGGATCGTCATCCCTTTTGCCAGGACCCCTTCCCGGCTGTACCCTTGCAACCCTCCATGGGTGCTCTGTTTGACCTGTGCTACCCTCCATGGGTGCCCTCCCAGGCTTGCTCCCCGAAGATCCCATTTTACTCACCGGTGAGGTTTTCAGTGGTCCTTCCCTGTGGACTCTTCACGGACCCCCCTGGTCCGCCACTCGTCTGTCTCCTGGACAGTCTCGGGAACCCAATCGATCGCCCGGTGCCGGCCGCCACCAAGGGGAGCTGATCACCGAAACTGGGTGAGGCGCGCCTTCAGCTCCGCTCGCTGCCCGCCGCCCCGGATGGTGGAAATATCCCGGACCGAGCCCCCAAAAATTGTCAGGAAAATTAATCCACGAACACCAGAGGTTTATGTCCAAAAAGGAGACAGAGGAGTCCTTTTTCTTTATTCGAATAAAGGGAGAGGCCACGGGGCATTCCCCTGGGGTCTCTCAAATTTTTGGAGGGCGCAGCCTCCTTTTTATCCTAATTCCCGGCCGCTTGTCCCTTCTCTCTTTCCCCATAGGCTGATGTACTTGAGAGGTACAGGCTTCCCGGAACGCCTGATACCTGGGGTACCTTCCCCCCCCCACCCCCAATGCATAATCCCTTCTTAACTTTTATGGAATTCATAGTGTTCTTTCAGTGCCTCTTTGATCTTCTACTGGAATCCATCCCATTGTTTCTGTCGTCTCTCACTGATAGCTACATCTTATCAACTGACCCACAGCTTGTTTGTAAAGACAAACTCATCATTCCTCTCAGTATCAAAAATAATAGTGAAATTAATTGATTTTCTGACACTTCCTTAGAGTTCTAAGGTAAACTAAAATTTACTTTTCCCACACAACTTCTAAACTTGAGGATAGTCAACATCCCTGGTAATACCTCACCTTCTTTTTTGGCTGCAGATGTTAATATTTTTCATTGCTTATTATGTTACAGCAGTTTTCTGATGGCCCTTTCTGTGAGACACACTTCATGAACACAGAGCCCTTGTCCTGAACAACTTCCAATTGCTGGATATCTGGACTAATCCCAACAAGGAAATAAAACCACCACTTATAACACTGAACAGGGTAGGAGCACTGGTACAAAGTCATTATCAGATTTTGCCCCAAGCCTGCACACATATCCACAGTTACATTTAAATAATCTTAAATTACATGAATTTCTAGAAAATAAAATCTGACAGGAACCTTTTTTTTTCAAATGGAATCAGGAGCCATCCAATACTGCCATGTCTGTCATGCCTGGATCTTGACAAATATCTTCCATAACTGGTGTGCAAAAATAGAGCTTTCATGTTACTCAGAGCATCTTAAACAAGAGCATCTTAAACTATCAGAAAATAGTAGTAGACTTCATCATATTAGGGCAGAATGTATAACCACAGTATCTCTGTGGGGAAATAGACTTCCTGTCTGCTGGTTTTGTGTGTCTAATTAAGTACAGATTTTTTGGCTACTAAAACATTTTTCCAGAGCTACCAAGAAATAAAACCTAAACAAGTCCAGTAAAGCCACGAATGGATAAATACTGTGGGACTCTTTCACAGTAAACCTTGAAATCCCCACATGCAGGTGAGCCCAGTTCTTCTAACATGGCTATTTTTTAGTCATGGCATTTCTAACAAGCTCTTAATTAGCTCTTGTGGGAAAACCATCTCCAAGCATGTGTTACTTGCTCAATAAAATTAGTGTAACTACCTTTTAAAAGTTTCAAGATCAACAGATCTTGAAACTGGCTCCATTTAAAAATTAATGCTTGTACCAAGCAGAAAATCATGTGGTCTTTCAAGCCACCTAGCAGATAAAACAAAATAAAAGTAGGATGGAAATGGGCAGAGGGAATGGATGGAGCAGAGAATTAGGATTCCTAGTAATGAAGACTGAAGTTCTGCCTCCACTTTTTGAACTCCTAGGCTCCAAGGAAGGACCTACACTGGTGTTTGCCCCCTTTAGCTGACTGACACATGGAACATGTGCTGTACTCCCTGACTCTTACAAGACCTCTGAAGAGTGAAATGTTGCCTGGTAAATCCTACAAGTCCCTGTGCACTTTTGACAGGATGACTTTCACTGCACACCACGCTTCTGCAACACTTCTGCACATATGTTCAGATCCATCAGTAAGGAAAATTACACAATTTCACAGCAGAGCTTTATGCAAGACTGTCCCTCTCAGGAGATATTCCTATGAGCCCCTGGGCATATTGGACTTATAGATGATGCTGGGGAGTGCATGAAGAGATTTTCAGTGAAGAGAAAATGGCAATGTTTCCTTATAGAAATGTAGGAACCAGTGGGGTTTCCAAGAAAGCATTGCTGACATAAATTGAAGGAAACAATTTACAGACATTTTAAGAGTACTGTGGAAATTGGGAACTCTTATTACAGTCCTGACCACTGTCCTGTAGCAACTTATCTATTTAATTTGATAGAGATAGGCTGGTCATGCAACACACAGAGACTCCCTTTTCTGGCTAACAGGTAACCACCTTCACAGCCTTCAAAGTATTTGGAATGCTTTTTGTACTGTTTTCCTCTCCCTCTCATTTTGCAGCAAAGACACCTGTTTTTCGTGAGAAAAACTCACTAAAAAGTCTTCAAAAGCTGATTACCACCATTGGCTGATGGAAGTATTTTTACAGAAGGAAAAAAAGCACCAAACTGTTTCAGAAAACAACTGAAGTGACCCGTACCTTTTCTAGGAACTCCCTCATAAACCAAAGCAAAAAGGCTAAAATACTGCTAATGACAATATAAAACCCAATCTTGGGAGACTCTTGCCAAAGTTCTGAAGGGAAGAGGCTTCTTACTAATGATGTCAGACAGTTTTGCAAAGTGATGTGGGAAGTGGCACACAGAGAACCTCAGACAGCTGACAAATTTCTTTAATCCAAATGATTATTTTAAATTTATGCAAAATGATGCATCAGGGAGGCACTCAGTGCTTAAAATAAGAAGTCAAAGGATGCTGTCCTAAAGAAGGAAATGATAACAAGCTCCTTTTCTTGCTGGTTATCCACCTTGCACTGTTCTGGGACATCCTTGCAGCCCTTGTTACAGCAGCCCAGGGTTTTATGCACTTGCACAATTTTACAAGGGGTCAGGTCCCACTGTTGTTCCTTAATGAGATAACAAGTAGTTGCTCATTAATTCTTCCATTTCCAGATCCAGTGTCTTTAGAGCAGAATTGACTTTAAGATGAGGAAATTTCTAACCTTTATGAGGTTTTCACTATTGCTAGGGAACAAGTTTTCACATGGAAGTTTGTCTTACTCTACTGATGGACCAAGAACTTCATTGTTTCTCAGCTCTCAGTTTTTACAAATGGGAAAACTGTAAACAAGTATCTTGTCCTGAAACTTGGAATTTATCTATCCTGCGTCCAGAGAACATCAACAGGAGATTAGTCATAACAGTCAAGCTACTAATTTCATTTTCAGATAGGAGTAAGCTGAGAAGCTGGATGCAAAAATATGTGATTTTGAGTATGTGTGGTTAGTGCAAGAGTGAAATAAGATGAAAGGTTCATTTTATTAATCTTAATAAATGCAGGGAAAGCCACAAATACTATTCTCATGTTCTTTTGCTTTTGAGCCATGGGCCTAAATGGTATTTTTAATGCAGAGGAACATAACCATACTTGTCCAATGTATTTTCCATCAGCCTGAAGCTGTATATCACTGCGCACATTTACATGTATTTGGTCTTTCTGCTGTATCTTTGTGGCTGGTAGCCAGTGGGATTAATAGAATGTATGAAATAGCAGAGAAACTGTGTAGATTGAGTCCCAAAAACAAAAGCTAAAAGGAAGGGTGGTCCTCTGAGTTCAGGTTTCACTTAATGAACTGAGTCATTTGGTGACCTTGGATGAGCAAACTGACCTCTTGGCACTGTGGTGAGGCCAAGTGTCAAGCAGCATAAAACCAAACAGGGAAGATTAATTGCTGCAAAAAGAACTGAGTCAGTATGGCAGGATAGTACCCCCAAAGCACCCCTCCTGTTCACCAGAGAAATCCTAGATAAGGTAATATATCAATTTGTGTTTGCTTGTGTCTGTAGTGATCAAACTTGGAGAAACAGTTATTCTTTGAAATTATTTGCCAAGCCTTACAGAGCTGATTCCTCTCTCTGCACTGTTTCTTTTCTAGACTTCTTCATTGCCAGATGGAGTTATAGGCTCAATGAAAAAACAAGAGTGAAAGATACATATCTGCCACTAGGCCTGATGGTCCAAATTTTCTAAACTTGGGAATCAGAAAAGCTGTTTTGGAGGAAGCTAATCACTAGCTTCTGAGCCCATTCTGAAAGCAAAATTTTGAGGTTTGAGGGGTCCCTCTGATTTTACTTGTTTTTTGGTTTTGATTTTTAATGTCTTTGAGGTGAGCCCAAGGGCAGACTGAGGATTGCATCAGGAAAATGGAAAGATGAAGAGAAGAAAGAAAGAATGGCCTCAGCCCTAAAATAGCACTGTAAAGGGCGTTTTACTTGGAACTTTCCTTCAGCTGACGTCAGAGTAAGAAAAAGATATTAGTTCAAAAGTGCAAAGCTAAAACAGAGATTCAAGGCTGGATGTTACACTCATATATATTTGGTGTTGTGGGAAAAAAGAAAAAAGAAAGAAAGATGTTCCACCTGGACCAGAAGCTTAATGTTTTTTTCAACTTCAGAAACATTTGCTTTGTTTGGATGTCTTTGACCCTGGACTAGAGAAAGGCAGCATACACATAAAGACACACTCAGAAAAATAAGAGGAACTGAAGTGCAACAGAAGCTATTGGAGAGGGTTTTTTTTTGTTTTTTTTTATTTTTCCATTCCTGGTGAGCTGGAAATTTCAGGAAAAGCTAGTTTAGAACAGGAGGTTTTCAATACAGGCTTCTGATAATCTCTGATATCCAAAGTCAATGCCAGTGGGATTTTTCCAGCAAAGCCAACAACTCTGAAATTTTTTAGTGTAATATATAAACAAGAAACTATTTTCTTTTTGTCCAAAAGCTACAGTTTCATCTGTGGAGCTCCTTCAGCCATGACTTGTAAACCAAAGTAGGTTTTTATGAATATTTTCACTAAGCAAGTCAACATTGCAGGCCTGGGAACCACTGTGGCTGTGCTCTTCAGCAGGAAATAAGTTTGTCTGAATCAATATTTGCAATGATGTCTCTAAGGTATACTCTATGCTCAGAAAATTGAGTGAAACTATTGTGTTATCCAGAGAAAATAATCTCTTTCTTCCACCAAATTACTTGTCACAGATTCAGATTGTAGTGCACAAAAATAAAAGCAAGCAACTTGCATGTGAAATTTCACCTAAATCTCAGCAGTGAACAGCCTCCATTCAGCTGGAGAAATGGGTGTGATAAACAATGCCAGCATCATATTAATAATGGGAAGAATAACAGCAGGATCCCGGGCCAAGTGATGAGACTCTTAGTGATGATGAATGAGAGGATTTTTGGTTATTCATTCCATTTTTTTGTGTTTCTTGTACGGTTTTATGTAACTAGTGGTGGTTTTCCACCCTGAATAACTCTCAATGGGCAAACCCCAGCTGTAAAGGAATGCTGGAAGAAGTGTTGTCAAAACAGTGTCAGCTCTTTATTGTAAAGCAGCTCCTTACAAAACTTAATGTTACCTCCAAGAGGCTGGCTTCTTTAATGGGGATGACTTATGTGGATAAAATGGTCCACTGACAAGTGAACAGATTAAGAATCTGCTAATCAAAATTCTAACCATTGTGCTACTCCATCTGTGTTTCATCTTTGTATTAACATTAAATAGAAAAGAAGGGATGAGGGAGAAGGAAAAACAAGTTGTTTTTTTAAGGCAGGTTTGTACATGCTTAGCCAGCTCTTCTGTCCTGGTTTTAGGGCAAAAGAAAAAGAAACAAACCACTGAAACATAAAGCAGTGTGGATTGTATGGAAAATTTGACTTAGATTGAGTGCCTGGCCAAGACCACAAAATGGACTGGAGACAAATCTGATAATTAGAAAAAGCAGTGAATAACAAAATATTTTTTACTCATGCCATATCAGGCAGCCTCCTAAAATTCTCAGAGGGAAGAAAATAGTATTTAATTCCCTGCAGTTTATTGCAGTTTTATGTTAGAGCAATGCCACTGAATTCAGAGTCATTATATTGGTGTAACACTGGAGCTGGCAGTTAAGCCAAAAATCACCTTATTCTTTCATGACATTTGCTCAAATTGCACAAAAAACCAGGTAAACCAGGAGGGACCACACTTACATCAGCTTGGTACAACTGACATAAACAAGGTCAGAAACACTCCTATTATTGTATTAATCTAATTTACAGTGCCTGGGGTTTGTTTTTGGTTTATTTCTAAGACCAAGTGACCAGGGTAAACATATATACTGACCAATCCACAGTAAGGGTGGGATAAACATACTGGCCATTACACTAGGGATGCCATATAGGGGTAGACATGTCTGATGCCTGTTTTTCATCTCATGCTGCTGCCACTGCCTCTGCCAAGTCCAGCAGGTAGTGGAGGCTGGAAGACACAGTGATAAGAGCTAGAAAAGACTAGAGACTTGCCAGAAAAGAGTCAAATAGGAGCAAGGGAAGAGTAATGCCTGTGAAGGAGCTAGCACACACAACAAGAACAACGCTAGAGGAGGAAATAGCTAGACCAGGCAGTAAAATGAAGAGATGAGGAAAGCCTCCTGGAGAAGCCAGAGCTGAGAAGAGATGAAGCCAGGAGGAGGTGAGAAAGGGGAGAAGAAATGCCTGGAATCCGGTAAGAGGATGCACAACAACATCTTGTCATGGCTGTTGCACACTGGCTTTAACTCAGGAAAGCAAGATGGTAGTAGCTGTTCTTACCTGGGTGCTTTAAATGGCTACAGAAGATTAAAGTCAGTCTCTCTAGAAAGCAGTTCTGTGTGTTTCTGCTTGAAGAGAGTCAGAAACATCCAGCATGGTCATATTTGACACTGATTTTTCTTTGGAGATACATTAGTAAAGTCAGATGAGAAGAGAGTGAATTCATGCTGTCCCTCTCATCAGAATTTTTGATTTTTATGGGATTTTCAACTGGATTTTCTCACTTTTCTATATGTTAATGATGAATCAATGCTGGAGTTGAAGAAGGAGGAAAAGGAAGAGGAAGAGGAGGAGGAGAAAGAGGAGGTGCTTTAGGTAGCAGACAAGAGATTCTTCTGAAGACTGTGAGAGAGACCACAGTGGTGCAGCTGATGGAAAAGACCGTGTTGGAGCAGATTTCCATGCTACAGCTCATGGGGGATGCAATGATCCCTTTCAGCACCCCATGGGGTAAGGGGAATGATATAGAGAAACTGGGACTGAAGGACAGAAGTTGTGATTGAAGGGAGATAAAAAAGGGGTGATGGTGTTTCATTTGTTTTTCTGTTTCCTGCAATAAATTAATTTTCTCTGTGTAGTCAGTTTTGCCTACTGAAAGTAACTGGGTAGTGCTCTCTGTATTTACCTCTATCCATAAGCTTTTCACCTTGGGGATGGGTAGGGAGTGAGTGAGAGGTACCTCATTATGTAGTCCCTACAAAACAGTAGGTAACTGGGAACAAAGAGCTCAATATGTAAAAACTTATAAAGATTTTGATTAGGAACACTATCAAAAATAACACATAAAGCAGAAAAATGACAAAGTCTGAATAAAACTCCCCCTTTGTGATTTGTGTCTTTGTGCTTCAGTTGTTGGATGAAAGGGAAAACCTTTTTCCCAGTGAGGCACAACCAAATAATCACCTGCCAAGAGCTAAGTGCTCACTACTTGGGAATGCTCATTTGCAAAGCAAGTGAAGATGTAGAAATGCTCTTCACCATCATGTGCTGTTCTTCCATCTACATACATCACACATGGAAGCAGCAGTGCTAAATTTGGAGAGAGTTTTGGCTCAGGATTATTTTTAAAAATAAAAAAGGAAACTGTATATGAAATCCAGTATATGGAATTAAATGGGATCCTTCAGCTCTACTTCAGCTGTCAATGCTGAAGCCTTTCTATGATCAGTCTTTCCAATGCATTTGTAGTGCTAAGAAAGTACCCACAGGAATAATGAAATTCGTTCCTTTCAGACCCTCTGGATGCTAGATATATCCATGGCACTGAAGGTGTTGTTGGAGGTCCAATACACTGAAGGCATTTAGACGTAAATTTTGGTGACAGCCTTTAACAGCTGTTATTTCCCATTCATTCCCATCCATTCCCAACCATTCCCATCTGTCCTACATACCCTTGTATGATTGTGATTCATGGTTCCTTCAAAATTTCAATTAACAGCATGATGTGCCTACAACCACATTAGGCTTCTTTTAGCTGGACTATCTTGAAGTCTGTATTTCTATCAGATTGACTGATTATGAGGTGGTTGCCATGCCACTAAAAATCCCCACATCTCCATCAATTTCCATGAAAGGATATTGAAAAAGGTATTTTTGTTTCTACTTGCAATTATTCACAATTGTATGACAATGTTTTTGTAAGTAATTTACTTCTGTAAGATTTCTGTAGATATTCTAGATAGTGACTAGAGAATGCTGAATCATAAATTTAGAGAATTAAATTAATTCATATCTCCATTTGCAAAAATAATTCCTTTTTTTCAGGGGTGATATTATCTATTAACTTCTTTAGACTGCCCAAAGATTTATGACTAAAAAACTGATTTAACAGAATATGCCTGTGGTTCTTTTTTCATAGAAGGCTCTCCTCAAACACTTTCTGAAATCTTTAAATTCACTATCCAGAGGCTGGCCTGACACAAGCATGTTCTACACCAAATACTTTTTCTTGTCACTCACTGTTATTCAGGAGTACGCCTAGGAATGTTTAATAAATGAGAATAATCTGCAAATGAGGTGCGATATTTGTTGGAATACCTTTTACCATGAAAACAATTTGAAAACTATTTAGCAAGCAGATACTCAATTTAAATAAAACTGTTAACTTCAAAATTAGTCTAGAGTCTTCATCATTTGTCGGTTTCATCTTTTTTGAATCTCTATTAACTTTTCAATAAGGGATTAAGAAAATAAACAAATTTAAATTAATAGGTCAAGTGTTGATGTGTTTGTATTTTCTACATTTTTGTGTAGTAATTTATTTAATGAGTCATAATTTCAATTTCTCCACTGTCTGTATTTTGGATGACCTTGGTTTCGTGATGTGTGGTAGTTCTTTACATCAGTCTGACAAAATTATCAAGGCTTTTTGACTTCATTCTGATTTGGACCAGAAACTAAACATCAGAATTCTAGCTGAAATGGAAACAAACTTCAAAAATGATTATCAGAAAAAAGTAAAGTTTGAAATCCAAGAATCCTGTCTAGAATATCTGTCCAGATTTTTGCAATGAATGTTACTCATGTAACATCCAGAGCTCGCTGAAGTCACTGAAATGGTGGGAGTTTTTTCACTTAGGTCACTGAAATTTGGATGACACCCATAACACTTTATTAGCATCTATAAAATGTTTTTAAAATAAATGATGTAAGGAAAATTGTTAGTTATGGAGTTTTTCCATTTTGTACTTTGTGTCAGAAGCAAAGAATGTATTTCTGTGTTGGGAAGTGTTTTATTAGCATATGTGAGGGGTAGATGGAACAAAGGTTTTAAAAAGCAAAAGAGTTGTCCTCAAATAAGGGATTAAGGTACAGAAAGTGGTTTCTTTGTGACTGGGTGAACTAAGTTGCACTAAATGGTATAAATAAAGTCTGGTTCACTACCAAAAAAGTAGCAAAATCTGTTTAATTGCCACTTTTGACTTGGCATTATGGCACGTTTCAGGATCATAGGATCTTCTGAAAGACAAAGCATTTTGCAGATATTCCTATACCATTCAGCTTCTTGAAATATTGCAGCTTTCTACATGTTCAGTTGTATATTCCCAAAACAGAAAACTTTCTATTCTGTAGCTACTGCTACATAAAATGTAAAACAGAAGGCAGAAAAGGATGAATTTTTTTTAGACCCCTTATCATTGTAAATCCATAGCTTTCTGGTATGATCTAAATGCCAAGAGGACAGTTGTGCCTGCAAAAGAGATTCTTCAGATTTAAAGGCAGAAAAGAGAAGAGCAGAAATTTATGAAGATCTTTCCTTGTCCTGTCTTTGCTCCTGACTTCCTCATCTGTCATCCTTGTCATATTTATCCTCGAGTGAGCTGTAAATATGTGGGTGAAGTACTTCATCCAGCCTGTGAGCTCCTTGTGTCACCTGATGGCTCCACACGTACAGTGCCAGCCATGTTCTAGGGAGATAACTCTTCTCCATCCAGGTCCTCTGGCCACAGAAATGAATGTCAGTGTTTATAATAACTTCTGCTGTGATTGCTTTAAATAAATGGAGATAAATAAAATCAGCAATCCTGCACTGAATTTATATTCTACTTAAGTGGAGGCAAGTCTTTGCAGGAACATTATTCTTGGGGCAGTTGCAGGCCATGAAGACTTTGAGTACATTTAGAGATAGATGAAATTAGGTCAAGAATATCTGGGCTTTTTAAGGTATGTCAAGTATATAAAGAAGCTGCTGAATTCTGATCTGTGACACTTCTGCTATTCTAATCTTTAATCCCCATATGACTTTGCTAAAGCATCATAATTTTAACCAGCAAATAAATCAGCTACCATTGAAGAGGCTGATACCACCTGTGGATTCTCAGATGTCTCTTACATTTCTTACATTAGAAAGCAATGCGGTTTATACCAAAATGTATCTATCTGACCCATATTGCTACTAGATTTGTCAGCACTTTGTTTTTGCTGCTTGTTGCCTTTTGGATTATGGTTCCATATACTGCTTTGAGTCGATGCTTCCATGTGCCCTGCTGTGACAGGGTTGTAGTGTTACAGAAATTGAACCATTTACCTCTCCGAAAATCTGTTAAAATTATCAGGCATGACTTTTTTTTTCTAATACTAGATGTCTGTAGAAAGTCCAAACAAAACACTTTAAAAAATACTGAAAACCAATTTTTAACTTTCAAAACATTGCCAAAAGGAAGAGAGGAGGGAAAAGCACCCCAAACCCTTTAAGGTCTGTGTCACCTAGTACAAGATTTATGAGAGTAAAATAATAGAGTCAAGATGTGTTTCAAGTTCACCTTCCTTGCTCCTTTAGCTGTCATTCTATTTCACTAACACCCAGAATTTACTGAATATGTTAGAAATCATATCAAATTACAAATTAAGAAATTTTACTGTTGTTTACATTGCATTATTTATAGATGGGAAGGTGACTAAAAAGGACAGTTACGATGTATAAAGCTGAAGCTGGTTAAGTGGGAAACAAAAAGCTGAACATTTATATATGTGTTTGCACAACTTCTCTTCCTACTACTTGTTTCCATGTTCTGGTCAAAGCACCTATTTTTATTTCAGCTGAAGACTAGTCCTTTTCCTGTACAGAGATTGCCAAATGTGACAAACCATAAACTGTTTGTCAGCAATTTAGAACATGGTGAACACAGGGCTCCATGCTGAGTTTATGGATGAGTTATGCTGACTCCTCTATTAAAGAAGTCTGTACTCAATAATTTAATCAATTGAAAAGAGAAACACTTTCAATTTTCATGTGATCAAGCCCACAGTTATGTCAGACTGACAGCAGTGTTTGACAAGAAACTCCTTCCCTTTGGAGAACTGTAAAGGAAAAATGAAGTAAGTTAGAGAGCAGGGCTTTTTGCACTGTCAGTGAATAAGGGAAAACAAGGGTGAATTCTGTGCCTGAGATACAAGAATGACTATAAGGGAATGTGAGCTGAAGATACTCTGCTTGCCTGAGCTAAGATCGGATTAATTCTGTTGGTACAGGCCTATGGTTGCAGTTTGGACCACTCAGGACTGGCACAATCAGGAGTGTTAAGATCCCAGACCTTTGTGAGCTGGTTTAAGAACACTCCCGCAGCTGGTACTCTGCAAACAGCTTCAGCTCATTTCTTGACACAATGCTAGATTGCATAAGCACAGCTGCTTTGCTGTAAAGCAAAAAGAAGTCTGGAGAAGTCTTGGAATAAAAACACCTTTCATCAGTTCACAGCAATATTTTATACTGATACTTCTAAAGTATTTACATTTACCTAGCCAGTTTTTCACATTCTCCACAATACCCTTACAACTGCCTTTCATTTGATGTTTCCAATTATGCTCTGAGGTCAGAGCCTGATTTATTAGCTTGCCCTGATAAAAGTTTAAAATGTTTGGTGGCTGGAGCCTGCCATATTTATGCTGCACAGTTATGGAATCAGCCTCCTGTTTATATCTGGAAATCAGAATCCGATTTGGTTTTTGAATCAAAACTGAAGAGGAGTGTTTGTTGCTGGCTTTAATTAGTTCAGATCTATGAAGTTTGCTGGGATTCTTTCCGAATAATGGTGCAAAAAACTGTGGTGAAACATCATCACCTTCTTTTAATGATTAGGGCACTGCCAGGCCTGTGAAAACACAGAGCAATACAGAAATCTCAACCACTTATTTGCATTAAGTTTATTTTATGCAGGAGGAGGTAGTAAAATGAGATACGAGTATTCTAATACATAAAAGTTGCATGAAATATGGCCCCTTAGTACACAGATGGAAAAGTCTCTGTAATTCTGGGTCATTCTGACACAAAATTAGCCTGCCTTTACAAATAAAACAAATATATCAAACCTTAGCAAAACCTTGCCCTGGATTCTTATCTTCTTGTTAACTACCTCCACTCCTGCTAAATTCTCTTCTCAGAAGATTTTCTGGCCTCTTATTTTTCTCAGCCTCTCTGGTTTTCTCTCAGTACAGAAATAGAGTATCATCTCTGTTGGTGCAGGATTAAATAGTGTTGAATGGCTGGAAAGTCTCATCTGTGACCCTAGTCTGCTAAATACTGGCTTGAAATCTCAGCATCAAGTCTTTATCTTTGAATTTAGTACAAATTAGTTTTTATTATTATTATTTTAGAATTGTTTCATCCTTATTAGGTGATGGTCCTCTGCATACAGTACTAGGTGGCTTTCAGAGGAATGGACAAGACAGAAAGAGCAGCAAGACTATTTCATGACATTGGAGAAAGAATGAGTTGTAAAATATATGTCCAAGGACAGCTAAAAAGGATCAAGCAGTGATAGAGAATAATCACTCTTTCTGGTGTGGAAGGGAATCCCCAACCACCTTTGCAATTGCTGCCAGGGACTTGTCCCGAGCTCCCTGTCTTCTTGTAAGAGGGGAAGTAGAGAACTTGTAAATGTCTGATTCCAATAAGGTGTTTACCTCCACTTGTGCTAACGCATTTCCCGGTACTAAAGCCAAACCAAAACTTTTCTCTCAGGATAATATACTTCTCTCTAGGTCTTTTTCAATGCAGCATTTTAAAAAAAATATATTTTTTAGCCCTTTCAGAAAGCTGTCCCTCAAAAGAAGAGTGATTAGACCTAGCAGAGAGCAATGTTAAATAGAAATGTAACAAAAAAACCCCAAACAGATGATGAAAGAAACAGCTGTCACGGGGCTAGACTAAGTCCTTTTAAAATGCCCTCAGGCAGGCTTTACTGTATACTGGGAGTATATGAGTGTATAAACTTTGAATTCCCTCAACTACCCTTTCCTTCTCCATGAGAGAAATTACCCATTACAATCACTATTTGAGGGAAGCTGGTGGGAACAGTGGGAAGAGCAAGATGGGGAAGGAGCTCCTTCAAAGCGTCCATTGGGTACTTTTGCCAAAACCAAGACTTCAGCTTTTCATTGCAATGAACTTTTCTTCATCTGATGAGAACAAAACTCATTGTTCCCAGGCTCTCTCATAGGTTTGGTATAGTTCAAAGACAAAGGTTTTGTTTTCAAAATAATATTTGAACTGTGTTCTGTAGGCTGTGAAAGAAAAAATCACTCCTGAATGCTGATGTGATCTCTTTACGCAGAAGGAAATTGCAACAAATACAGCAGAAGTCTAGCCAGGACTAAAAACAAGGAAAAAGAAAGAAGAAATTTCTTACAGCCTACTACATATTTCCAAGCCACCCATTCATCCAGGAGAGGTGTGTTTATTTTCACCCTCTTGTCTCAACAAGACCTACAGAAAAAAATTGAATGAAACCATAGGAATGCTGGAAGCATTTACTCATGGAAGACCTTTGTGAGTAACATTTCATAAAGAGAAAAAAAAAAGATCTGATGGGAGATGTTCAAGACTGACCCATGTTCTGTTTTCACTGCACTCTACATGCAGACAGACCCAGCTGGTAAGGTCAGAGGTCCAAGCTGTTGTGTGTTGTTCCAAGGTGCCAGGAGCAATGGCAAAAGTACATTTTCCTCCCAAGGAGACATGACAGACAGGTGACTATGAGAGACTTTTGGGTGCAACATGCATTCCTGTTTCCTAATAAGTGCTGGCAGTTCCTCAAGAGCCGCAGAAGTCAGAGAAAGGACAACAGTGTTATTTCAGAAAAATCTATGGAAAAGTCTCCTGCACTTTGTCTTTCTCTCCATCATTTTGGGCCATAAGCTTTTGGGAGGCAAATAAGCAGCCTTCACTTGCTTGTAGCAATTGCAGCTCTCTCCCTCATATGGCTGATGATACTTCTAACACTAGTCACACATCTGACATAATTAAACCATGTTGAAACCATGGAAATAAGCATGTGTATATTGTTGGACTCAATATGTGTGTATAAATATATGTAATATATTAGTAAATATACATAAAATTATTGATACTGGGCTTCTGAATTGGAGTAAGCTGTGGCAATGCAAAAGGAAGATCCAAAAAGGAGGCAGGCCTTTGATTTGGCATCCTGGGGAGTGAGACAACAGAGTAGTTAATCTCTTTGTCCCTTCTTGCCTTGAGCTTGCTGCAGTGAGAAGGGTGTGCAGATTCAGGCATGTTATGATTCATTCTCTATGTGTCATCTGGTAGAACTTAGCTGTAAATACAGCAGTCCAAATTACCACACAGTTTATAACGTGGCCTAAAATGCTGACCTTTTCCCCCTGCTCTCCCCCTCTTATAGCTTGTTATTGGAGTTGTCAGGAGTCTGAGGAAACCCAATAATCACTAAGCCTTCGGGGAAGAGGTAAGAACTTAAGGCATGGGCATCATGCCACTCATGACTACCTAGCATAGCTTCAGTTTGTTTCCCATCAAGGACAGCGAAGATGTAAACCAGATCAAAGATTTGTCAAAGGAACAAATGAATGCCCTGCCCTAATTAATCACAGGAAAATTACCCTAATATTTCCTGTCATTCCGTTTCTAAAAGTCTTTGAAAAAGAAGCAGCAGTCAGTCTGCCAGAGCAGGGTACCTGTAGGAGAAGAAAGAAAATTATTCACAATCATACTGAATGAGCTCCTAAAGACCTTGTGAGCTTGATCCAAATTACATGGAAAGGAACAAAATCCTTGCCATGACTTGCTGGATGGGGAGTACTGCACCCATATTTACATTCTCTCCAATATCTGGTTTTTACTGGAGAAACAGATAATTAGCAAAATACTTGAACAAAATACTGCACCAAGCACAGTGTAAGTGAGGCACTGACAGCCTCCCAGAGCCCGCAGTTCACCTCAACTGCTGCATTCAGACATGCCATTAAATAAACCAAGAGCTTGTTCTGCTGTGGCTTGCTTTGAGGTAGTGAGTTTGGCCTCACTTCCCACTATCTGGGGTTCATTAACAAGGATCAAAGAACTGCTCTTTTTAGCCTGAGTTTTGAGAACCACAACCTAACCGCAAGTAAACTTTGAAGCAGACCACATTGTTCCCCAGCTAGCTGGTGCTTCAAGCCCTCACCCTTAGCTTTTGGCTCCTCCTGTACTTTCAGACTTTGGCTTTTGACACCAGATTCAGGTGCTTTTTTATTTCTGCTTCATTTGTTCCACTTCCAAAGAAGAGCAATGGACCTGGTGAAGGGTCTGGAACCCAAGTCCTTTGAGGAGTGGCTGAGGGAGCTGTGGGGGCTCAGACTGGAGAAAAGGAGGCTCAGGAGTGGCCTTATTGCTCTCTACAGTTCCCTGACATGAGGATGTAACAAAGTGGGTGTCAATCTCTGTTTCCAAGTGACAAGTGACGGGACAAGAGGAAATAGCCTAAGTTAACACTAAGAAAGAATATCAGGAAAAATTTCTTCACAGAAAAAGATGACAAGCTTTGGAACACGCTTCCCAGTTGGGTTACTAACCCTGAAGGGATTCAAAAGATGTGTAGATATGGTACTTGGGAACATGGTTTAGTGGTGGACTTGGCAGTGTGACATTAATAGCTGGACTTAGAGGTTTTTTCAAACCTAAACAATTCTATGATACCATAATTCTTTTTATTTCTGTTCTTGACTCTGACCCTAGATATTGTGAATTAAAAGGTTCTTCTTCCTTTTATGACTAATTTCTGCTCTTTTCATTTCAGATGACCCCTTCATGCCTGTGCTTCAGTATTTCAGATCAGGTTTTTGGTGTTTGCTAGCTGCCTTGGGAAAGCACTCTATTTGCAGATGTAGAAGACTTTTCATTAAAGCATCCTGGCACAGCAGTGTCAGCAGGCTCAAGCTCTATTTTTATTGACTAACAGATATGCCCTGAGTGGGAAAACAGTGGGATTCAGATTGCCTTAGGGAGAATCTTTCAGCAATACTATTCAATTTAGGGAACAGAGATTGGCAATTTGAGCACTGATATTCCTGTTGGTTTTACTAGAGGAAAATGAATCTGATTCCCAGTGAAAGAAGACAATCTTCAAGTCCCAAGAGTGAACCTGGAGCTGCGTGATACAGGGAGCAGAAACATACACTTCCTCAACTTTATTTTGACAGTGCAGCTGAAATTTGCCCTGACAAACCTTATCCAAAGAGTAAAAAGGGTAATTTATTTCCCTCGTTCATGAAATCATCATTAAATCATTGCTTTCTCTGAACCTGCCTGAGGAAAAACTAGCCCATTTTAGCATGGGTCATTTTATTAATGGGACAGACAGACTTCTACTACAACTTGAATAAATTCTTACAGGCTTCCAAACAGTTGGGAAGTGTTTGTTATGAGAAAGGAAGTATCAAAATAGACCTGAAAACACTCTGGTGTTTTGATAGACATGATATTAAATCATTTTCTAATATGGAAAATCTAAAATGCTGTTTTGGACAGGTTTCCTCCTTGAATTTGTGATCCCACTGCTGGTTATTAAATTGGATTGACATTTTAGTTGGATGATCTAAATCTGAAATGCTTCACCTATCTTGTTTAAGAGTACAACACTCAGCAACTTTGCAATGGTTTTATGAGCTTCTAGAAAATGGATTTGAATCTGGTGCCTGTCTCTGTTTACATGTCCTAAGAAAGAAAATTTGAGTCTTTTACAGTAAGTAAGTAATGGGCAAGCACTTCTTTAAGTGATTTGCAGCTGATTAGAAGTCAAGATCTGTCTGCACATGGAAATGGCATGGGCATGAGTGTTGCTGTTTACAAGGAACACTTCAGAGTTTATACAGATGCTGGTTCTAAAGGGCAGCATCTTTCCTTGCTTTGTTTTGAAATGGAATCTCATAGTCACGTGGCCTAACAGGGAAGAGAGGCACACTTGTTCTTGAAAAATCATTGCTAATGTTCATCCCAACAGGGCTGAGGTATATCTCTAGAGGCTGTGGGGAAAACTTTGACTAACTACAGCTTTGTAAACAGGTGTCCTTTTCTCTCTTGTAACTAACTCATATTCTTCCCTTCCTTCTCAAATCAAAGTATCAAACAAACCTCTTATTTCTGACTGCAGTCAGAAATTTTCCTCTTCTTGTTAAATCTTCCTATTGGTTTTCTGCAAAGATTTTTGTCGAAGTATTTTTTATGTATTTTTGTATAAAAATAAAAACCACCTTTTTGGTGTTTTCAGCTTAAACCTCAAATCATTCTATAATGATATTATGAATTAGCATGAATAATCAAGTCTAGTTATAATTATTTCTACTGTTGACATTAATGTGTAGTTTACACATCCTGAAATAAAATAGTATAGATTGCTTCAAGGACTCATGTTGAAATAAATTGGTCAGGAGACAGACTCCTGTTTTATGCCTTTATTAGGACTCAGCCTTGGGGTGGGGGCCCAAGAGGTCGCTTGCACTGCCCCTACTCCCACACAGGAAATTCCAAGGAGGAGGCACAATTCAGCTTTGCAGCACACACTGCAGAGCTGGGGCTTCCGTCCTCATGAGAGTAGCCAAGAGGCCTAGGTGTTCTGTCTCATTTTCCAGGGGGGTCACTCCTTTCCAGTCCTCTTTAGGCCATGGCGACACCTCTTAAGCAGGCTCAGGTGATGCAGGAAGCCTATTTTCCTTTGTAGCTTGCTAGGATATGTGTTTTTGACCTTTTATTCCTTTGTTAGCTGTTTTAGTGTCTGTCGTGCCTTAGTTTGCATATGACTTGGGGTGCACAGCCCCCTGGGAGCAGCAGCAGTGATTCCTGATGGGGGAAGGAAGGTAGGAGTGTAGGGACCAGGGTCGTTACAAAGTAACAGGTAAGTAAGGGAAAGGGGATGGAGGTACATCTTATAAGAGAACTCTTAAAACACTTTGACAGCCAGTAACTAATTAACATTACTAACAACTATTGGGATAAACAAGGGATACAACAAACAAGGTTTACAAATGGGACAAGAACATTAACTGTACACAACCAAACACTTACGGTATTTTAACTGGGGTGGATTTCTTGAGAGATTTTATTCATGACAATGCCAAGCACGAAAGTAAATTATGTCACCCTTTTAGACACAGTGGTTCCAAGAAAACACTTTTATGGATTTAATTTATGTGTCTAATTACCAGAAAAGAGCCCTGAAGGCCTATGTGTCTAGTAAACCCCAACCATTCTGCTTTAAAACTCAGTGCCATAAAAATGGCACAATATCCCATACCTTGCATAGATTGTACTTAAAAAATGTTTTCATATTAAGAATACAGCTCATGCAGAATAATTTTTTTTCTAAATCCCTGATATTTCTTTCAAAATACAAGTACTTAAAGGTCAGAACCACCTCTCTTCTGACCCTCTGTGGCTTTTCCCCAAGGATATGAAGTCCTTACAAATCAGTCTTGCATTGAGTATATCTTTTACAGACACCTTCTTCCATTGCTCAAAACAATGAAGCACAATCTGCTGCATTTTTGAAAGATTAAAAAAAAGTCTTGCAAGATATTTTTTTAACTGTTAAAAAGCTATATAGAATGTAGAACTGGGTAAAAAAATTATGTAGTAACAGTCTATGAATAGTCAGAAATTTGTGAACAAGGTCAAAGATATAGCTGCTCTTTCTAGCATCTGAATGGTGCATGAAATACCCAGTTTCTAATTTCTTGACTGGTACTTGAACTCTCCGGATGTGAGGTTGCTTTCATTGGAGAGAGGAATATTCCAATTTCATCCAAATTTGGATGAAATTAAGATAAAGAAAAGGAAGATGGGAAATTCCCAAAGAACTGTATGGCAGTAACCCAGGGCCACTTCCATAGAGTCACAGGACAGCTGAGGTTGGAAGCGGCCTCTGGAAGTCTCTAGACTAGCCTCCTGCTATCTGTTTTGTAGATAGATTCAGTTGCTCATGGACTTGTCTGACTGAGTTTAAAGATTTAAGGAAATTCAACAGTTTCTGTAGGTACTTTTCTCAATGTTGTGCCTCTCTCAAGTGAATACATTTTTCTTATATCTAAGCAGGACCTCCTGAAATCTGTTGCATTTCACTGCACAAGTTTGAGAATAGTTCTGTGTTCTCTATAATCCTTCTCTAGGTAATTGAAGACAAAAAGCTCTCCCATCCTCAAATCAGCCTTTTCTTCTTCAAGGAGAACAAATCCAGCTCTTACATCCCCTTTCATACGTCATGTGCTCCATGGACTAACTGCAATATGCCATGCAACATTTTTCTTGCATGGCAAGCCCAAAACTGGACCCAGTAGTGCAGAAGCCATCTCACACTGGCTGGGCAGAAGGGAGGAATCACCCACTGGCAGCACTCCTGCTCATACATTGCTGGATATGTTTGGCCTTCATCATCTCAAGGACTTCAGCTACAGTGGTGCCACTCCAAATTTAGTATGGGGGTGGCAGGCAATGGTGAGATACCTGATAAGAGATAAACATTTGGGTTGTTCTACTGCTTGGAAAACTTGAGGCATGAAGAACTAAAACCACTCTCACACACCTGTCAGCACACCTTTATCTTTCAAGGCAGAAAGAGCAATTTCTCCAATCAAGTCAAACTGTACAGCAACAAAGAGAAATGCCTTTTCTGGAGACTCATGGGCATGTCTTTTTTCTGGAACAGACCTATTTAAGATAGAGGTTCCTCTTCAGTATCAGGAGGTAACAGTTAAATTCATTAATACCCTTCACATGTTCCTTTTCCCCATATGAATTGTTTGGGCTGAGTCTGGTTATTCCATCCCAGAGTAAACCTTGAATTAGATAACTGAAACTCAGGGAGGATGATAATCTCAGGCCACAAAAACAAACATTTCCAGCTTTATTGTTTTCACACTTAACTCTAAGCTTTTTAAACACAAACACAGTAGCCCTGAGAGGCCATATCTGACCTATAAACTAAAGGCTGCAGTGAATTAAGTGTATTTGCTTTGTTCTGTAGATGTTAGAAGGATTGCCCATGAAATATGACAGGTTCAGTTAATTTTATCTTAGACAAATGTAATGTGCATCTGTTTTGATTTTTCTCAGTCGCTGATATGATTCCTTTTGAACATGATGCCAGTTGGTTTATACAAGTGTGAGAAAGTTGTAAACTGCCAAGGATGAAGCTATTTCCAGTGCTGAGGAACATTTATTCATTCCACTATTATCTTTATACTAATAAATATAATACCAAATTAATAAAAAAAGAGAAAAAAACACTAGTACTTCAAAACTCAGCAGGACATGAATCTATAAATAGGGTCCTATTTACAGAAATGTTTTATGTGTCTTTGTAAATGTTACATACAGCATATGCGTAAATGTATGTGTGCTGTTATCCTCCCACCAAGATAAAGTGAAGAACCATGCACTACATAATATTTATAATAAGACATCACAATTTATTATGTGTTTCTAAAAACCTCATTTGGCCTTTGCCTAACTCACCTCCCTCTTCTGGGACTATTTCTACCATTCCATACTTCTCTGCATCTTCCAGCAGCTGTTCTCCTCTCTCTGGGCAGCCCAAGGCAAAAACGTGGGTTCTTTTTCAGAAGATCCATCCGTAAAGTTGGGATGCTTGCCTCTCAGCTCACTGAGGTGGGCCAGGCAGGTGGCATCATGAACCTCTGCAGTGGCTCCTGAGCCCAAGTCCCACATCTCTCTTCACTCCTCCCCTCATACACCAAGATGGGATCTGAGTGTGATCCTTGTCAGCACTCCACAGCATACACACACACAGAGGGAAATGGAGGGGCTGTTTTTCACATAGCCACAGAGTCTGGTCTCTGCTAAATCGTGGATATGAAACACCACAATGCTTTGTGCTACTGAATGTAGGGTTTTGACCTGTTTCCAATGCCTCCTCTTAAAAAAAACCAAGCTAAATCTCCTACACTATTCAAATTGTGGGCTGAGAAATGCCTGTTCCATAATTATGAATCAACCAAATGTAAACTGACATTTTTGGAACCCACAAAAGACACCTCCCTAAGTTGGGGTTTATCCTTCCAGGAAATTTTCAATCATACAGTGAGTGATACAAATATTAGGATAACAAGAAAGGGATGAGTTTATGTGTGCTTGCAGGCATGAAGGTGCAACAGTAAATATCACTCTTCTAACAACAAACACAGTGGGGAAAAGAGCACCAAATATCTTCCCAATGACTTGTGATGCAACTTCAGCTCTGACATTAGATATTACATTTGTTTGCCTAGCATTTCAAAAGTTCCTGGCTAGCAATCCTGACCACACTGTAATTTTTAATCCCTTTGTTCCATATCTTTGGGGTAAGGAAGGCTCACTCAGTCTGCTTGAATGCACTGAGCTGTTGTGAAGAGGAACCATTTTTCTCCCCCCTATTTAATTTCAGTGAATCTTGAGGACAGCTCAGAGGTAAAATGAAAAATAAAGAGAAGACAGTGAGATAGACAAGTAGTGTGAAGATGAACAGAATAGAGAGGGAGCTAAACCTGTGTTTCAGAAATTCACTCCTGTATTTTGTAAAGAACTTAGACGCTGAAATATTCTTGTTTAGCATTAGTGACAGCACGTGATGAAGTAACTGGTCTTCAGGCGATGTATCTATACCTATAAAGGTCTTATCATTCTTGCTGTGATGAACAATAGATGAAGAAACACTATGCTTGATTTCTACTTGCAGAAGAATAGAAATAGACCCAAATGCACCACAATTTTTTTCTGTTTCATAATAAAATGTCATTACAAAAAAACCTGAAAGCTACTTTAAATTATTTCTTTGTCTCTAATTGTACATTAAACCTATTTTGCAAAGGTGTTGCTTGCTTTTCTTGCATTCCTTGCTTTCCTTCCGAACCAATGCAAGGGAAGGTGTTATGGTTGTTTTAAATTGCCTAGAAATGGCTTTCTCCTTTGAAGCTAATGGTCTTAATTGAGACTTTGTTTATTTAGTGGAATATCATACTCTTAGTTTCTTCCTGTCAAGGTAGGTTTTCTTCAGCACATTTATTGCATATGGCATGGGCTTTGTTTATTTGGGACAAATGCAGTCTTGCATAGGGAGGTAATCTGAAATGATAATGGGAAAAGATTGTGCAGTATTTATTTGTGTATTTCTTAGATTTAATTGCTATGGCATCCCTTTCAATCTGTACAGGTTTTTTACTTTCTATTAAACTGGGTGTGTAATGATTGCCATCTGTATCAGCCACAACTTGGCCCAGTAATTGTGCATATTTCTGATGAACAAGAAATATATAGATTTAAAGATCAACAGATTACCTACCTGAAGACGCTGCTTTAAGGACATATGGGACAAAAAAAATACATAATAGAATCCTATGCAATGTGCTATACGTAATATATAATAATCCTCTCCATATAGAACAACACAACTGTAACACTCTCAATCTCAATTTCAATTTCATGTGTCAGCATAACCAATTTAGATTGTCAAGGGAAAAAGTAATATACGTTTGTGATTATGTCCCAGATGATAACTCCTTAGAAGCTTTATAGAAAAATATTTCTTTCCTCCCTGCCAAAAGAAAAAAAAATAGAATCTTTTTTTTTCTTTAACTGGAGGAGTCTTGTGAATGGTCCTGTGTGATTACAGAGTGATATCCTTAGTAACTGGTTGTATACTTTAAACCTCTGGAATGTGAAATAATGAGCCTTCATTTTGATAAAAATTTAAACACAAGTAGCTGAACCAAGATCCCTGCTCTGCAATCAGATCTCTACAGGTGGTCAAGTGCTCCTAGAATGCACCCATGGGGAAAAAAATAAGTGGCTTTGCCATTCAAGGTAACAAGGCTCTCTAGACAGAGAAAAAAAAAATTGTTAAAGAATACAAGTCTGTGATCATATCTTCTTAGAAGCAAGATGATTTTTCTATGTGTTTCAGCTCTCACTGATATAGAACAAAAGAATGTATCTTGATTCTACTTGGACCATTCTTAAGATTAATAAATGTAACTCTGTTGGAAAAGCCTTTCATGCCTTGTTTAGGGCCATATTCCCTCCCTGCTTTTCAGTGAAGGAAAGAAATATTCTGAAATAGCTCTGACAAATGAAAAATTTTAAGTCAACAACCAGATCAGTGAAAATGCTGGCAGCATAAAGGACTTTGTTTTAGTCACTGGCCAGAGCTACCTGCAAACACTGTAAAACTAACAGCTGTTAGAGCAGACCCATGTTATTACAGCTCTTTAGGATTTATCATTGTAGGAATCCCACTCCCAGAACAGCCAACGTATTTTAATGAAATGTAGATTTCAGTTTCATACTGTAAAGCAATCAGCCTCTTCTATAAATTATACATTTTTCTGGAGTAGAGACTTGCATTTCCTACACAGGGTGTGCTGAAGGACACATCTGGAAAAGGCATTCTCTTCCTGTTAGTGTCACTGCCTCTGTGGAACATAAATTTTTAGACAAGTTTAGCAAGCATTTTCCATTTTGCATCAATCTTCACATGCTGATAAAACAGAAATGCTGAAATATTGGTGTTTAAAATAGCCGTGTGAAATAAGGAATGAAACAGCAATCTACACCTCTCTGTCTGTCTTTGTAAGGATTTTTGGTTATTATCTGATGATTTACACAACTCCATCCATGGGAATCTTTGATACACTGTTTCCAAAATTCACACTCCATTTTCAGGATTCATTCATTTATGTTCAGCTTCATCACATTAAGATCTTGTCTTGAGAAGCATGTTCTCTCTATTAGCATATTTCTCCTTTCCAATTGGGTGCATATAATCTACTAACAAGTCCTTCCATGTCATTCTTTTTGTTAAACTGAGCAGCAGGAAATCCTTTCTATTTACTATTTATTATTCTTTACTATTTATTATTCTCCTGTCTCCTCTGTGAAACACCCAATTTGTCTACATAACATTTTTATTTCTTGGCCCAGATGTAGCGGCTCTGTCTGGTCTCTTCTGCTAGAGGCTGTGCTCAAGACAAGGTTTTGCAGCAAATCCTCTGTCTGGTGGGATTGTATTGAGAGACCGCCAGCTTTTTCACCACTCTTCACTGAAGTAAAAGTGAATGCCGTTTATTTCTATCTTTAGCACACCTTTTATAGGGTTCTACAGGGTCTGCGGGCTAAGCAAATTACTATTGGCTAACACACACAGGTTTACATTCTTTCTCTTATACACAAGGATATTGTTTTGCTTTACTCTCTCTTCTGCAGGAAGGTTTCAAGGACTTTAGCCTTTAATATCACGACTTATTTCAAAGACTGGTTTGCGCAGACAGGCCTTTACTAATATTCCCCCTTCCTCTTTTTGCACAAACCAGGCTTTGGATGTGACTCATTCTACACTCTTATGAAGACAAGATAACATACAACTTAAAACTGTCATCCCGATTAATGCTATAAGTAAAGTCCGTCCCCCTCCTAGCACAAGAGACCTCAACCCTCCAGTGATGCCCCAGCTGGCAAACCAACTTCTAATGGGGTCACTATCTTCTTTCAGTGCATGTAATCCATCCTGTAGCTGTTGTAGTTGCTTATGGATGGAAGCTGAATGATCAGTAAGATTCAGACAGCACATGCCTTCAAACTCCTCACAACCATGTCCTTGTGCTAAGATCAAGAAATCAATTGCAGCTCGATTTTGTAATACTGCATGATGTACACTACTCACATCAGCTGGAAGTTCACTTAACATTGTGGATATTAAGTTCAATTCTCTCTTAGTCTAACAAGCGAGCCTTTTTGGAGTTGCTAAGCCTTCATTCATTCAGGCTTCACTTTGACTGTTTGATGTTTTTCACTTTGCTAGCTACATTCAGCAATTGGTGTAAGCTTGGATGGAACAAAGTAAGTTTCTCAAGATAACAGGGTCTTCTATGTGGATTAGCAGGAATTCCATTCCATGCTCTGTCTCCACAGATTAGGAATATGGAACTAGGTAATCACTTTGGTAATTGTCCTGTGAGATTGCACCACAAGTAAAAGGCTTTACTTTCAGTGTGAGTAACGAGATCAACTATAGGGTTGACTGCAGCCCAGTGCTGCATTACTTTGTTGGAATGGCTTTTGTTGGGGGTTCAAACATTATTCATCCACCTGAGGTATTGGTGGAACCTAACAAATCCAATTCTTCTGGGGGCCCTATGGTAATATTAAGAACTTTGGTAATTTTTGTTTGCCAGCAGGCTTCAAGTTGTCTTAATGTGAAGCCAACAGTGTGACTGCACTCTTGCAACATTGACAATCGACTCAGTCAAGTCTCATTACTAACTAAACCTTTAAATGCTTGAGGATCCCATTCAGGGATTCCTATGAGACAGGTGAAAAAGGATCTCCAGGTGTGGCTAGGCTTAGACACATTGACTTTTGGCCAGTTCAATGTGCCAGAGTGACCCATATGTTCTGTCGCTTTTGGATGTTAGTTAGCAGACAGTTGGTCGGGACTATACACAACATAATTACTATAAGCAGTTTGTTCCATGTAAATGACACCATACTTGCAAGCTCACAGCTAAAACTTTAGTGTTAAATGAACTTTCAAAGATACTTTTACACTACCTCTTGAAGTGGGGGAATGCTTATACTTTATACTAATGTAACAATTGCTATACAGGCTAAACTCTTTATCTTAAACTATTATCTAACCACTTTTAACACACGTGCTCTGGTATATATGTAGTCTAAGTGTGAAAGCAATTTGCTGAAAGGGTAAACACACAACTACAATTTGCTTTATATACAGTTAGATGGAGTCTCTACACTTTTCTTAGATCTTCTACAGAATATCCCTCACAAACAGACTATGATTTAACATGATTCAGTCTTGGAACGTTCACTGCTCCCATGATGTCAGCTGGCAGCTGATTGGTGACTGAGGGCTTCGATGTTCAGGTTGTTCTCCACATTCTTCTAAATCTTAAAACAGAAGATAACTGAAAAAATTGGTAGAGACATAACATCATAATAACAACATAAAATTTCTGTTGGCAACTGTCTGTGTAGTGTTCAGACACAACTGTGTCCTGACAGGTCTACTTCTGATCCATGTCTGGATGTGGACAAGGCTGTGTGATGACTTCTCTGTTCACTGGATCTCATGTGTTCAGAGGCAGACAGTCTGGTCACATGAACAGGTGACCTTTTTGAACCTGCCAACAAAACACAGGCACTTCTCTCCTTGAAGTTAATGAATTACACTAATCAAATACTTTTAGGGCATCAATTTCCCCCCTCTTTAAAAAAAAAAAAAAAAAAAAGAGATGTACTTCTGTTATACACATCAACATCAACACAAAACCATATACACAATGAATAAGAACTTACAGCAGTTAAAAATAAATCATAAACATTATTAATAACATATATAATATTAAACTACCACTAACTACTAAAACACTGCACCAGCATCCCATAGTTTGCAAACAAACAGAAACAAAAAATCATCAGTGAAGGATTGGATAACCACCTCTGGAAATGATTCTCCAAGCCCACTTCAAAATTGATCCTGCTGTCATATTAATAGGGCCAAATTGCTGAGTCAAAAAGTGACTCAAATACTGATTTGGTACAGAAAACATCTGGATCTGTTGGCAAATATTCCATCCAGATAAAGTCAAGGCTTGGCCAGGGCCTAGGCTTTAAACTGGAAAGATGCCTTTTGACATATTTCTAAAACAAGGTTCTCAATAGCAGCAGCTATGAGATGCTTACAGCACAGCAAACTGTTGAAATGCATTTGTACAAAGCAAATGATCAGAAGCCTTAGGTACCAGACCAATTAAACCATGCAGCAGTTGGTTTAATCTGAAGCCTCTCCTATGGCAGCTGATCCTCAGCAATGATACCTCTTCTTAAAATTCTGGAAACACTGAAAAATAAGAAAGCTATAACAAACAAAAACTGCAGAGATTGCAACGGACAATAAAACTCCCGATGAAGTCAAGGGTGTTACAGTCTGCATTCACTTCTATCCACAAGCAGGTGTTCATCAGCATTCTGTCACAGCTGTGAAATCCAAAATCCAAATTGGTATATATGCAGTTATATGTGTTTCATATAACAAAAGGACTCACATTGAAATTACCTTATTAAAATTGTGGAAAAAACAAGCAAATGGGCAATATATACTTTAACTTAACTTTGTCTTGTACAGTAAAGTTCTCTTAACTAATTATTTTTTAAACCACATGCTTCCTCCATCAAAATTACTCGTGGTTTAAAAATGTTTGTCCCCTCCTGGACTCTTAATACTTGAATTAAACTGGTGAAAAAGGTTATGCTTCTCACTGCCATCTCCAGCTTAGAGAACGTGCTTGACAACACGTGTCACATTAACACCCAAAATATTTGGCTATCCCATCAGTGTAATTCCTTCCTACCCCACCAGTGTAATTCTTTCAGACATGCCTTCCTGGTAGCCGTAACTATAGATAGGGGAAGGAAAGGACATGGTCTGCTCCATGTTTAACATTCCACAAGACAGATAGAATCTTATGTATCTGCCAGGTAACAAAATAATTCTGGAGGATGCTCTCATCCTGTTCTCAGTCATATATAATTTTCATATTAATTAACTTTGCTTCTTATTTGAATGCAAAGTGATATATATTAATATTTTCAATATATTTTTATTGTGTGGTTAGGTCAACATGTGTTACCATTCCTTAAAAATTATTTGCAACAAGGTATGATGAAAAAAGACGTTAAATGTCTTTTTCTATTGTACAATGAAATTTGTGTTATTGTGAATATTGTGAATATTATAACATATACAACTCTGCTCAGTCTTAGACACTACGGTCCTGCTAAGTCCTAAGAAACCCCAAAAGTTGTAGGGCAGATCTTTCTTGCAACCCCCTTTCTGGATGACAATAGAAACATTTCCAAAGAAAAACACATTTTGTAAGAATCAATACTATTCATTTGCCATTTAGCAACACAATAATTAATAATAAAGTGTAGCTTACAAATGACATTGTAGTTCTTAAATGACTTCCTTGCTTTAGTAGCTAGAGATAAATTTTGCTGCCACTCAAATCAATGGGGAAATCTGGAAAGTTCAATGAGAAAGAGGCTAGAACCTTCATCAGCTGCAAAAGCTTCTTTGTGTAGGGTAACTTCTCAAGAACCATCCCTTTCAGTTATACATGTCTGCAAACTTGGAGCTTTATTAACCTTAGCCAAGCAGGAAACACTTCCTCAGAGGACTTAGAAGATGTCTAGTTAATTATCTTCACTATAATTTTACTCCTGAAGCAAATTCGAACCCCTCCATGACTGATAATGCAGTTTTGAAGTCCTTTATTGTGGGTTAGTTTCTCTTAACTCCTGGTTCTTAAGTGCTACCCTTTGTTGATTTCTTCTCTAACACTGAGTTATTCACTGAAAGAACCAAACTTTCATACTCACCTAATGTGAAACAGAGGGGACTTTATTTCTGGAGAGAAGGCCCTAATTCAAGTATCTCAACAGCAGCTCCTTTCTGCTGCCCACCCCAAGGAATGATGATGGGATGCAAGTCAGCACTGAGTTACACAACAGGTGCCTGATAAACCTTTCTGCATTTTGTGCTTTCCCTGCATTAATGAGAAGGTGATGATAAGGTGTTACAGCACACGCGTGCAAGACTGGGCACTACTTGTTACGACAGAAAGACTAACTAGGTTCATTGGAAACAATCTAACCTCTTCCTACCAGAAGAGTGAGTTCTTAATTAACATGATAAGCCCAAGTTTCAGTCACCACCTTGTAGATTTACAGACCCTGATGTTTGTGCAGGTACAGCATCAATTAAAGACCCAGGCTTGCAAGATGGTTAGTGTAACAGAGCCTTACCAGCTGCATATTGGCCAAAAAAGAAAATTTGTAACATAAAGCTACCAAAAGTAGGGATCCATTTTGTTTTATCATCTGGAAGTGGGGCTATCTTTCTATGTGCTCTTTGTTTTCAACAAGAGGCAAAAAATTAACTGGAATATATTCCAGCTGAAATAAGATGTGTTGGCAAGCATGGAAACATGCTTTGTTGTTTCTTACTCGTCATGGGATTTGAGAGAGTGTTTGTAGCATCAGGTAAAGTTTTAGGGTTTATGATGGTAAAATTTTCAGTTAAAGATCTAAGGTGGTAAAACTTTTTTTTCACACTGTGATTAACTTTCCCAATCTTCTGACTCCTGAATGCGAATTAGCACATTGGTACCATTTTCATGAGGGTGACCAACTCTTTCATGACTGATTCCAAACCAGTTCGGTCACCAGGCAGTCTAGGCAGAGCACTGGCACTTAGCATGCTGCAATCTTGCCAAGGACCCTAAAGGCTCTTTCTTCTCTGTGAGAGGTGCTGCCATGGAGCCACAAGGGCACATCAGAAAAATTCCCATCTGCTCCTTCTGCAGGTGCATCGGTGACGTTCACCACGTGTGAACAAAGAGAAATTCCGTAAAAAATCTGGTGAGGATAAGGGACTAAACCCTCTGAGCCAAGAAGCTTTTGTGTGAAAAAGGAAGCAGGGAGAAATGGAGGGGAGGAGCACCGAACCCAGACGCTGCCTCAGGCATTTGATCCCCCAAGGGCTAGTGAGAGATATGTTGGTGTGTTTATAGAGACAGATTAAAATCACATTTCACACATAGATATCTAGCACACTAAGGGTTATGAAAATCTTCCTTGATTGGTGAAAGAACAATAGAATCATGGTTGGTTGCCCAGCAAATCTGAGGAAGCTTGGCTCTGCTCCATGCCAATCGACAATACAGAAACCACACAATGAACAATGGCTTTTGTACTGAGCTGAGGAAATCTTCTCAAGTGAAGGAGGGAGGACAAGATCTGAAAGGTAAGCTTGTAGTTACACAAATCCACCCTATCTTTCACGTACACCTCACTAAACCATTACTCATCCTGTGAAACTGCATTCACCTCCTGTGCCTTTTTCACAGCAATGCCAGATACACTAAACGCTTGAGCAACCCTTTTTTTTTGCTTTTCCCAGTGTCCTAACATGGTGGAAATGCCGACATAGCATCTGGCCTCCAGGCCAGAGCCAGGATTACATGTGCCTTGAGCAGCTGCCAGCCCAGCCTGCTGGCTCTCCCAGCTGCCCAGAGCAGAGGCAGACAGTGACCAGAGTGTGGTCAGTGCTAAGTGCAGCTCAGGCTGCTGTGCCCAAGATAACAACACTTCACTTTCAGCTGACCTCATGGAAGCTCCATGGTGGCTCATTCAGTGGCCCAAGCAGACTTTCATCAGCTTTAAAAATACTGCATAGATAAACCCAGAGTAGCTTTCAAAGGAGGCAAGAAATGTGTGTGCTCAGAGGCAGAAGAACAGGGTCTTCACATGCCACCTGGGTCTCCAAAAGCATTTAGCAGGTGTGATGCACACCAAGTCAGTCAATTTGAACTGCTCCAGCAGTCATATTTCCTGTTGTCGATTGCATTTAAAACACGCCAGCATGCAGACCTGAGCACTCTCAGTGAATCATTAACTATTTTTCCTGTCTGCATCTCAATTATACAGCCTATCTATGCTCATAACTGAAAATAATGTGGGACTTTGTTAAGACATGATACCAGAAAGACTTTCTTGTGCTAAAAAATAAGGAAAGAAGGAGGTTTTAGCATCTCTCCTCCTCCCAAAGTTACAAGAGTTGAAGCCATACACACATGTTTTTCAGTCCTAGAAATTTACTAGGTAAAATTAGCCATTTCAGTGCTTTCTCCCAAAGGAGAGAAAGGAAACTTCTGGATGTTTTCCATTAAATAAAATGAAAAGGTAATATTTTTCATTTATGTTTTTATGTCATTCCAGGTCAAGGAAGCTCATAATCATGAGTCTCACTGGGGCTGAGAAGCAGGTATGATAATGACTTGAACTGTAGGGACAATATTCATGCTCCACAGGCAGGAAAAAACCAGCATGTTCTTATCAAATTCTGAGAGCTAACAAAACCATGCACGCATGGAGATCCATTTATAGACAGTCAAATCACAAAGCTTAACTCACCTTAAGTTTAGGGAACATCAGTGAAGCCAGTGGAAGCACTTACATGGTTAGATGAACTGGAACACTGTGTCACAGCTATAAACTTCCTGACTACATTTCAGCCAAAGTTTTATTATTAAGACAGCATCTTAACCAACTTTCCCTCCTGGTTTTGTGCTCTGCATAAGCACAGATATTAAACCCACTCTATATTGTTTCCATGACACAAAAACTTCTGTGAAGAAAATGCAACGGGTCTGTGAATAGAAATTTGCATACATCTGGAATATTAAAAATGGGTCATAAAAGAGTGATTCTGCATAACATCACTACCTGGGGCCAAATCACTGTAAAACACTTTATGGAAAAATTGTCAGTGGATTCCATGTCAAAATGTCGGTAAACTAATACAAAATAGTCCTGGAAGAGGCCTGGGTGGGTTGTGGAGTATATCCTACTGGCCGACACAGGACCAGGAAACTTGGGCTCAGCTGAGGCATCTCCAGTCTCTTCTCAGAGAAGAGTCAGTAAACTCCAGAATCTTCCTTACATTAGGAAGATTTTTCCTGGTAACCAGATTAAACACTCCCCCATCCTGTTTGCACTATTTATTTTACTCCTATCCAGTAAAGACATAATAACTTATTCCCTTTGTCTTTATAGCAACTTTTGTATATATCAAGATGAGCTGACTCATTTTTTCTGTAGATTATTCATCCATAGTTCATTGAATTTTTCTCTACATTATCTTTTTCCTAAGCTTCCAATCATCTTTGCTGCTGTCTTGCTGTCTTTTTCAGCCTGTGAAAAGTCAGAGTTGGAAATGGTTCTCACAGCCTAGTAGCAATTTTGATCTTTTTGAAATTGAATTATTATTGACTTATTTTAAGTTTGTAACCTATTATCTATAGTGCCTCAAATGCCAACTTTATCTCATTCTTCATAAGACATTCTGATAATTTTCTCCTTTCTTCTGGAAGGGGTTGCAATTAGTATCTACACTAATTAAATTCTAGCCACATAATTTGCTACTAACACACAAATCCATCTTCTTTAATATAGGAGATGGAAACCATAAAAAAATCTGATACCCTTGCAGGAGGCTCAGCTTGGGCAGGGTTCTGTTATAGGTCACAGCTTTTGTACCTACATGTACAAATATATATATAAACAGGTAATTATCTTAAAGTTGGATAAATTGAAGCCCTCCAGGGTTAGATAAGTGAACTTTATATCTTTATCTTTATATCTTTTGGAAGAGAGAATTTCCCAGCATCCCGGTGAAACACGCAACTGTTGCTTCTAGCTATGTCAGAGCCCAAAATAAAACTAATTGAACATGAATACCAGTGTAAGTAAAATTCTTCTAAAAAATAGCCCAAAATAGCCCAGCCTGAAAGATCTGTGCTATTTTATTCTGCTCTTGAGTTTCACATGTATTTACAATAGATAGGATATTATATGCTCAAAACAGAAGGAAAAAATATACTTCAAAGCTTTCTTAAAATTAATTATTGTAATTTGTTCACATATTTACAATTTTTAAAAATTACTCAGCTGAGTTTATCTCTGCGTTTCCTATTTCTTATTCTCCTTGATCCAAACTTAGTTTTACCCATGTACCTGATCACCACATGTAAGCAAATATTACACCAATTGATGCACAGGTAATTGATGTGCTATGGGTGAAAAATTCCTGAATTGTTTAACATGAAATTTTGAGTATTTTGAAAATATAATACAGTAATTTTGAACATGTGCAAGCTTAAATAACACTCCTTTGTGGACTGATTCTTCCTGAAGCCCTACAACTAAATATATCAGCTTTTTAACCTGACTCATGCCAAACTAAATATCAAGTATTTCCCATTTTTGGGATATGCCATCTTTACAACTGCTTTTAGTGTGGTCTGGGTCACTTCTTCATGAGCACTACTTATTCATATGTATACAAAAGTAATTAACAAATTACAAAGAAACATTCCAGCTTCATCCTGATCTGATCTTTACCTCTGTGACATTTTAGGTCTTCACTTTCCTCCTCCCTTTCTTCCCAAGGTAACATTAGCAATTTGTACAGATCCGTTGAGTTAGTCTGAGATATTAAAATATACTAAAAAGCTCTTTTAAATTATACTAAAAAGCTCTTTAAACAGCAAAATTTTTGTTTAGAACAGTGCACATCCAGCTTTTGGAAGCACAGACTAAATCAAAACATCCATGTGGTAACTTCTCTAAGGTCTGAGCAGCAGCACTGAAGTTAGTCTTTCTGTTCAATACACTTTTCCAAAGATTAGAAAAACTCTTAGTTTGGTTCTTTTCTTTTGAGATTACTTTCAGAGAAAGGTGAAAATAGAAAAACACAAACAACAGTGAGGTTAATTTGTCTGAATTTTGATGGATACCGGAGTTGCAAACCAGTTCTTCTGTCTTCAACAATGTTTTGAAACAGTACTACAAAATAAGTTCCATAACTGTTTGCTCTTTCCAGTATAAAGGACATTTAGGGTCAGTAAAAGAAAGAATTCATTGCAGTAGGCCAAATGTAACCAAGAGTTGCTCAAAGGCATCTCCAGAAACCTCTCAGATGGAAAGAAATGTGCTACCTTACTTCTGTCGATCCTGGCACATACTGTGTTTGCGGTTTTCCTTCATTTATTCCCAGAGAAGAGATCTGACATAAGAAGATGATTTGGAAGGTGAGAGAACTGGCAATTAATTAACTTTACTTGCACACAGACCTGTCACACACGTTATGACTCCAAGTTTAAACCCTTACTGAGAGATACTTTCATAGAAAACAAGTAGCATAGAAAACATCTAATGTCCTGAAAATCAACCAGTTTTTCTTCTTGCTCTTCCTCTCTCCTTTGCTTCATTTGTTCTTCCAGGTTTCAGTAGGACAGAACTAGGAACTGCTGCAATATGTTTGAAAAACTGTTTTGCTCAGCAACTGTAACTTTGACACAGAGACTGCAAGATCCCTGAGCAGATCCCTGCTTTGCCTCCTTCAGATCAATCCCTTGAGCCTGCATCATCTGTGTCTGGCAGGAGCCATGTGGGCCAAGGCATCTCATTCTTTCAATCCCTTTTTCTATTCTTCTTTTAGTTTCTGCAAATTTGTTCCTGACTCTTATTTCCTCACAACAAATGTAGTTCCGCAGAGTCACTTCAGCAGGTCAGTAATTTCCACGTACAATAAAATAACTAGTGGCAGATAATTCTCCATTCACTCTGTAAGTGTTTCTCCTGATACCTCTTTTTGGATAAAAGATCCTATCCCTGTGACTCCAGGGAGAAAAGCTCTGCATTTAGTTCATACGATTAGCTGGAGCATGGAAGCAGAATTTGTCCCAAGCAATTGAGCAGAAAGGAAGTCTGCAGCAAAGTGCTTGCTTCTCTTGAATAATATGAACAACAGCTTAGAATAAACATTGTCTCCATTTACCAACAGGTGACACTTGTTTCTTCTCCTCAACTTTAAACAATGCCACAAGGAAATATCCCTTCTTTTTTCTTCCTGCAAGTGCCATGCAGAAAGGGGAAGTAGCAACAAATGGTAAACATATAGGTGAAGAAAAGTCGGTTTGTTTGGGTTCTTTGATGGAGAGGCTGGAAAGAGGCAGAGACAGTGTCACAAGAGGAGGAAGAATAGAAGAAAATCTGGGAAGGACACCAAATCCTTGGGATTATATTCATCCAGTTCCGAGCAGGATTTACCTAATAGTACCAGGAATGTATTACCTGGAAATCCCATTTCTTACACGTATCCAAACTGATGTTGAGTCAGTTATGAGATTTCCCATACCACTGTCCTGTAATTACTCAGAATAGCAATTACTTCAGCCATTTCTTGAGAAATAGCCATCATGATGTTTTAAAAATTGGCAAGAGATTCTTGAAAACTACTTACACTGTGGCAAGTTTAAAGGGAAACTGGAATACTTTAAAAAATGCCACCCCTTCAATCTGTATGGCAGCCACTGGAGCACTGGACAAACAAAAATAAAAGTGATTTTTAAACCTTCATTTTTCAAATAAAATCCCTCAGGTTTGGCCACAGTTTTAGTTGTGCTTTTCTAGTTATCAGTCTCTAGGAAATGCCCATACACTGGTTTCTCAGTTCTTTTTCTTGCTAATTCCTGTACTACAGTGGGAGAAAAAAAAAAAAGAGGTGCTCTAAGTTTTTTGGTTCCTACAACTGGTTTCTCCCCTGATACTGTGCAGAGGTGTTCTTAAAGAAACGTTGTGTGAAGCATAGATTAATATCCTTCTGTTCATTCAGGGAAATAGCATCTCCATCTGCTCTGACTGAGATGAAGTGGAACTGTGAGAGCAAAACCATATTGCAAGTCTATATTTTATATGGAGGGAAATGGACCACATAAAATACAAAAAGGATAACAAACATGCAATAAAACAGTTATGAACTCTGCTTATTATAAGTATCCATTAAGCCTTTTTTTAAAATTCCTTGCAGTCTTTTGAATTTACCATGTATCAGCTTGATGAAGTCTGAACACATTACTTTAAAAAAGGGGGAAAATAGAAAATACAGGGGCCATGGAAAAAAAATAGATTTTCTACTTTGTACCACACAGAACAGTCAGGATACTTATTTTGTTTTAAGGAATTAAAAGATGAAGCAATGTATTTAATGTGTAAGGAAATAACTTATTTGGTTAAGCTCCCTTGAAATATGATAGATGGCAATTAGGTGAATTCTAGCCTACAGGATGGTACATTTTATTCATTCACTACTAAACAACCTCAACAGTTGAAAAGATCTGAAAGAATATATTTCGCAAAGCCAGCACAATCCTATGTGAAGCTAATCTCCACTAACAACCCAATAATGTTATCCAAATTGCCTAAGGTGAAGAATGAATATAAAGGGAGAATGCACATTATGTTTCACTAAAGAAAATAGATGCTTATTTAATTAAATAAAAAAGCTTCAGAGTGCTTTCAAGGCAACCACAAATGTAAACACATTTAATCCCTGGGAAAGTGTCTATTATAGTAGATGGTGCAGCTTAGACAGTGAAACTGCAGTGGAAGTGTGATTGGAGCCTTCACATGGAAGCAGCACTGACCCAAATCTCTCTTTGCAAGGTAACACTTGTTTTGACGCTGACTTCTGGAGTTCGAAAGGCCCCTGCTCAGGTCACTGCCATGACCACAGCTCGCTGCTGTTGGAATGTTTGATAAGAGCAGAGCTCTTCTCAGTCACGTAAAGCAGAACTGATGCTTTGGATGTTACTGGCCCTTACATGTCTATGTTACATACATCTGTAACACACCAATTATGTTTTTTGTGTCACAGAGCCAAACTAATACCCACTGGCTCTAGAAATCTAGTAAACGTCCTTCAAGTTATACTCCAGTTTAGCAAAAATGATCCAACAATGCTTAGGTGAAATGTGTGCCTGTGCAATGCACCAACACAGTGCATCTAAGTTCCATTAAATATTCAAATTCAGTAAGAACAGAAATGATACCTTTACTTCATGAGCCCTCTATGTAAGGGCTGAAACAGTGATTACTAGAACAGACCACCAGAGGACACATAAACATGACTGTGACAAGCAGATTTAGTTTTTGCTCAGCTGTTCCCCTTCCCTTCTTTCTCCAAACATTTTTAGTGTGATCAGCAAGGACCAGATTTCATTATTTTTATTACTGCCATCTCTAATTTGGTTGATCCTGTTGGTTCTTTCAGCTGCAGAAAATAAATATCTCACCAGGTTCTCTGTACCACTGTAGGGTGACAAAGGGAACCATGACTGCTTACACCCTTCCAGAAAAGATTTAATAGAGGAGAGAGAAAATGCACGTGGGCTTGCCTACACTCTTGCTAGACACACATGAGGGAATGAATAATTATCCTTGTTCCCACTGTCATAGCAGGATATAAGAAAAAGAGTTATTTTCCTGTCATGTCTTTAAGTTAAATCAGTGAAGTCAAACATGTCTGTGGAATCTTAAGAATAAAAACATGGCAGGTGAAGGAAAAAAACATTACTTTGAAATGTTTGAAAATTAAAATAACAAGACTGTTTCAGTAACAACCAATAAAGTTCATCAAGAATGGAAAAATATCCATTAAGAGTTCACTACAGTTACCAGTCACCGCCATATTGAAATTCCTAGGGCCTTTTGAAGTGCAAACAATGAAAGACAATTGTAGGTAACCTCCAGCACTTTCCCACACATGTATATCTCTAACGTCTCTTAATTGCCATTAAAAGTAAGCCTCTTTCAAAATGAATGCAAACCTTATCTGGAGGACAGCTCAGTGTCATTCCTAATTTCTGCACTGTATCACCTACAATGGGCATGTTGTGTATAAGGACATTAAAGGATTCCCACCCCCAGAAACTCTGCTTCTGGCTATCCAACAGGTCCTGGGGCTTTCAAATGCTCTTCATTTCCAAGGCCTTTACTTTCTAATGGAAAAGAATCATTTGGGTTGGAAAAGACCCTTAAGATCATCAGAGTCCAACCAGGATCCAGATCATGAATGTAGATGTTAAACAGAATGGGCCCTGGGGAACACCAATGGTGACTGGGCACCAACTGGATCCAACCCCATTTCCTACTCTCTGTGTCTGACCATCCAGCCATTTTTTCACCAGTGATCTGTCCCACTATTCCAGCCACGAGCAGTCAGGAGAATTTTGTGGAAGCTGAGTGAGTGTGGGAGTTTTGTGAATGTCAAAGGCTTTACAAAAGTTCAGGTAAGCAACATCTACAGACAGCGTTTCCCTCACCCACTCAGTGGGACATTTTGTCATAGAATGGGATGAGACCAGTCTTTTATAGCTCTGGGCTGGCTGGGTTGTCCCCTGTTGTCCTGTGTGTTTTCTATGGTGGCACTCAGGAGGATCTGCTCCATAATGTGGTGTTTTGGTCTCTCTCATGAGTTGGTCACACATAGCCAGGCACTTTTTCAGCACTAGAGACAAGCAACAATGAAAACTGAGAAGTGTCCCTTTTCCAACATGCTTAGTTTTGTATTTGGACATGCTTTGAACTAAATGTAACACAACTGCTCCACCCTTCCCCAGGGGCAGGGAGTTAAATACTTCATTTTGCCAAGTTTGCCATATAAATCAGAGTGGGTTCCATCACCTTAAGAATGTGTTCACTGTCCTTGTCCTTTAAATTCTGACATTCCATGCTCTGCAGTAAATGCAGTAGAGTATTATTAGTGGAAGCAGAGACTGGGTACAGTTTCCTGAAGACTTGAGAGACCTGAACTACTTTGAAGTCATGGTCAACTTATAAAAAATATATGAAAAGGGACATTAAGAAGTTTTAAATAAAAGGAAAATAATAAGGGGAAAGGAGAATAGCAAGGAAAGAGATGAAGGGTGAGAAAAAGGAAAAGGGCAGAAATGGAAAAGAGGAAGAGGAAATGGGGGGGTAGCAAGAAAGAGAAAAGGAAGAAAATTTGAAATGGAACAGAAAGAAAGAGGAGGAAAGAGGGGGGAGATAGAAAGGCTGGGGAAGTGAATATGCAATCAGAATTCCATTCAAGACAACATAGATCTGTAAAGTTTTAGGTCTCACTTATTTTAATATTTATATTTATCTATTTGGAGATCCTGACTACTCTTTTGTATAGTGTACCACTCTCTTATCCTTTCAAAATGAGTAAACATACTAAGGCACTGCACTGCCTGGGAACATAAAGTCCTTATCAATCACCAAAGGTTTCTTCCTGCTGCAAATACTAGATATCATTTTGATAGCAGAACTTCTGCTGTATAACCTTCAAGAGAATTTAGAATCTTTCTGACTAGCCCAGTGCAACTTACTGCAAGGGAGGAAATCTGTCTGGATTTTTATTACATATTTATACTGCTAAATCTCAGTAATTCTACCTTAAGATTATTTCTTTGACCCTTAGATTGTTGCATGAGCCCCATTCTAACTTCCAGCACAAATACAAATTCCTTTCTCAGTGCTGGAAATTCCATTCCATTTATTTATTATTATTTCCATTATTCCATGGAATCCCTGCTATTTAAATATATTGTTCATAAATTGGTTTCCTTCATATATTTGTCTTCATATACACAAGCAAATACACATACATTTATAGCTTTAGCAAATACCAAGCATTAAAGAAAATACTCCTTGATTAATTCTTAAGTGTGGCCACAAAGCAGAGTTTCAAGAGCAATTGGTTGACGCAAAGATTAAGACTTGGTAAGAAAAAATATAATTCAGACGAGGTGTGGCAAAAAGGAATTAAAAAAACAATTGTCCCAGACTTTCATGTAGGTGGACCATGGCCAGAGGCTCCCCATTTCTACCTCTTCTTCCTCCTCAAAAATCCCAAAACCAAAAAACCTCTTCTGAAATAAAAAAGTACCTTAACAGAAACCAAGACTAATCATGTATTCTTTAGCATGGTTTGACAAGACTATCACATGCTGCTTTCCTTTTCCTGTTAATAAAGTTTGATAGATTTGATTTAAATTGTGTAAATGTTAAAAGCTACTATAGTTGGCATTTCAAGAGGATTCTTCAAAAATTAACCATATAAAGACATGAGACTGGGGGAAGGATGCAGGGAAGTGAGAATTGTAACTGAATCCAGGGTTTACTTTCTCTAGCTCCTACTCATTTTTTTCTCTAGCTCCTACTCATTTTTTTTTTTTCAAATTGTGGGGAGCAATGATCACAGGAAAAATAAGGAAAACAGCAACTGGAATATACTTCTGTGATGAAATGGTCAAGGCAGCATTCACTGGAATACTATAATTCCACATTGTATTGAGGAGGTGTAAAATAATAGTGCAGACCTGGCATAATTATGACAATTGCTACTTCAGTCAAGTATTAATTCTGAGGCTTCTTATGAAGCTTTTTATTTTTAACAGTGAGTAATGCCCCAGACCATACAACTCCTCTGTCTCCATCACCTCTTTAAATCAAAACTGCTGTTAGGACACAGTTTATATTTAGCAATAATAATGTATATAGTCACAGGAATCCATGAATGAACATGGGCAGACAGAGTTTTCCCTACAATCATGCTTGCCTGGGCAAAGTACCTTAATGCAATAGAGCTACATGAAATTCTTGTGCTATGTGTTGCTTGAAAGCCTTTTTTTTTTTCAGCATAGGAAAGATGGCATGTGTAGATAGTTATTTTTCAAATATATCCTCATTAAGACACTATGAGTTATTTGGAAATGGTTTCCCTTCCCTTCCTCACCATCTGCTATCTAAGTATTTCACCTAAACTCCAGGAGACTGAGGCGTAGTGCTGGACAATTTCCCTCTGCTTGAAGGTGTAGATTTCACCCTCTGCCAAATAAAATTTAAAAAATAATAATGATTTTTTTTAAAAATCAGCTTCACCCTGTACATCTGGCTTGAGGATCTTGGCAGAAACTTCATCAGGACACAGCGTTCCAGTAGCCTGCTATTACATTCACAGCAGCTGGAATTGCAGACCCTAATTTGGAGTTATAATGTAATACCATAAAGGCAAATGGTTATTTGGGTTTGATTACAGCCCTTCAGCTTTCACAACATCTGTCCCCACCCACACGGGGCCAGTTTAATCTTACAAAAGTAGGGATAAGCCCTGTTACCTGTATCCTTGTGTCAGGAGACATTTTGCAGGACCTACATTTCTAGATTATGTTCTGGCAATGGTCCTTCTAGATTAATTGCTGTCCCCTTCAAGACTTTACTTTTAACTTCAGTAAGTTGCTTGTAAGTTCTCAGACGGCTCCCCTTCAACCCAGACCTGATCCTTGGCACCACTGCTCCTCTGTGGCCTCAAGGTCCTTTGAACACCCCACCCGTCCAGCACTAGCTCAGTGCTCAGCAGGAGCAGAGAGCACAGTCCTGCAGCATGGGGACCATGTTGAATATGGCACAGCAAGCCCTTCTGATCTCACCAGGACTTTCTTAACAAGGGGCCCTTCAACACTCAAAAAAAAAAAAAAAAAAAAAAGAGTCCAAACATTAAAAGCAAACAAACAACTTCCTTGAAATTTTAATAGCTCAGTTAGTAGTGGTGACAGATGTCAGATTGACAGTGCTGGAGAAGACAGCTTTCAGTGGTGCATGCACAGTTCCTGCTGGGGCACTGGGCACATAGTCCTTTCTGCCTCCTGTACTACCCGCAGACCTCCCCTCATGAATGCAACGTGGTGCTGAAGCCATCACCTGGAGAGACCACCTGGAAGGACAGTGTAATCCCCATGCCAAATTAATGCTTAGGTTATTGGCTGACACTGCCAAGAGAGGTACCAGTCCTGATGGTCTTTTTAATGTAGATACCTGCCACCCACTGAGAGCCAGACTGAGAGACCATCAATTCATAAATTTATTCTATTTATTTTATGACATCACATCAATTAAACTTCTATTCCACAACCTTGGATTGTAGCTGAAAATACCTCCAGGCAATAACTTCACATTTAAATTTTAAAAATTTCGCACTTCATCTGGCTTCTTCTATTCATCCTTCCCCTTCACTAGAGCTCAGAAATGACATACAACAGATGAAGAAGTATGGAAACAAACTGAAAATCACCATTTTAGACACCATCCCAGCAGGTGTGCATGTTTTTCTTGGAATTTATGAGAAGTAGTAAATATTGCTAACTCACCTCTGCCCATCTTGCTGCAAACTGTGGCCAGTTTATAAACACCATCCCATTTCCACTGGTGGCAGTGGACATGGCCATCAGAACCCACTGTGGGAGACTCTAAAGAGCCAACACTTGTAGTATTGCCTCCCACTGAAAGCTGTCTTCTCCAGCACTGTCAATCTGACATCTGTCACCACTACTAACTGAGCTATTAAAATTTCAAGGAAGTTGTTTGTTTGCTTTTAATGTTTGGACTCTTTTTTTTTTTTTTTTTTTTTTTGAGTGTTGAAGGGCCCCTTGTTAAGAAAGTCCTGGTGAGATCAGAAGGGCTTGCTGTGCCATATTCAACATGGTCCCCATGCTGCAGGACTGTGCTCTCTGCTCCTGCTGAGCACTGAGTTAGTGCTGGACGGGTGGGGTGTTCAAAGGACCTTGAGGCCACAGAGGAGCAGTGGTGCCAAGGATCAGGTCTGGGTTGAAGGGGAGCCGTCTGAGAACTTACAAGCAACTTACTGAAGTTAAAAGTAAAGTCTTGAAGGGGACAGCAATTAATCTAGAAGGACCATTGCCAGAACATAATCTAGAAATTATTTAGATTTGTCATTAAAGTTAGGGTTTTTACAATTTTTTTCTGTTTGAATTAGACATCAGCAGAGCAAATCTCATGATAAATTAATGGTTTGGGTCCCTTTCAGTTCAGATGCGAATCACTTGGCCTAAATAAGCAGCCTGTCACTGCTGAATTTCATTAGTCATTTCCTGTCATTAAATTAGATGAGATTAATAAATAGAAACTGAAAGACAGTTGGCCAAATTCAGCCCTCCAGTGAAACTTATCCCCAGACAAAGCTGTGAAGGGAGCCCAGTCATTCACTGTATGTGTTGTGGGGCGTTTCTTGCACATTTTAGAGATTCTCAAGCAGAGTGGGATTGCTTTTCTTAATATCTTCTCTTAATCCCATTTGTCCCAGGTAAGCATCCCAGCCTGACAGAAAGTACTGCTAGACACCAGACAGGTTTTGAAATAAATTGTAAGGGAATCCAGCCCCTCTGAAGCAGAAGTGAGACTAATTAATGACACTTCAATGAGACCTGAATGCACCATAGAGGAGAAAACATCCATGAAGAGAAGCCCCAGGCAGCCCAAACAGCCTTTGAGGCTGTTTTCTCTGTGAGGGGATCCTATTCCCCACGCCCCACTAGTGCCCATCCCTCTGAGGTGCTGACCTGAAGCTGTACCCCAGACCCAGCTCCCCACTCCCCTCTGTGAGATTAGAATCATTTGGTTAAGCAAAGGGAGTGAGAAAAGCTGAAAGAGGAATCAAAATCAGGCTGCAGTTGACATTTTGCACCAAATTTGATCCTGTAGTGCCTGGGCATGGTGAGACAGATGAGACTGTTATTGTAGTGGGAGCTGGCACCAGCCCCTGTATGGAAGTTGCCTAATGCTTTTCATCCTAAGATTCTTTCAATCAATTTTTGAATAACGTTAACACCTCCATTGTTTGTCTTTGAAATCTGGCAGAAGTGGGGATTGCCTGAGGGCAGTCATGCCTTTCATTGATGCTGTTAATAAACTCAAATTTGGACAAGTAACAGAGGTGTTGAAAATCATAATTTTTTCTCTGTATTTTCCAGAACCCAGAGTTATTTTGGCAAGCGGTGAACACCCCCAGAGATCTGATGTATCTGCCTTCATGCTGCACCCTGAATATCTCCCTGAATGGTAATGCCTTGGGCTGGTACAGGCAAAACCCCTCTGCCAGTCCACCAAGAGGACTTAGTGTAATACGCACAGATTACAACAGCCAGTGTGGGGTCATGGAATGGTGGCAGGAAATAAGGAAGGAAGAACAAGTCATAGGGATGAGGTATCTGGAGAGGGGGAGCTGTTAACAAAGAAAGGAGAATTGAATGAAAGGAAGAAGGAGGGTTACAAGCAAATATGTAATAAAGACATCACTTAAAAGTACAATTAAGAACTAGAACTCACTGTACATCTCCCTCTAATGTCCAGTTCACATGGGGAATGATGTTTTGTACTGAACTGAATGACCTCTTTCTGTCTCATGACAGTTGAAAATTGCTTGCATTGTTAGGCCTGGAGGTCAATTGTTATCAATGGGGAACGATAAATGACTGTTTAAAGCAGAGCTTTTTTTTGTAGCATCTATTAATTAAATGCCTGTAACTAACGTGAAATTGCATGCATATAGCTAATGAGAGAAGGCTGATGTTTTAGTTTCCATTGTAAGGCTTCCAAAGGTGGATAACCAAGAAATTCACTATTGCCTACTGTAAGTTGATGTATTATAGACTTCAATGGCGGCAAAACACTATTGTTTTGCACAGGAACCCCGTGTCTATCTGAAAAATGAGGCAGTTCCTGATCCTCCTGAAGATGTGACAACTTGAACTAAATACACCAAATTAATCTGGACCTAATACACCAAATGTTGGAGAAAAAAAGAGGGGGGGAGGGGGGGAGGGGGGAGGAGGAAGGGAAAACCAGCACACTACCTAAGGTCAGGCACATGGTCATAATTCCCTTCATTTATTTTTGTGCTTGAAATAGACCCTCAGAGCAGCAGCAGAGAGCAATGGGAAAGCAAGTGAGCCATGCAAGGTTACCAGAAAGCAGTGAACTGAGATTCTGAGACATCAGCGAACTGAGGTCTTATTGCTGCTGGAAGGTGGAAGTGACAGCAAACCCACAAGACAGCATGAAGAAAAGCCTGTGCTTAAGGAAATGGGAAGCAGAGTTGCAATCTGGTCTGCTCTGGATTAGGCAAAGCTGCATCACAGCACAGCCCTGGGGACAGACACCCACCTCCTGCTCAAGAGTGTTTCTGCATCCTTTGTCTTCCCAGCATCCCAAGAAGTGCTGCGGTTGTGCTGGGAGTGCTCCCAGCACTATGGCACACAGTGCTTGTCTTCAAACCTCAGGAGTTGCAGGCCTGAGCTGTGTTTGTGCCGGCAGTGCTGATATAACACTAATTGCCTGCTACATCAAGCTGGGCTGAGGCCACTTAGGTGTGGTTACAGAAAGGTTTTGCAGTTGTTCAGCAGAAGCTGAGCTCAAAACACTCCAACAAGGCAGGAGTAAGAGCAGACTGCTTTGGCAGGGGAAAGGAAAACACAATTACCGTGGTTTCTGTGTAATCAGAAGACCCATTTGTGTAAAAATCTCAAACTCAGCATATTGGAGAAGCAGATATTCAAAGGCCATCTTGTGGGGATTTCTGAACTTCCATGATCCATCTGACAAAAGGGAAAAATTCTGCAAAGAAGGGCCTGGAAATTTGCAATTCCCATTCTGGCTGACACTATTAGGATTACCTCTGAGATTACTGTTTACTGACTTTCCAGCAATGCCTATGGATCAATTATTTCAAGACAATGTTCCAAACCTTTTCCCAAGAAGCCTTGTTAATGTAAGCTTCCTTAACTACTCTTTTGGTCAGTATATGCCAAAAAAAGGCTATGTAAATATTTGAGGAGGTAGAGGAAAGCTCTTTTGATACCTAAAATTCCACAATTCCTGTAAGTAGACTAGGCAAAAATAATGTTCATGTCCCACTCAATCTTCTCTCAAGGTACTGCATTTAATTTTACTGCAGCTTTTGAAGAGTGTTGTGTTCTCTTCCTGTGTGCATTTTCATGAAATATTATTGAGTACTGACATGCTCTGTTGAAATGCCTTTTGATACCATTCCATTTTAACAATGAATAAAGTTATAGTATCTGGGGGGTATGTAGAGCCACCAAAGCTAATGGAAGTAATTCTTTAGGCTTTAGAGCAAACTCATGTTAAGGTCTCCAAGTTATATTTAAAGTCTGTATATGGTATTTGGGAAGGCCTTAGAAGAAAGATACTCCATAAAAAAGAAAAACCATAGTAAGTTGTAGGTGTTCCTACAGGATACATTATTCTTCAAGAATAGAATGAATAATGTAGAATTTTGTACAACAAATTTTTTTAAACCTGCACACACTTTGTTAAAACACCCATTCATCACAGTTTCAAATCCTAAAAAGACAGTAATTTTAATGATTTGTAATTAATAGTTTCCTGCTTTACTTTTAGCAGTCAGAGCATAGTGGGAGAACTGAATCAGTAATGACATGGAAATAATGTTCAAATAAATATATTTAACTTTAAGGAAAGGGCTTGTTCTTATCTGCTTAAAAGGAGAATGATTAATACTTCAGCTATTGTTTAAATACCTAAAGGGCATCAACTGCAATTTTCCCATTAAAACTAGCACTGACTCAGCGTGTGGTTGCATGAGGTGTTTCTTATTGGATGTGTCAACTGAAAAGGAGCTTGCTGCAACTGCAGCCCAGCTCTGAAGTCAGAGCAAATGGAAAGAGGCACGTAGTCAGAGCCTGATGGTGCTGAGAAAAACATGGTAAAAATAGATTTATTTTTCTGTCAGTCTGCTTCACCATTAAATACCAGTTTGGTTTTAAGGTTTTATTGTTTAATCCTGCATTACAGTCACACCTGTTAGTCTTCTCACTTACCAGTGCTATGCACTGCTGCTAGGTGTGTGGTATCTGAGAGAAACCAGGAAAAACTCACAATGGATGCTTTCTAGGTGCAGACGGGCAGTTTACACAAGTACAGTTTAGAATTTTGGATCGTAAAAGTTCATTTCAAGTGGATTTGACTGAGAGAAAGGACGTTCAGCTCCCTCCAGTACACATTGGTTGCTGTGGTAAATGTTTCCTTACCACAAGATGCAGTCCCAGACATGAGGTTTCATAACCCTTTGCCAACCCTTTCTCACTAACCAGATCAGTCCTGGGCCCTCTCCTTCTCTATGTATTTTTAATCTTTGATCTTCAGTTGCTTAAAACTCTCACAAACCATTCCCCTTCAGGAAGAAACACCCTGTTCCCACTTTTTACTACTAGAGAATTTCCTCCCTATCTGAGTTTCAGTCTGAGCAAATCTCATTTATGTGTATCTGCACTCTGAACTCATACACCTCCCATCCGTTCCAAGGAAGGTCTTGCACTCATACAGCTAAAACCCACATCCCAAGCTGTACCTTTTGCACATGGGCACATGGAAAGGTTCCTGACTCTCCTGCTGATGTAAATAATGGCATCAAATAATAGCATTATAGCTGCAGTTGTAGCTACAGATTTCAAAAGGCATCTCATGGAGGTGGTGTACCTGATATTCACCCTCAGGAGACAGAAGCTGGGAATAAAAGCATAACATGAATTGAGCAATATTCTTTCAGATTCACGAAAATGGCATGAGCATAAACACCATACCTTGATTATTTACCTCCAAGAGGGCCTTCCTAGACAGATGAGTTTCCTGTTACATCCCAGACTTATTATTGTTTGCAAATAGATAGATCTATATAAAAATATGTATATAAAGTACGTAACAAGTATAAGCATATGTACACATATATCCATGTATACTATCCACATGCAAAATACATAATAAACATATTTTTTCCATTACATTTAAAGCACAGCCCATCTAGACCCATGTATATATGACAAATCACATTTTCTTTTCCTATGTAACAATTTCATAAATGCAGAGGATTAGGACTGAGCACCCTTTAGCAGAGGATTCCATTCCATGCCCAGATTTCCCTGAGATAAGTGGGCTTCTCAAGAAAGCAGAGCTTTCCTGCAGAAAGAGACAGATTAAAATGCTGAACATGACTTTTTTTTCTCCTCTAGCCAGACCACAAAACCCTTTCTCAAGGAAAAATGACCTCATATTTTATTAACCCCAGCACAAAGTGAATGAGCTCATACACACACACACACACACACACATGCGCGCGCACACACACACACACGTATATGCACACATGCACACATGTGAACATGCACATACACATGCAACTACACACCCAAGAAAAAAATGAAAGACAGACTTCTAAAAACAGGACTGCCATTGAAAAGTTAGTAAATACAAATTCTGGAATCTACATTCCTTATAAAGGTAATGGCTGACAATGGCCCTTCTAGAGCTTTGAAAATTACATGAGGAATTTTCAGACATATTTTGTACTTTTCTATTTTCTTTGCCTTCTCTTTTTTGCATCTAACAGGCAAATAAGTAAAAAATCCATGTTTGTCTTCTCTTTGGATTGCTTAGAGGGGAAAAGCAATCTGAGATTTTCTTTAAAGTACTCCCTTAGGATAGAATGAGCAGAAACCCTGTGGGACCAGAAGCACTAAATCTGCACACAAAGCTTGCAAAACAGCAGTGAGTAGCTGTACATTGCCACAGAAGTGAAATCCTATAGAAGTATGAGGAAAAGCAAGCTGAGTTCTGCATATTCTTTCAAGATGTATTTGCACGCTACTGAATAGTTTTCTAATTCTGATTATTAGTCCTTTGTTAATTATGACACAGTAGAAGTGGGCATAACTCTGTTGAGAAAAACAAATTAAAGAAAGGCTTCCACAAGAAGAGAAAGGAAAGGGACTACAACTTCCCTGCTGGAAAAAGAGATGACAGAAGAGAAATATATTAGCATCTACAAAATTCTGAATGGCAAAGAGAAGATGAGCAGAAAATTACTGTTGTCTTTTTCTCATGACATAAAAATGAAGGAGAATTCAGTTCCCACTATATGAAAAACAAACAAAAGGAAGTACTTTTTCACACCACATAATAATTAAACTGTGGAAGCCACAGGATGTTGTGGAGGCCAGCACTTTAACCAAGTCCAGAAAAGGTTTGAGTAAAAGTCAGGAGGAATAAGTTATATTGGTGGTGCAATGCATTTACCAGTCCATCTCTAAATCAGCAATTATTGAGAGACAGGAGAATTTAACTGGGAGATGACTCACTTTATATTAATGTCTGTGTCTGCTCAACAGGAAATCCAAAGGATTAGCTGCACCTTGGTGCTGCACCTTGATTCTGATTTAACAGGGTGACTTTCAGGCTCTCTGAAGATATTAAATGTCAAGGTTGGTCTAGGTGTAGGTCCTATGACATAATGCACGTACACAGAGAACTACTATACACATTTGCCTTTTATTTTCATGGAAATGTAATTCCCACAAATTGGTGCAGGCATGAAGGGAACACACATGTTAATGTGAAAACAAAAATACATATGAAACAGAGTCATTTTTCCCCTTAATCTCTATGCAGTCTTACACTTGGCTTGCTTTTGGTCCGTGCTCCTGTTTTAGAGTGTGAATGCTGATTTTAAAAAGAGTTCTTGCAGGCATATGCTCAGTGTGGTTTCTAGCATTGATTTCATAACCATAACATAATCAAAGAGTTGGATTTTTTATAAAATTAAGGAATATATGGTGAAGTCTGATGCAGGGATGTGTGATTTCAATGTTCATTAAAGAAGCTAACACTGTCTGAGGCCAGGAGAGCATCAGATGTTTTCCATGTAGGCCTGCAATGCCTTTCAATCCTTAGGCAGGCTCCAGCCCTTTTCATATTTTAGCTTCTGCTGTGCTTGGTTCTGAAATGTAACAACTCAGCAACCTGTTCTTACCTTGAGCACGTGGGTCTCCCTCTCCTGGTATGTTTGTAGTCTTAATGTGCTTTTGTCTTCTGGTGGGTCCCATGCACAAATCTAGCTTACAGCACAGTTTTTGTTCCTCTTTTCCCCTTTCCTTCAAAGTATGGATATTATAGCACCTGTATCTTTGTTATTGATTAGGTATCAAGGTGAAGAAACCAAATTCCTGTAATCTTGCATGGGATATTAGCTTGACTCTCGTAAGATGAAAAGCCAGTCAGGGCAAAACTGAAAGGGCATGCCAATGTCCCAAGCTCATGGTTCATTCCTAACAAATCCTACTGCAGTTTTCTTAGGATTGCCCTAGATTTTCAAAGACCAACATTATTTCTGGAGTGCAGACTATCTAAGCAAGGATTCTATATGAAAACCGGGAGTGATAAGTGGTAATTTTTAAATTAGTTTCCTTGAATTTCTGGAAGTGGACCTTGTTTATGATCTTCCCATTTGCATTGTTATTTGAAATGTTGCGAGGTTTTCTGCCAGCCTGTATTCCATAATAACTTCTCATATTTAAAACATTTAAAACATGCTACACTCTTGACATGTTAAGAAGTATCTCAGCCCAGTACAATATTTGGCTTTCAAATTTTTATTTTGCAGCAAGAGGATCAACAGTCTTGATCAGCAAAAGCAACTTTGGTTATTATAGTTCAGACATGAACTTGGCTTTCTAATACCAGAGAAATACAAGAGCCTCCTGTCATGCTCTTAATGTTAGCATGCTCGAATGATTCATGTCTTATGTCAGCAGCTCAAACGATACATCTCCAAACACTTTACATTACTTTGCAAAAGGGTAGTCACATAGAAATCCTAGGGAAAAAATGTTCTTAACTTCTAAATTCATAAATTCTAATAATAAATAGATTTCTGGTTACAGGCATTTGTGCAGTCATTTTCTCTCATCCTCCCTCTTATTCTGTCATACCATGACTGAGGATTCTGTTATTGCTTGAGGAAAAAAAATGAAATTGAATAATATATCCATATACTGTTGCCCTGTTGCAACTAAATGAACTTCCTGAGCCTGAAAATATGGCATGCTTCTGATTAGTGAAGAAACCATCTCAATAGACTTCTTTTTTATAGCTAAGAATTTGCTGTACCTTACTGTGACCCTTGCTATATTTCCTATCATTACTAAATAGCTGTTTTTATTAAATAATCAACTTGTTAACAATGTTGTAAATAATAATTAAATTATTTCTCTTTCAGGATTTAAGTAGATACAGCTTCATGCTTTAAAACAGCCTCCATTACAGAAATAAGCTATTATAGATGATAAATAAAACCAGATTTCAACTGCCAAAGTGAAAAAGAGTCTTGGGGAAAACTGTTTCCAATCGCAGCACCACAATAATGCTGTCTGTGCTGTAGTACACTTGGGGAGACAGAGAGCTTTTGAAGTAAAGCAAAGATTGACATTCACATTGGTTTTGTTAATCTTCCAATAAAATATATAATTTCATTTTTTATTCTGATAAGGCCAGCTCCACTGTTACTGCTCATTTCAGTAAGCAGTCGTTCATTGTCTTTCTCACATCATTGAAGATGGAGCTTATCTGTTCTGTGGTGGTATAAGTAGAATAAAAAATACATTACCATGGAAAAGATAGCAAAATTAACAAGATAATATAAATACATCTAATTTACATTATGACCAAGCACTGTATTCACATGACTCATCAGAATATCATGAAACCTATAGTGAAACTTCTATGAAAGAGACTGGGAAAAAAACCCCAGTATTCCTTCACACAGCAGTGATTTTATGGAACTTTGTATATGGAAATTTTGGGATTTAAAGGTGTGATTACATTACTTATAATGTGCATCCAGCAAGGCCCTGGAAACAATGAGAGAAATTCAGAAAAACTTAATCTATGTCCCCACGTCAGTATTATTGGGGAACCTTCTAGTATTGAGGGTGAATTAAGCAATTATCTTTAACTGGGATTTGAGAGAATGGTTTCAGGTCAGTGAACTGGCTGACGTGGTTTGGTTCTTTGGAGAAACTTGAAAGACTTGATACCTTCTGTGTGAATTACTTCAGCAGGTAATGTAAAACTTGAGATGTTTCTAAAGTAGCTCTGATAACAGAGGGTAGTGATTGAACTGTACACAAAAATAAAAAATCCAGCATGGAAAAATTTGGGAATCAGAGTATAAACCAACTGTAGGAGGTAAACTTATTACAAAAGAGAGACATCCAGAAAAGGCAATGACAGACTTGAGAGATTAAAAAAAAAAAAAAAAAAACAGAGAAAATATCTACTTTTCATACTAAGGTGAAAGTTCAGGAAGAGGAAGACTCAAATATGCTGTGTTGTAACCCAACTGAAGTTGACTGAGGCTCATATAAGAGTTTTAGTTCCAGCAGAATGACTTACCTGTGAACTTTGCAATTGGGAAAACATTTGTCTTTTACCAATGGGATGAAATAAGACAAAGTCACAACATTGTTTTAAACATGTCGTAGTTATTCCTGTCTTTAAGTAACCCATACTTGCCAACATTCCCATTTCCTTCCCCCTGCAAAGGAGGTTGTGTGACTTTTGCAACACCTAAGGAAAAAAAGAACAAGTCCTAGAATTCTTCTCACTAATATTATTCACAGCTGTCTCTAGTTTGACTTCTAGCCTCTTCTTTTGGCTAATGCAGCTCTCAGATAAGTTTCCAATCTCTTTCTCTTGGCTAAGTCTCAAATCTCCTCCATCCATATCCTCATAAACTGCTCATTTCTTCTGTTCAGCAGAATTTTAAATTTAAAATTTCACTTTTCACCTGTTTAAATTTCACTTTGCACTGGGCACTGAGTTTTATTACATTCTTATACATCTCCATTTAGAACCATATCCAGATGATCTTTCCTTCTTTCCCACTTTCCTTTCCTTGGGATTTTCTTTTCACTGTGCTGTCATTAACCCTTCCTTTGTGATTGTTGTGTTTGCGTTACTATAAGAGATAAAACTTCACTATGGACTGAGACCCACAGTATGAGGCACAGGACCTTTATTCACTCTCAAACTGCCTTTAGAACGATGATACATGAAACTGCCTCCATCCAGTTCCATCCTTCATTCCATCTCTCACTTGTATGGTCTTGAACTTCAGCTTAACATGGTTAAATTCTCAGCTGAGCTCCAAATCCACACACTACTTTTATTCTTTCTGCCTGCTGATAAGAGTCTTAACAAACATGCAATCTCTTGGGTGATGGACTTTCATTTTGGTGGTGGGGAAGGGGGTTTTGAGGCATTTTTTTTCTTTCAACACTTGTTCTATACTCCAATATTTTCCTCTTTCAACATCTTCAGAAGATATCTTGAATGCAAAAGGTTTCACCAGAGTGCTTCACCCCTGAATCTTAACCCTCAGCCACTGCAAATTATTTATCAACCAGTCTGTTAAAGTAATTGCCCAAATCATTATTTTTCCTAGTTATTTCAGTCCTGCAATTTATGTAACTCATGGTCTTCGGTTTCCTCCACTTTCTTTTCCAAAATGGCAAACAAATAACCCCTCAATAAACAACAAACAAACAAATCCAAATAATAAAAAAAATTACCTTTTATCCCTCCTTTTAGGTTCTTTCACAACTGAACGTGGCCTTACCTGGCTGTTCAGTTCTTTCTATATTCACGTGTTCACACTAATAGCACTTCTCACTTTCCCTGTCTGGTCATCCACATCAATCCCTTTTAACTGTATCCCTTATACCATTAAACCATTTCTGTGTACACCTTTAAATTTCGCATGAAACTTTACCTGCCTTGATTTACAGACAGCAGGCTGAACTGATACAAAGCTAACTGAAGTGGATTTGGGATTACTGTTGTCCCTTTTTTGCTTGTTTTGCTCACCCATTTCAACTTGTTCTTAAAGTGGGTTGTTGAGCAGAAGGTATTTTTGTGGCACAGGACTCCATACAGCACCAAGTACAGCAGAGTCCTTTGGCTCACAGGCAGCCTGGAGATGTTTTCTATTGTGCAATATTCTATAGAATACACAGGGGATCTCAGAGGCTTGGCAAAACTTAAAAATATTGTCTTCATTCAGCTTTTGTGTGTTTATGGCAAAAGGCACTGAAGTTTAACAAAGGTGTTATTTTGTGCATTCTTACACTCACTTTTTTTTCTTTTTTTTTCAGTAAATGTATTTTGAGGAGCAACAAGTAAACAGCTTATACAAGCCTGAACCTGAAGCTGAGCACCTGCACCTCAAATAAGATCATCATTGTTTGAGTAAGGTTTAAACAATTTAGTACAAATTTGCTTTCCTGTAGGTGTTGACAAGCACATCATCACTAGTTACTAATGAGTACAGGATTCCAGAGGTCTGCACAGATATCCCTCTCCTCCTCAGACTGTGCATGTGTCCCTCAAAACAAAGTATTTCACAAACAAGCACCTGGAGACCTTGATTAAAAACCACCTGCTCTGAAGCTCTTGGGAAGACAGATTGCACAGTGTGCAGGTGGCCTCCACAGCGGAGTTTGCTGATATTTCTGATAGCTGGAGTCACTGAAAGAAAGTTTGCTTCCCTTCCTCCCACACACATACCCAGCCCTTTATGCTGGTTGGCCTCATGAAAGGAGTTTATGAGTGTGCCCACAAAGAGCCTGACAGAATCTGACTGCAATGACAGAAGTGATGAGTCTGACAAAGCCTGGCTTTGTGACGGGACAGGCCTTTCTTATCACCAATTACCTTTTGGCCTGATACTGCAGAAATAGTGATATTTGGTGAAAGCAGGACAAAAGCATCCCAGGAATAATCAGTGATAAGCAACCATTTGAGAAGCTTCACCACATATTGCATAATTTTCTCGTATTCATTCCTGTGACTCCGTAGATGGTTAATGAAAAAACATACAGATGTAATGAGACCTTGCATACCACTCCCTGAGTCCTTCAAGCTCTTTAGACAAATGGGATCTCTCAACTTTAATGTCATTTTTTTCTGGTCTGCTGGTCTTGGCACAAGGTTCTTTTGGGAGTTTCAGTGCAGTGCTTTCAAAGATGGAGCACAAGAAAGTGAGGGGGAGTTCTTCTGGGCCTGAGCTCATGTGAGGAATTTCTGCAGTGCCTTGGGTCTGAAAGATTTTCTGAAAAGGACTGGAATAGCCACACACCCTGAATCAATTAACTCTTTGTGGAAAGCCCAGAAGCCTTTTCTATCCATGTGTACATATAATTTCAAAACTGATACATCACTCACAGCTGAAGCGAGGAGCTCACCACTCCTGCAGCTGATTCAGGGGTCTGTCTGACCCCCAGCTGCCACAGGCTTCCCGGATAGGGGTCCTACAAGGAACAGCCATCCAGAGGTCTCAGGCAGTTTCCAGTTGGAGTAACCCCGATGAGCCTGAGGTTTCAAGTGATTAGATCTTTTAGATGTGATTTCAACTCCTGTAGCGACTAGCTCAGCTCAGCTCAGCTCAGCTTATGAGTTACCCCCCCCGACACATGGACAAGAGATGGAAGGCTGTGTAGCATTCCACAGAGTCCTTTATGGGCAGGCTTCAGCAGTGGGGGCAGTGACGGTCTTCCCCTGAACTGAGCAAAAGCTGGGTTTTTATAGGGAAGGGGAGAATTGGGAAAAGTACTGAGGTAAAAGACCAAGGTAAAATGACCAATAGTTTACAAGGAGATAACATGTGGTCCTGAAGCAGGAAGGGCTCCACAGCTTGGTCACCATGACTAAGTAGTTTTGTTTTATCCTATGGAACAGATCTCCAAGGTGGAAGCCTTTCAGAGGACTTGCCTCCCTCCACATACCACATTTCCATGCCCAGCTACAGCCCTTTGCCAAAAGCAAAGTGAAGCAGAGACACCAGGATCTTTTATGCCTACTTGTCTTGCTGCAGAAGCAAGGCTTATTCAAGATGGCAATTTGACTTAATCAGACAACAAGGGCAACACTTCCACAGGACAAAGATGGGAAACCACTTAAAGATGGTGTTTCTAACCTGGTAAACTACAAAGCAGTAGAGAAACCCAAGTATTTCCAATACAGTAGAATCCAAGCTGCTGCTGTTCAATCTGCAGGTTGAAGCAATGACTACGGCCTGCTTATGTCAAGGTGTGTGTTACAACCTTGGATCTCAGTCTCAAGGGCTTGGGAAATCAATAAGAGCAGCAGAACCCAGGAAGTCTGCCTATAAATGTCCAGTCCTGCCCAGAGCCAGAACTCTTTTAGGCACATTTTCACTTCCATCTCCAACATGCAAAGAAATTTCTTCAAGCATCTGGAAAAAATAAATTCCTAACAAACAGAAAACAGCTTCTAGAGAGCACCATTTCTAGGTCAGACCAAACACACAGAGTAATATTTCTGATTTTAAGAGAGATGAATTCTGGAGGTGAAGGAGCAATTAACTTAATCTCAGTATAAGGCAAGTTGTTAAAAGAAGCATTTTCATTATCTTGGGATAAACAAGTAATAACAAATAACTTTTATAGTTCATCCTTATTTATTTCTTCAGGTTAATTGAATTTCAAATTTGATAATCTAGTAAATTTAGAACCCTAACCTGCAAGGGGTAATTGAAACTCCTAAAAAATATGCTTGCTCACATCTCCTGCTGTCCAAGCTTGACTGTGTCATGGGCAACTCTCCAGGCTGCATTTCACTATGCAAGGCCTGATTAAAGCAAGTGAGGTGACCATTCCACTTTGCTTATTGCAGCCTAGGGTTTACAACCTATGGGACATCATGTCTGGAAAAGAAACCACACTGAGATTAAAGGACATTCCATATTTAGAGAAGGGATGGCTACATAAGATGCTGACCACCATCCAAATGAAGTGAACAAAGAAAAGTAGTCTGGCTTCAGTGAGAGCTGGACCGGATCCCATGACTTATGGGAAGAGTTTAAAGATGCAGTTTGTTCAGTGAGAGTTAGAGATATGAAAGCAGATAATTAATGTGGTGTGGAAGAAGAGAATACAGGATCATTTTACTTGCATAGGTGCAAAGGAAGGAGGAAAGTACATCTGAGTCAAAGCAGAGGATGCATGCAACTGTTGCAGTCATCTGTACTTTTTAAAACAAACAGCAAGAAGCAGAAAAATTCCCAGAAGGCAGACTAGAAATTACAAAAAATAATTAGATTAACAAAACCAAAATGTATAAAACAAAGATATGTACATCAGGAATGTTAGCTAATAAAGGCTGTGCTCAAGGCAGAGCTTGTTACAGTACATTGCTGCCCAGAATCACAGACATAACTTCAAGCTTCACACAAACCAGTTATTTCCATCAGTGTAGAAAGGCAGTCGACCTTCTTATCTGGGAAGTCAAATGAGCCTGGATGATACAAACTACAACTTTCTCTTGTGTCCCATAAGCTAAAGGAATAGAAATGATTGAGCAAAACCTTATCCAAGGAAAGCACACCCCAACTCTACTAGCCTTGTGTGGCTATGGGGAAGGACAGAGTCCTCCTTTTTTGACCAAATAATATGCAAAAATAAAGATAAAGAAAGTATGTCTTAACCACACCAGCCTTGTATACCATCAGAGAAGGAGACTTATTCCTTTTTCCTAGCTTACCCCTTCTTTTCTCAGCTTATGATTCCTTCCATTGTTGTAGGATGGCTGGCTGGACTTCTTGTTTAACTGAAAAATCCCAGAATAACTATTCACAATAACTGTTAGATGGGAATTTTTCCTTTACTAAGCATTCTGTTTTCACCCATTGGAAAATATCAATTCATCACAAATGTAATCAGAAAGGGCTTTAGGTCTGGGATGAGAGGGAACTGAGAGAAACTGAGAGTCCAGGGATTAGGACTCTGAATAAGAGAAGGGAAGGACTTGACCTCCGGTGTCCCACATCCCGGATGAGTACATTAACGACTAAGCTATTGCAAAACAGAAGTTGAGTCTGTCTCGTCTCAGAAAAGTGTCTAAAGGGATGGATTTTGTTCTAACATAGCACAAAACCAAATTGCAAATCATCCCTCCCCCCCGCTCACTTCTTTAAATAGGATTCTTGTTCTCCAGCCAGCCCAGCTTGGTATTAGTTTTTTGTGAGTTAAACAGACCAGACACTTTTTTTCCTGTTTGCATTTGATAGATATTCAGCAAAAGGGGAAAAAGAAAAAAAAAAAATAGAGTTCAATCTATCTTAAATATATTTCAAACTGAAATAAAGACCAGACCTAGCCGAAGAGTCAACGCAGGAGCTTAAGGCCACGGCCGCACCACCATGGACAGCGCCCTGCGGATGGAGCCCGGCCATGCTCCGCCGGCCGCGGCACCGGCGCCGCCGGGCGTTGCGGGGCAGCGGCAGTCCCGGGGACTCATCACTGTCTCCTCGCCCTCAAATCTGAAAATTACTCCTTTCGCTGGATCCAAGTCTGCTGTATTCTAGGAACCAGACAGATGATTTGGCAAAGCTCTTCTCAGTTCTACGCAGCTTTTTGTATTTTTGCTTCACCCCCTCCCCGCCCCGCCCGCCCTTTCTCAAGTGCATTAAATTAAATGCATATTGTCTAAATAAGTGGCGCGTTGTGTCAATGGCTGAGCTGGAGGAGATCCGCCCGCCCCTCGAGTGCGAGAGGTGGCTCTGTTCTGCTACTCTATCACTGTTTAATAAAGGAGATTACTGTGCTCTCATGGAGCGCCACGGAACGTCTGGGGCTTGCTGATGGGGAGGGGAAAAGCGGGTATCTTTTTCTCCCTGAGCAATCCTTTCGCTCAATCCGAAGATGACACCATGTCAGGCGTGGAAAAAGGAGTTTCTCATCCCCGACGGCCACCGGGGAGTCAGAGGAGAGGAAAGCACCCTTCATGAGAAATGGGCACTGCAGAGCACAGCTGGTCTAGGTCGTGGGCAAGAATGAGTGTGTGTGTTAGAAAGTCTGCCTCAATCTGCGAGTGGTCGTGTCTGCTACCAATTGCACACAGCCTTGTCCTCAAGCCCACCCTGGCAGCCTTGGAAAAATATTCTGGGGCTTCTCACCTCACCTGCAGAGAGCTGCGCTCGCCGGCTTTTAACCTCGCTGGATCAGAGAGGTTGAGCAAGTCAGGGGATTTCTGGCTCTCGCAGGACGAGTCCAGCAATCACTGTGGTGCTGCTCCCTTCCCTTCCCCGCCAGGCTCTCCAGCAGTCAGCACGCCTGTGGTGGTTTTTTTTGGTTTTGTTGGTTTGGGTTGTTTTTGGGGTTTTTTGTTGAATTATTTTGTTGAACTATTTTTTCCACCCTGGGAAGACTGGGGAGGTTAAACTCCCCGTCTGAACCGAAGCCCTGGACGAGTGCAACTGAGGTTATAGAAATCCGGGAGAGGAAATTACGAAAATGCTTTATTGTGAATATAACAAGAGGGAAGAGGGAGAGGCGGAACTTTACAGAGGTGAAGGATGGGAAGTTTGCGGAGCTGAGGATTTAGTCCTTCTCCGAGCGCCGGGCGCCAGTTTAGTCATTATTTCCCTATGCCTCCCCGAGGCTGCAAGGGCACCTCCTCCCCAAAGAGGTGAACCCGTCCCACTTGCTGGCTTTTGTTTAGCTCCTGAGTGGCTTCTGGGGGGAGCCCGGTCACACACCCGCCCGCAGCCCCTGGCCCTATTCCCCGCCCGGGAATTACGTGCCAAACCTGGAAAAGGGATTTTTCTTTCTAGCCAAGCGCCCAAGTCAACTTCCTCGTAGGAAAGCTGATTTATGCCTGTTTATACGTATGGAAAAAGGAGGCAGAAGCCAAGCGCGGCATCCCTCCAAAATCTCATTGTCTTTGAAGCGGGAAGACGGGAGAAAGTGGAGTCAGAAAATCTAAAATTATAAAGTTTGCCTTGTCGTGGCAGAGAAGGCTTGGCCAGAAGGGCAAACACGGGGTTTTGCCTCATCTCTCTGCAGCTGAAGCCTTTCCCGGGTCACACAAAACGAACGGCTTCCTCTGCGTACCCCGGCTAGAGAAACAGGCGGCGGCCGCAAGCTGCTCTCCTTGGCTGGGGGCCCTGCCGCCACCGAGGCCCCGGCAGGTGACAGCTCCACAAAGGTGTGAGGTTTTCCCCTCTCCCTGACACCGGGCCAGCCGTTCCCGTGGGCGCTCCGTGAGTAGAGTGATGTTCGGCGCAGGCTTGGAATCGCACCTAAAGCTCCGCCGGCCCACACTCTAGTCCAGCCTCATCCCTTCTCACCCCTCTGAGGCCAGGGGACACCGGGAGCTGGCCGAGCCGGAGTGGGGAGATGCTGCAGGTGGTGGCGGGTCCCTCCCGGGTGAGCATCTTCCGTTGCATCCTGAAGGGAAGGTTTAAATCCCAAGTGAGGGATCTTTTCTTCCCATCGTGCCAGGGGGGAGGGCTCAGGCTTGCGGTGAGGCTTGGGACCAGGAGTTTGCTCACGGGTACGTGAGTTTCCTCATTTGTGCACATGGCAGGTGACAAAGCACTGCACCGCTGTTTGCAGATGACACCTTTCGGGGGGGGGGGAGGAGGGCAGGGAGGCAATGGGGTGATAGTGAATCTCCTAAAAGCCTTTGGCACTGCTCAGTTCCTGCCGTATTAGCACAGACGTAGTTGGGTTGTGCTGGCTTTTTTCTCTTCCCTTTCCTTTTTTTTCTTTTTTTCTTTTTTTTTTTTTTCCTCAAGCCCACTGAGGCAGAGAAGAGGCAAACTCAGCCATAGGAAGGTGGTTAGTGATGTCACAAGTTAGATCTTTTCAATAAAAGCAATGGAGAAGGGTCTCCCTCACTATATATATTAGGGGACGCTTATGTTCTTCATAATAAAAGGAGCAGCAAGGGAGAAAAGCACCTGCTTTTAACAGCCTTTATTTAACCCTGATCTGTTACAGGCAGAATTAAAGCTCCGTAGGCTGGATTTTTGAAAAGTATTGCCTTTTTTTAAAAATTAACTTCCTTGCTTTTTTTTTGCTTTTTTCTTTTCTTCTTCTTAAGAATAGAACATAGTTTGGGAAGCGATTGCTGAGAAGAGCAACCACTGTTTGCCAGGGTGATCTCTGAGAGGCACAGTCAGCTGTAAGTCAAAGAAAAGGTGAAGTGATAAATTGTGAAGAAACTTCAGGATTCTGAGTTTATAGAAGCTATTTATTTTTCCTGAGTTTGTAAAGGATGGTGTGTGTTGGTTTTTGATGTATTTTTTAAAATTTTTAATTTCTGGGGGAGAGGAAATTCTATAAATATTTGATGAACGTTTTACTTTTAACATGAGCAATGCACCAATGAGTGTGGGGGGGATATTTTCAGAGGACCTTACAATTATTTTTAATTAGTTGAAAGAACTGTGTAAATCAAAGACGGCTATTAGCTATACATTTTAGTTTATAGACTACTAGCTGTTCAGGGAATTTATTTACAGCATAAACGATTTAAGGTTTTCAGGATGATTTCTGTTTCAGCTCTTATGCTGTAGGTTTTATTTGCCTGTGTGGTGTGGAATATGGATTTTTAAATTGTGGCAGCAAGCGTCATTTAACTTAAAATGAGCTGCAGGTAGACAAACGCTTTGCTTTCCGCCTAAAACTTCAACAGTGAGTCTGCTTTAATTCTAGGTCAGGATGAGAAGGAGCCATCAGCCGGCACGCCTCAGTGTTGTGTTGCGGCTTGTGAGGGTGTTGGGAAAGCATTCCCTGTAAATCAGGCTGTCAGCGGCATAACCAGCGACCCCGGTCCCCCCGCCGAGGTCTCTGGGAGGGGCGAGGCCTCCCGGGACGCTGCCGGGACCGAGCCGGCGCCCCCAGGTGTGCGCTGCCGCGGTCCTGCCCGCACCGTCGAACTTGAGGATATCGGCGTGCAGGGCATTTCCTGCAGGAAAGGCGCCGGAGGTGGGGGCAAGGGGCGCACTGTCCCCCTCGGCTCTGTCCCGGAGTCCCCTTGTAGCAGCCGGAGGTAGTTTCGAGCGCGAACAGGCTGGAGAGACGGGCGGGCTGCGTTACCTTCGAGTTTCACGCAAATGCTGTCCCGGGATGGAAAAGTTTGGTGCCTCCATCGGGGGGTGTGGGGCTGTCGGCCGGCGGTTCCCGGCGGGGCTCGGGGGTGACCAGGGGTGACCGGCAGCCTCCCGCGGCTCCGGCCACCGCTGTCCCCGCAGCCCTGCGGTGCTGCCCTCCTCTCACGGGAGCGCAACCTGACGCAGCGGTTTGCAGCGCCGTGGCCAGGCTGAAGGAGAGCGAAGTGGAAGGCGAAAAAGGGAGAGGAGGAGAAAACTTTCCACTAGTTTCTGTTTTTGTCCAGGAGCGCCTGTGTTCATAGACCGCGAGTCCTTCCCCTAGCCCTCCCCCTTAGCTCCCCCCTCTCCCTTCACTAGCATACAATTAGCATCATTAAGAACCGACCCTCCGACGGCGACCAACAACGGTAGGTGCGTGTAAAGTAAGGCGGCAGCAGACCCGGGCAGCGCTTTGGGGCTTGAGCTAAAAAGTGCTCCCGCCGATGGGAGGAATCCCCGCGGCAGGGGAGATGATGACCCGGGGATAAACAGGAAAAGGGAGAGCTGGAAGGTGAGCAAGAGAGGAGCGCTGCTGCAGAAGATGCGGAGAGCTTGGCCGAAGTTATTGAGGTCCGCTGAGTGCATGTGCAGCCGGGTGTTCCCTTTTCTTCCCTCATTTTTGATTTGGGCCCGGGAACCGCTGATTTCCAGTCTCCCTTTAGGTTGCGGGTGTCCCGTCCAGGCTCTCGCTCTCTCCGCACATGTTCCTAGGGCGCCATCTCTTTGCAAAACCCTCCGTCCTCCCGCAGGTCTCCCAGAGGCTGCTCCGGAGCGTGTGAACATCGCAGGCTGCAGCCCAGTCCAACCTGCCGAACCAAGCATGCTTCCCAGCCCCTGAGCCTCCCGGGCTACCGCTCCTCCCAGACCTCTCGGGCTCTCCAGATAGGCAGCAACCTTTGCTTGCCTTTCCTTGTCACCGCTTGTCTCTCTTCTTATCACTGTTGGGGACCAAAACTTTCCAGCAGCTGGAGACGTGAACCTGACCCTTTTTCTTTGCAAAGGTATACTGAAAGACAGATGTGGAGGTGCATTCCCCCCCCGCCTCAGCCTGTGTGTGTGTTATTGTGTCCGCGCGTGTGTTTACAGAGAAGTGAGCAGCTGAGCTGACTTTTGGGAATCTTTCCTCATCAGAGTGGGCTTCTGCTGTAACACAGAGTTCTGAGAGAGTGGCGTAGCGGACTAGAACTAAGCAGGGCTCAGGGAACTCCCTGGACCCCGCTCTAACCCTGTTCAAATGAGAGCTAGATGGTTTTTGAACTAATGTCGCGAGAGATCTTGCCTGCGGGCAGCGAGGGAGGGAGGGAGGGAGGGAGGGAGGGAGGGAGGGAGGGAGGGAGGGAGGGAGGGAGACAGAGCAAAGTTTGGAAGGAGTGAGCCGAAAACTCAGAAAGTTTGTTTTTCCTTCAGAGCCTCGGAGCTGGTAGAGCCGAAGCGGGAACTCCTTGAGGACGGCGCTGGCGCATCTGTCCCTCGGGACTGACCTCCCTTTCCTTTCAGGTTTTAAGTCCCGGAGGATACAATGTTCGCTAAACTCTTCCAGCAGTGGAGTTTCGCAGTGTTCCTGCTGAGTTATTCCGTGCCCTCCTACGGGAGATCAGTAGAGGGGTTCAGCCGCAGACTGTGAGTTTCTCTATTTTCTTTTTTTTTCTTTCCCTTTATTCTCCCTCGGTGAGGCGGCGGGAGGCGGGGAGGGGGGAGGTTTGGCAGCCCGGGAGGCTCCGCAGCGCTGCCGGCTCAGCACAGGGCCGCTCCAGGTTACCTGCCCCAGGTGCTCACCGACGCTGCCTGAGAGCCAGGAAGAGGTATTTGGGGCAGGGAAATGGCGCTTTGCAGCTGTCTGACCTTAAAAAGATTTGGGGGAGGCTTTGTGGTGAGGGGTTTCTCTTCCGACGAAGCGGGGTGATTGTCGCACAGTTGCCCAGGACCCTCGCAGGGAGCATCCCGGTTTATCCAAGTGCGGTGTTACACTAACAGGCACTTACTCGGCTCTGGCGTGGAGCCAATATTGATAAGGGCAGGGGAAACCCGCAGAAGTGAGGGCCATCATGACACTGAAGTACTGAACAATTTCTTTAGATTTCTGCCACTTCAGGGGAAAAAAATCCAAAGGGAGTCCAGTATCTTACTTAGAGGCAAAGGCATATTTTTTGATAAATGATAGTGTACCTTAAGACAGTCTGTTCAGAAAATGACCTTTTTGCTTCTTCCAGAATAATCAGTCTGATTTATACTAATACCCATACACAAAGTTCAGGAGAAGCCTCTGCACTGATGCAGGAGCAGCTATGTCATACATCTAACTTGCTGGCTTTCTCTGGGCTTGCATCAGATTTTCTAAGGAGGAAACACCTCGGTCATACTGGGGAGGGCTGTATTGTTATTTAGTTTCAAAGGAAGCCAAGTTGGAGAAAGAGTTCTGGAAAATCCTATCACAATTTACAGGGAAATATGACACAGCAAACAATTTCAGATGCATTTCCTTGTAAATGTTTTATTACATAAGGACAAGATATCCAAATAGCACTTCCTCTGCCATTTAAGCAATACCAATACCAATACCAATACCAATACTAATACTAATACTAATCAACCCAAACACTCAAAAGAAAAAATCACTGCGGATGAAGTGACTTAGGACATACCTAAAGCTTGGCACCAGGCAGACAGCTATTACAAATCTCCTACAGCAAATTGTGTAGAACATGTTTTTGCTGATAATGTTAGAGTGTATTATTCTCAGTCCATTAACATTTAACTGTTTTGTACTCTTGAAAGCTGTCCTTGTGCTATTTCTTTCTTTTAGGACCATATTATATAGAGGAATTAAATTTCAATTTCAAAAATAAATAGGAAAAAAGAAAATTATTGAAGTACAGCTAAATGCTGTTCTTTTCTTGACTAGCAAACTCTGAACTGGATCTAAGCCAAATTTGGTTATTAAAAAAATAAATTAGATTTATGGAGAAATACTCTTCCTCTTTTTGAAGTTAGTGTAGTTCTAACACTTGTTTTTAAAGGTCAGGATTAGAGGTCTTCTCAACATCCCCATTCTGTCCTGAATGTCCTAAGGAAACCAGTGAAAATGCATTTCTCAGCTCCCTCTTTGCTCTGGCATGTAAAACACACACAAGAAACCAGTCAGCTGTCAGTGGTATTCATGTAGTTTTGTTTGTGGGCACAGCACAAACACAGACACCGCACTCAAACATGTGTCCTGTTTTAATATTACCACAAACCATTCCTAGAGTTAATGGTTAATAACTCACTTAGGCTTGGAGATTTTTTTTTTCTCAGTCAAAACCTTAGACCAGTAGTGGATGAAAATACTGAAGCACATTATTATATACATGCAAAAATAATCAAAATTACATAGGCCTGGTTCTACAGACTTTGCTGAAGCAAATCTACCATGGTAAGCAATAGCAAATTGTCCTAAGAAAAGATTTCCAGACATGTTATTTGTTATAGGAGTGCTTTAGCTGCTAAAAAACTTCTGAGAAACCCAGTAATGCCTCAAAATGAAATGACATATTTTTATCATCATGTCCAGACATTGCAGCATCATGTCCCTAGATCTGTTCAAAACATTTTTCCTAAGCCTGAGATAGGTTGAGCAGATTTCCCTCCCTTTGGAGTCAGTGGCAAGGGCACTCAGTCTTGCAAAATCCAGAGAGCTGACTGAATCCTCCTCAGTTATCTTGCTGAATTTGGGATCAAACCCAACTTGAACAGTCAAGGATAATAACAGCTAAATAAGAGCAGCTCTCTGAGATAGAAAGTGGAAAGTCTATCTGAGATAGACTGAAGAATGTTGCCTTTTAGAAATGCTAGATATCACAAGGGGAAAAAAGAAAAAAAAGAAGGAATGTGCCTGAAAGCTCTTATCTAGAAGTACATGAAGTCAGGATATTCCCAAGTCATGGATTTCTGCTGCTCTCCCCATGATGAGACACTCAGTCTCATATGTACACAGTGTACTTTGATCCAGTAATTGGTTTGGATGCTCTGGTCAAGTACAAACCATTAACAACCCTCTCTCAAAAGCTCCTGCCACATATAAGCTTAGTATTCACTGCTCTTGCTTTGGTACAAGATCCTTTTCCTTGGATGAGAGGTGTGTTTTATAGAAGGATGGAAGGGACCTCTAGTGGGTCATCTTAACCCTAACAGCCTAATATTTTTTTTCCATATCATAGCCAATATGTGAATGCAATCATTCCAGTCTCCATTGCCTTCCTACTCTGAGTGTGTGGGTGAGATATTGCTGATATCTCCATTATCAAGCACTTCTTACATCAGTCTTCTTGGGCAAGCCTTTCTCCATGATTTACAAACATAGTAGTTGTTTGAATAACTGAGGCAGAAGGAGGCAGAAGGTCAAAGAGATAAGTATCTAGCACATCTTTGTTTCAAAGAGATTTTTTGATCTAGAGCATACAAAGGAAGCTGGTAGGCAAAATGTAATCCTTAAGTCTGTCTGAGTAATAAAAGTCATATGAAATGTTACACTACATAATGTTATACAATCATCTGGAATAGAAGAATGTTATTTGGGGCCAGACTTGATGCTAAATATTATACAGACATTTAAAGAGAAACCCACCCTCTGGCACACCAACCCCTCACACATCAATCCCTGCATTATTTTGGAAATGCATACTCACTCAAGATGTAGATCTTGTAATGCTCTCTGACTGCCTTGTGTGCACTGGAACCAAATGTTTAGGTTTCACTCCTGTGAAATGGAACAGGTTTTCAATCAAGAGGACTTTAATAACAGGCTTTGGAGAGTCAAGATTTTGTCACAGTGGGGAACTTGACCAAATACATATTAGAGGATTGAGGCAGCTTTGGGTTGTCAGTGATAGAAGGAATTATCCTTGATAGTTCACAAGAGGCAGTAGGAAAGCTTTGCTCATCACATGAGACACTGGTTTAGACTCCCTAAAGCATGGAGATTTCATACGCTTTCTATGAACAAGAAGAGTGAAAGCAGAACTGCATTTCCCATGCAAATTTCTTGAGAAAATAGAATACTGAAGCTCAGAATGTATCATGAGTCACATTGGACAGCCTGACAGGCAGCACAGAGGCAGTTGAACAGAGGAGCCCAGGGTGCTGGTTTTATTGGCCTATTTGCCAATCAGACTGACCCTAATAAGAAGTGTGTTGGAGATGGCCCTTGTTCAAAAAAATTCTTCTGGGGGAGATCATGAGCTTGCATTAATGGTCACAACTGCACTGAAGAGAAAGACACGATATGGGATCAGCTTAGCATTATCACATGGCATTTTTGCTCAGGGACATTTAGTAGAAGGTCATAAAATATTTGCCCCAATAGCTGAAGTCATTCAAAAAACAGATTTGGGGACACTTAAATCACAGATATTCGATTACATGTGTATTCACAAACCTCAATATATGCAGAGCTGATTTTGAGCAAGATTTTGACAGTCATCTTCCAGTCTTACTGTGGAATGGGAGAAAGCCGCTGTTTGAATTTTGCCCTGAGCAATAGAGATGTAGTATCACTTAAATCAATCACTTGAACCCAATACTCAAAAAGTGCAGCCCTGCAAATACAGAAATTGAAGAGGATGCTCTTAAACCAGAGCTACTTGAAATTGCCAACTTCCAGTAGCTCTACTATTGATCAAGTCATAAACCTAAAGAATTTGGCTGAGGGGACTGAAAAAGAGAACCTGCAGAATGCTCCCAAATATTTTGCATTTTCAAATGTGGTAGCATAGCAGGAAAAAAAGGGATGGAAGGAAGGAATATGATGTGTCTTCTTCCTGTTCACCCAAATGCAGAAACCACTTCTTACTCAGCTAATTGAACAAATGATTATAGGACAGGCAAGGCAGTGAATGTAATTTCTTTGGCCAGTGAGAATCCAGTCACATGCCATACCCTCATGCAAGAGGAGATATTCCATAGCCAAACTCTGCATGATGGAGTAGAGCAATTGGAAGGATAAACTGTATTACTGCATTCATGGGAATGTAGCTAAAATCCCAGTTTGTGCTCTGTCTGTGGTTCACTGTGCAGCTGCGTATCTATTCCACTTCAAGAAAAAGGCATGTATTTTCCCACCTTTTCTCTGGTTATTTATTATTCAGGTACCATTTGTATCTTCTTTCCTGAGATGTTTAATTCCTTGTCAGAAAAACATCCCTAAAAGACAGATAGCTACTCATCTCCCAGTTTCTTGAAAACAAGACAGAGCTCAGTGTACCAAAAGGTCAGGATGAACTCTGGAAAAACCACTCTAACAAACCAGGATGCTCTTGAAGAAGATCCAGTGAAGGGGGTTAGCATGAAATTCAGACAGCATAGCAGACAAGAAATTTGGCCTCAAAAGTTCACACTTAAAGCAATACTAGGAGGGCATCTAAAACCGTAATTAGACACAAGTGACCAAGCAGTAAATCCACAGGAGTGGCTGAGGCTCGTCTCTGCTGATGCTCAAGCTGCCTCCTTGGATAGCTCATTATGGACTGAAGTGCCTGTATTTTAGGCACCCAAGTTCAAATATAAAAATATTTTATATCCTTTTTGCTCCTGCAATATTCCTTATGCTACTGCAATTTCACTTATTTAAATATAGGAGTAAAGTGTGCTTTTATATGCTTGTTTAAGTTTTTGAAGTACACTGAGCAGAAGAAAATCACTAGAATGATGCTTCATAAACGCTGCTTCTGGCTACAGTACAAGCACTGGGTTTTTCCTCCCTTGCTGTATTAGCTGACCCTTTCATTTTCCTATCCCTGACAACTGCCTTCCTGCTTTTACTGCCTCAAGTGTGATATATTAAGAGTCATGATGCTTTCCTAGAACAGAGCAGTGACTAATCCAGCTCCAGGTCCAGTGGTGTGTGATCAGTCAGCTGAGAATTATTACCTGCTTAGGACTTTCCCTTCTCTGCTGAGAACAGCTACTCTGCGGAAGAAGCAGGACGTGCTCCAGCAGTCTGACTTCACTGGATGTCTCCAAGCCTGGTACATGGTCACTGTGGCCACCACAGCCAGAGAAGAGAGGAACTCTGCCAAGCACTGGGCAATAACCAAATCCTAACCACTTTTCCCTCTCCTCTCTTCTCTTCCTTTAGCAAAAGAGCTGTATCAGAGCACCAGCTACTGCATGACAAGGGCAAGTCAATCCAAGACTTACGAAGAAGAATATTTCTTCAAAATTTAATCGAAGGTGTCAACACTGCAGAGATCCGTACAACATCAGAGGTGTCACCTAACCCTAAACCTGCTACCAACACGAAGAACTATCCTGTCCGGTTTGGCAGTGAAGATGAGGGCAGATACCTAACTCAGGAGACAAACAAATCACAGACCTACAAGGAGCAGCCCCTGAAGGTGTCAGGGAAGAAAAAGAAAGCAAAGCCTGGAAAACGTAAGGAACAAGAGAAGAAAAAGAGGCGAACCCGCTCAGCTTGGCTAAATTCTGGCATGTATGGAGACATCATGACCGAGAGCCCACTTTTGGACATCTCTGTTACTACACATAATCACACTTTAAGGTAATTCTGCTACATTCTCTTGGGGAGTGTGCCATGTATTTACTGAATTGTTATCCCTTGGTGTGAGAGACTAAGGCCTCGCTCAAACTGGGAGTAAAAGCAGATCTGGGCAGTGGTTTTTCAAGCACAGTCTCAACGTGCTCTCTGCAGGTAAGTGCCCCTTCCACTTTGCACTGAGGACAGACCATTTCTTTCCTATGAGACACAATTCACGTAAACAACTTCTTGCCAAAATCTGCTGCCTGAAGCTGAGTATTAAGTGAAGGTATTTCTGTGAAAAGGAAGCACATCACAGCCACTAAAATTTCCTTTCCTGCTTTAGCCTACTGTATCTCACTATCTTGGTCCCACAGTTGGGCCTCAGCAGATTGAAAGCTTTGACTTTTATTTAAGGCTTTGCATCTATAAAATGGTTAAGTTTTCTTTCCTTCCTCTCAACACCTCCCCTTTTTGGCAACTTTCCTACTCTTGCTTTACAGTTTTTCATTCTACTGTTTAACCTTAGGGGAGAACATGGAAAACTTCACTCTCAGTAATATCTGCAAGCAACTCAAACCAGCCTTTCACCATAAAATTCTCCCTGCCATTAGGACTTTTTAATTCAGCTCCATCCTTCTGTCAGCTTGTGAAACTATTATGTTGCTGCCTAAAAATGTTTAGCATTGCTTTTGGAGAGGAGTATGCTTCCCTCATGCATGACAATGAAGGGTTTTTAGGGCAGTGGCCTGGAGACATCAGCCTAGGTGTCCCAAGTGACTCATACCCTTGCAGTCATCTCAGCTTGAGTGGAAATCTGCACACTTGCAGGCAAAGCCAAGGATCCCACTCTTCAGCTCTTGAATGTTTGCATTTCACCAGCGTTTCACCACCCTTTTCTCTCCTCCTCCCCCTCACCTTGGCAGAACACAGACATAAGAGAAGTGCCACTTGCTTGCAGTAAATCTCTTGCAAAGAGACACCAGCTGTGGGATTTACTAAATTCCAGCCTGGGGTTAAGCTTTACAGGCCACAGTTTACAATGTGCTCCATCACCTCAGCTCATGCTGGCATCTACAGGAGGTACCAACCTGGGCCTGGGCACTCAGGCCATAGGCCAGGGTATCTCAGACCATAAACGAGTTGGCATGGCTGTAGCAGGTAGGTGGGAAGTTAAAGACATTGGTTTGTCAGCACCTTAGGAAAGGTGAACTTCAGGATTCTGCTCAGGAGGTGCCTGAGGCTTCAACAGATGTCAAGGGTCTGTTTTGGCCAGTAAATAACACTTGCCTTGAGCACAAAGTAATATAGAATGGAAAAAACATCCTAGGGAATTTTAACAGTTACTTCTTTTTCTTGCTGTGCTGTCTTTGGTGGCCACCTAATGGGGTTTATAAAAGAGCTACAGGTACAACCCTGTTGATTTTCCCAGTTCAGCCTTTCTGTTTGAAATGTGTCTGGATGGCTGAAGGCTCTCAGCTTTACTGTGGAGTCCAACATCCAAATTCAGCATTTCTCAGAGATTCCTAAAAAGGACCTATATTTTAGCTAATGAATTGGAGATGATTAAACAAGAAGAATCTGTTAAAAAAGGAAAAGGAAATTCCTCCTTCACAAGTACAGGGAACATGTTGGTTTAGTCCTAACAAACTTCTAGTACATGAGTTTTTAGTTACCACAGTAGGCTGGCAAAGGATGTAAACTTTAAGCATGATTTTCACTGTATTTCTGTGCTCCTTTTCTGCTGAACACCCTGGATTAAAATCTTCATGCCAATTCTCTCTGATCAGTCTTGAAAACAAAATTTTGGGTTTATATCAGAAAAAAATGGACAACAATAATATAATTTCTAGATCTTTTGACTTACTACATAGAGAATCTCATGGAAGAAGCCAATCTTGCAAAATCTAGGTCCCAATCACAAAATGCAGCTTGTAAATTATTAGTATAGAGCCCACTGTCAAGATGTAGCTTAGCTTAAACTTTAAAACCAAACCTAAAATCCAGGCTTAATTGAAAATGTCACCCTCTTAGAAGTAGGCCTGAGTAGTGCAAACACGCACACATACACAGCCATGCTGTATGAATCGTGTGCCATCATTATACCTGTTGGAATATATCCTGAAATGGACCCTAATATTGTTGTTAACTACTTATTACGGAACTTCATGCTAGCATTTCCATTCCAGGCTCTTAAAAAGTTATTTCTCATGGACATTCCAACTATATCCCCGTTTCAATTCAATTAAGGTGTTCTTACTTAATTTCCTATAAAACCTTTTGAACAAGCAAACTCCCTAATGATAGATGTAGACTCCCTTTCAATGTGCATATTAAGAAAGCTCTTTTAAACTCTCCAGGATGGAAGTTTTGTTGTGCCTCATACCCACACACTTTTTCCACATGGGTTGTTACCCCCATCTCTGTTAATCAGTCCTACAGCAGAGAGAATTTCATTTCACTCCATCCTACATATCTACATTTCACCCTCAGGTATTTCCCAGGGAACCACTAAAAAATGTGTGCTGTTCACAGGGACAGAAGGGAAAAAAATTGCAACCCTTCAGCATTTCCTGCAGCACCTCTGAGCAATTTCATGTTGAAGTGCAAGTAATACACTGAGAGGCTGGGAGCAGGCTCTGCTTAGTTCTCTTGGGGAGAGAACTCACACCTGACTGCACCATCCCTTAGAAAACACTCAGACTGGGTGCAGTTGATTGTTTCAGCTGGGCTGAATGCAGCTGGAGCTGGAGGATAACAGGATAGGACGGTTGCTTTCTTTCAGGATCAAGCTCTCTGGCTCCCAGAGGGAAAGTTTCACGATTACAGCCTTTTCACTCAGTCAAGTACACAAGAGATGCTGTCAAGAGTCTGCTCACTTCAAGCCCTGAGTAGCCTTTAGTCACATGCACCACAGTCCCTTGCTCAAGGAGTGGTCTATCAGTGGGAAACAGAGATAAAATAAGCACAATGGCACTGTTTTAATCAGAACATGGCATCACACTCCAGCAGTTAACACAGCATTGCCACAGCGTTAACAAGGATTTCCTTTTCCATATCTTCAAAACAATTTTCTCTTTCTCCAACTGTATTTTTTTTTTCTTTTCCAGCACTTCACATTTTTATCATAAAGTGATACAATTCTTCTTCTTGTTACACTCAGGAATTTTACGTAAGGCTCTAAATAAAACAAAACCTTTTCCATTCCTGTGAGGGTACAATGGCCTCAGTGTGTGACAAATTGCAGGTCATCATACTTCTAGAGGGGTTGCATTGAGAAAAACATGACTGAGACCTTGAATAAATGTCTGAAGCTGGGGCGTGGTCAAACAGGCCCTGTTACTGCAAATGGTTACTAGCAAGGCACAAACAGGCCCTGTTACTGCAAATGGTTACTAGCAAGGCACACCTGTTGCAGTCCGTGGCACTCTTACTATTGATTCTATGTCCACACATTTAAAGTGAAAATTAATTAATGTTTCTGTTCTTCCTGTCCTTTCTTTTCTTTGCAGGAGGTGCTGACATCTTCAGCAAGAGATATTTGGAGGACATATTGCAGTATTCTGTAATAGTGAATATATGGGAAGTATTAAAATATTTATTATCTGTAAATATTGTAAATGCTCAGAATGAAACCTTTTTCCCCTCATTGCTCTCTGAAACTGCACATTTGGCTATTGTGAATTTTCCCTTTTTTTTCCTTTTTTTTTCCTTTTTTTTTTCTGATAAGGCTGAGACAATTATTATTGTCACATTTACTATAATTTATTTTGTTGACTGGTGTATTTATTTTGTGAACGTATCTTGGTGCTGCTGACTTCCTATATTTTTTGTAAGATAATGCACTTTAGATATACATATTGAGTACATTGATAACTGACATAAAATGTTTCTGTTTTGTGGTTGATTTCAATGAATGCCTACATATGATTGTTCAAACTGATTTTCCTCTGTGCATGTATAATAGCAGTATTTTATAATTTGTAAAGAATGTCTAATAAAAATATAATCTAATTAAATCATGACTCAGAAGGAAAAATGTGTTCTTCAGGAATTTTAAGGGCAAGAATATTTTTTTTATCTACATTTGAAAATTGTTTTAAATGTAATGCATTTACATGGGTCTAAACTCCCACATTTTCACATTAGCTTTTACTTAAAAATAATTTAGAAGGTTTTTTTGGTTCAGCGTTCTATTTCAAGTTAGCTCAGCTGCTGTACAGCCTGGGGGTAAAAAAAGTCCCAGAGCTCAGATCCCACTGCAGGGGAAGCAGATTCCCAACCTCCTCAGGCCCCAGCCCTGCAGAGCTGAACCCCTGCACTCTCCAAACTGGAGGGTGTGAACAGCAGCCCCAGGGGAGGCATCACATCCTCCACCCTTGGAAGGTGCCCACAGGTCACATCCACAGCTCAAACCCAGGCAGGTGGGCAGTGTCCTGGGCTCCCGACATCTCTGCCCCAGGATCCAAATGGCCACAACATGAGTGGAGCCTCAGTTCTTAGTGCTTTTCTGTGAGGGGGGAAAAACCTATTTCCTGGGTGAATATACAAAGGGAAGAAAAACTTCAAACTGCACCAGGGGACACATTATGAGGTGCTCTTGCATTGCTGGAATAAATTTTCCTGACTCCCATCCTCTCCCACCAGAAAGATGCCTCATATATCTCTGTTTCCAAAACCATCTGCCTTAATCCTGCTTCTGCCTCATCTCCATAGATAAGACCCACTAAGAGAGAGACCCCCTTCAAGACTTCATGTCCACTGACTGAAGAATAAATGAGAAAAAAAAAATTATGGTCTATCACTTTTTCTTGCTTCTTATCCCTGTCACATGCAAAATCACAGCAGTTGCTGTGGGGGCAACCTGAATAAAGGGGATTGTTTCACAGAGATATCTGAACTTTGCAAAGTCCAACTGAATTTCTTCTGTCCCACTCCTTTAGCACCAGCAACATCAGAAAAATACAAGCATGGAAAAATAAATTACAAATCCTGGGAATTTTAAGATAGTTCTTGTAATTGTTGCTCTATTCTGTAGTTGCCAAACTTTTATTTTTGATTCTTTCATTTTTTCAAATGCCATCTTTTTCCACTGCCAAAGTACAGCCATCATGTAATATAAACCAGATGTATTCTTGCTCCCTTCCCAATCTTGCAAAAAACTACCTCCAAGAAAATACTAAAAGCAGGAAAACTTTTGAAAAAATTACCCATCCTTCCCAATCTGCTTCTCTGAAGTGTGAAATTCAGTGCTTCATTATGTCCAGCTAATTACAGCAGCCACAAAGCACGTGCATGCCGTTTCCTTTTCAGATGAAAAATATTATACATGATGAAGCATAGCACTAAGGAAAAAAGGCAGAGTTTCTGCACATTTTCTACTTGGCCTCCTTGCACATCCTGCCTATTTATAGTATACAGCTAATGCTTGGGTCTATACAGCTGAAGTTAACTGCAATATATTCAGAAGACAATTTTGTATCTCAGGATTATCAGCATATCCCAGCTAGAACTGAAGCTGAAAGCTCTGGTGGGCAGAAGCAATTTATCTTCATCAGAAAAGATCTTCATTTATCTTTGCAGACAGGGGCCCAAAGAGCATAAACCAAACCAAAACCACAAGTGCTTAACCTTGGCTCCACAGAACTGGCCTCCTTGTAAGAGGAAAACTGATTTTGTCTCTGGTCTCCCCTGTATCCTTCCACTGTCCATTAAGGACTTGTAATTTTTTTCCTAGTTTCCTGTAGGTGAAATCTGCAATTATAGAGGGTTTAAACAAAAGCCCTGTTTTTCTGAAATACCTCTGTGCAGGCCTTACCAAATCTGTCTGTGGATCCTGTGCTTCACAGACTCTGGTTTGAAAGTCGGGGCTGCAGACTCCACAAAGCTGAATGCAAGATTTTTTTAAACTCTCAGCTTTGCAGGAAAATAAATCCTGAAGACCCCCATTTCTGAGATGAACTAGAGCAGCTTTCTTTGCCTTTCTTGAGGTGGGGGGTAAAATCTCCCAGAGATTTCAGTTTCTCAGACAGTTTAACCCTAAAGGTTTAACTAGTCCCAAAGACCCCTGCAGGAGTCAGGACTTAAGAATCAGGACTTATCCTGGTATTTTCTGATGTCCATGACACCAAATCCTGGAGGAGAAGAGAAATGATGCTCGAACTTCAATATTTCATGTTTTAGGAATGACCTCTAAGAAGGTTGCACTCTTGCTCTCATGTCCTTTCAGCTCTGTTTCTCTTGCTCTCCCTATTCCCAGCTAATCCCAGACATCACCTCACCCACCACCTTCCTCACCAGCCTCTTGTCTCAGCAAGTTCTCCACATTCTGCCTCACAGCCATTGATCTTGTGTCCTTCACCCCAGCTTTTCCTCTGGTGGGTTGTGCTCTCCCCTTGGCATTTCCACCAGCTTCCTCCTGCTCTCTGTCCACCTCCCAGCAGGAAGAGCAGCCAGAACAGAGTGGGGTAGCTTCCTACTCACTTTGCTTTACCACCCTCTCCCAGTGCCTTTTCCCAAGCTGCTGGCTAGGAAGGAGCTCTGGGGGAAATCATCCTTTGCCTTCATCATCACTGAGCATGAGTCTGCTCAGATGGCAGGGTCTGCACTCCTGGAGGGTGGTGGGATGTGCACAGAAGGTCCACTCACGCACAGGAGGTGAACCATAATCAGCTTTTGCTGATAAAGGACATTCCATTAAATTAGTGTGATTTTTGGAGGGTTTTTTATGGCATTTTTATGGCATTTTATGCTTTTTTATGCCCATTTTATGGCTTGGGCATTTTATGACATGCCCAGATATTCCTTCAGGTGATAAAAGAGCAATCACAATGCAGATCATGCCCTTCCAAATTCTCATTTTTTCCTCTGTGAGCCAGGCAGGTGATAGAACTCTAAGAAGAAATTCCAAAAGATTTTTACTATGGGCAATACAATCGGTTTTACTTGGTTTACATTTAAACATGGTATGACTACTTTGGCTGAAATCTTCTGAAAGACAATTTACAAGGTTTCAGCTTGAGAGGTCAAATATGAGTCAGAATTTCACAAAGAAATGAGGTCAGAGTGTCACACCAGGACCAGAGTGTCCCTCAGGAGTGCCTTGAGCAGCAGTCCTGCTTCCCAGATCTGACCACTACAGTCAGAAACTTTGTCCCTGCCCAAGACCTCCAAGGGGAATACAGATTTGGCACCCCACCGCTGCTCTGGTTTTACAGCAGTCACCATGTTTACTACAGAACTTAAAACTGGTTAAGAGACAACAAATGATGACAGCTCTTCCCAACAGCTCCCCTGTGCTGGACCTCCATCACAGACCTTTCCAGACTCCATGCACTTGGAACAGGGAGCTCATCCAACAGTAGAGTTCCTCTCACAGAGTTTGTTTTGTGGTCCTTTGTAAATACAGACAGTTATCTGTCCTTCAAGACACACAAAAACCAGTTAGTGCAATTTATGCCTGTCCTCTGGAACGGCTCTATCCTCTCAAGGAAGGCATTTCAGGCACAGGAACTGCTTGGCTTGGTTTGAATCATTTCCCAACCCCAACCTGTGGACAGAACTATCCCAACACAATGTAGCCACAGTGCAGTGATCATGCGTGTTGACTTCTGAGTAAGTACCCTCAATCTGCTAAGCCACCAGACAGAAGTTGGCTTTCTTGCAGCATTCAGAAAGTAGGGGAATGTTGTCTGTATTTAGTTACAGCCTTTGAGCCTGAAACATTTTGTTATTTGGTCATAATTTACTGCAGAGAAAAAGTGCTATGATATTTTCTGTGGATTCTGAGGGGCTTTATTTATTTACAAAAGAGATACTACTAGAGGAAGCACAAGCTACCTTTTAAACACCACAGCATGTAACCTCCCAAAATAAAATGGGAACCATCAGCATGAGGAATTGGGTCACATGAGCAATAAAGTAATTAAAAAGTACATTTTGTCCTCTACTGAAATCACCTCTGGTTTCTGCTAACAGATTCAAGAACAAAGCAGGGAAAGAGGCTCATGCATTCATCCCCAATTTTAATGAGGAGAGCACTGGGACTCCTTGGCAAAGTAATTTCATTGTTTTATCATGATTATTATTCAAAATGGAGTCATATTTGCCCACTTTTCTGAAGATTTGTGAGCTGTGTGGAAAGTTTGGGGCAGAAATGTAAAGCATTGATGTGCAGCCTGCCTTCCTCCCCCTCACTGGATTGTTTGGTTGCCTGATTTTGGTGGTGGCAGGTTTGGTTTGGTTGGTTTTGGTTTTGTCTTGTTTTCTTGGACTTTTTTCCTGTGGTTGCTTATCCCAGTTTTTTAACCAGGCTATGAACACAGTCATCAGGTAGTAAGTGATAGGTTTCATATTCACCCAGATAAAGGTGACAATACTTAAAGACATTTTCTCAAGGCCCATCCATCTCCCAGGATGCTCCTCTGGACACTGACTTCAGTGGAAGCTATGCACACAGCTTCCCACACAGTTCTCTGAACACATACCCTCTCAAATCCACTTTTTTAATTGGTTTCCTGGATGGTTCTCCTCACAAATAATTTTTCCTGCAGTTAATGTTAACTAATTTGCTGTGGAAAATGTCGATGATCTAACCTTCTCCATGCCTTTCTTTCCAGATGTGTGAGTGATCCAAAAGAGTGGCTTGCAATGCATATGCCATGGACCATCCTTTTCCAACAGCTGGATTCTGCTCTCTGACAGGGCAGGTGAGCATCCTCTGCACATTCATGGGCTCACTGCTGTGCTAGAATGCAGGCTTGGACTTCAGAGAGCATGTTTGAGGCCACTCTGCATATTGTGGATCAAGTTCCCGTAAGAAAAACTTCTGAAAATATGAAGGGATTTTTTTTTTTCTCCAGTGGAACTTCCAGGAAATCTCTACACATTCACTAAGAAAAATCCTTCCTTATGTATTGGAACTACCTTTCTTGCTATGGCCATGCATTTACAAGCGTGTTAAAGGCAGGAGGGATTTGTGTGGATTACTGTTGTTAGAAATACATTTTACAAGATCTGGGTCACTCAAGCAGAAAACCAGGGCACAAGAAAAGGCAAAAGAATCCCATCTTGTCACCTGAGTTTTCTGTTGTGCATCCATTTTCCCCATTTTTTCACTGCACTGGAGGAGTAAAGATCTACTCTGATCCAGCTCAAGTTTTCACACTATTAGACGCTTTACCTGTTTCCATAAACTTGTTCTTGCCTTCTCTCACCCTTTACTAGCAGAAAGGCCATGGCAACACACAAGCACTGTGTGCAGCTAAACTATGATCCAAACAAGATTTTCCCAGTGAGAAGAAAAGTGTCTGTGTAACATTCTGTCAGAGGTTCAGGTAAACAATCAGATCCACCCCAGTGTAAAATGAGAACTGCCCCATGGCTCCTCTCATTCAGGCCAGGGAACACAGGGTATGGTGGCCCATACATATGAGAAATGGAGCTTTAGTAGCCAATTCCTCAGTCAAGGTTTTAGGCCAGTCTCCTTTTGCAATTCTGAGGCAAAAACCAGGAAGATTTAAGTCTTTTCTGTACCCACTTTTAAATGTCTACAGTTTCCAATTCCAAGCAGGCAAGAAGTGTCTGTAAATAGATTCTTTTCCTTTCTACCTTTTCCATTGCTCTAGTTCCTGTTCCAATAACAACCAGGAGAGATATACCAGGAAAGCACACAGGCTTAATACATTTTTCATAAGATAAAATGGGTTTATCATGCCTTTGGGGATAATGATGAATCTTTTTTTTGTGTAACAATGGTATGCTGCAGAGATGGACAAACCTCCTTGTAACTCTCCTAATATCTGGAGAAATGCACCTTGGGTTGGCAGGCTTGCTCTCCATCCTTGAGCAGTTTGAGTCTAATATGAACCTGTGATAGACTGGCATTTAAGAAAACAAAGAGAAACACCTAAGGAAGTTAAAACCACTGGAAGCTGATGGGAGTTTTTCTCCCAGCCAGCTGGCCATTTCTAAGAATTGACAGCAGTTTTAACCATTGAAAAGTGAGATCAACCTGTGAACACCACCTTAAGACCTAAGCCTGGGAATTTCTTTGTCTCTTTGTTTCCTGGCTGTGAAAGGTAACTGAGCTTTAGCTGTCTTCCCGTCCCCTGCCCAGGCCATGCAGCCCGGGCAGGGGGGCTGGGCTGAGCCTGCCACGGCTCCCGGCCGGGAGATGGGGCCTGCGGGGCTTGCCCCGGGCTCTGGCTGGGCCAGGCCGGTCCCTGGCTCGGCTGCAGTTTTTGCTGTGTATGAATTCACCAGAGACTGCCGAGTAAAGAAAGAAGAAAAGCTCTGGACCTGCGGTGGGCTGAGACAGTGACCACACTCTCCAGAGCAGCCATGAAGAATCTTCCATCGCAGACAGCTCCAGCTGCTGCTCCAGCAGAGATCACAGAACCATCTACAAAGCCTGGGCAAGATTTTAACCCTTTCATTATCCAGATGAGACTTGCAGATTAATCCCTTTTTCCAGAGAAAGAAAAAGAGAGTAATCAACATGTAAAGAGACTTTATATACTATTAGAGACAGTAAAGAAAATAATTAAGCTTCAGAAGAAGTAGAAAATAAGGAGATGCTTTAATTAAGCTGAAATATTTTTCTGTTAAAGCTATGGAGATGGACAATAATGTTCTGAAAAACTCCTTTAATTCATGACAGAGTATATTGGGAGGAATGGAGTGTTCAAAGTGTGGATTTTGAGCAAAAGGTAGAGTAATCGTGACAGAGTGAGGTGGTGGAACAAAGGGACGAGAAGTAATAGTTGAAGATTTGGGGCTGTTGTAGAGGTAAAGAGAAAACTTCTGTTTCCAGAGGAGCTCACAGAGACAGATGAAGAGAACTTTTGCCTTTGAATAACATCCTTAAAAATGACATCCCTAGACTCATTGACCCATACACACCTCAGAGTGATGTGAAATGGGATGAGTGAACTGATGACAGGATTTCTGGCCAGCTGGCATCAGAAAAATAGAAAGCTATAACAGAAATACCTTTCTTGTGAGAAACTCCATAGATTAGCAGAAGAAGACTTCTGTTTCTCTACAAAGGCTGATGAAAAGTTTTTGATGAAAAGCAGGAATTGGGACTGTTTTAAACACCAAAGTTCCAAAGTTTTTTGTCTCTATGTTGTCATGTGAACAAGGAAATTGTTGGGTAGTAGGGGATAAAGGAGTTTTCTGGAAGTTTATTCTGGTGTTCTTATTCTTGTAGTTTTGTTAATAAATTTTCTTTATTCCTTTTAAGTTTTAAGCCTGTTTTGCTCTTGTTCTAATCCATATCTCACAGCAAGAAATAAGTAAGTTTTCTAGTAAATTTTTTAGTTACTGCTTTAAAACCATGACATTTATTTGGTGCGTTGGCTGGGTAAATAAAATTAGCAAATCTAAACCACTACAGAATCCCACATCATTCCTTATCCGTAAATAAGCAAGGATTGCAGGATCTCGTGGACCATGGAAGGGTTTCTCATACGCACAAATGCTCAGTTTTGAAAGCCGTGATCACAGGGAGGCTTTGGATACAGAACCTGCCAGTCACTCTCAGCAAAACCATGACAATGCACAGATTCTGCAGAGAGGTGGAGACAAAGAAGGCAAGAGCAGGGGCAGAGCCACTGGCAGAGGCTTGGAGGATGTGTGGGCTCATCTCCTGGGACAACCAGGACAGAGCTACTGGCAGCCGCATGAAGGATACACAGTTCCAGTGATTGCTGTGAGGAATTGTCATTGGTATAAAAACTTGACAAAAGTTTGGGATTCTTGAGTATGAAAGATATAGAGAAGCTTCAAAAGGCCTCTTCTCAAGCAGCCTGGATGTTGTGCAATGACTACAGGAAGTTCCTTACAGGACAGAGTATATTTGTTTATATCTGAAACATCAGATCATGAAATAAGATACAGAAAGTGATATCTACAATAATGAAATGCAGCTGACATCCACTGATTTTGAATTTTATTTTTGTATTGTACTTACTCTTACATCAGTACTCCATAAGGCTAAGCAGATCCAGAGCTTTTAGTTTTTCTCAGTTTTACAGGCTCATTATTGGCACAAGAATCAAAATTTTAAATAAATATATCACAATCACTATGACTGCATTTGAGTTGTTCAGATAATGATAAGATGACATGGGGTAAATACTTGGAGTTAAAAGCAGCTCTAACAACAGTTGATTCTTCACTAAATTTAATCCATTTAAGATTTAATCCATTTAATCCATTTTTATCAGACAAAGATCAACCCACTGGGACCATTAATAGTTATAAAAAAAGCCAGCAGCCAGCGATCAACTGCTACAGCCGTAGCAGTCTTATGGTCAAAAATCACCAGTAAATTTAGAATACACTCACATGAACATTTTGCTGTGCTTGTTATTATTTAAACAGCATTGTAGTAAGAGCATATGCATGCATAATCAAAACCATGCCCTAGGATCTAATATGAAAATACTGGGAACAAAAGAACTCAGGAGAATGCCTGGCTCATCCTAGGTGATTTTAGCAATTGAAGAGGAAATGGTAGTGCTCAATGTGTTCAATAGCAAGTTGTCTGGAAAAGCAGTGGTCTGATTTGTCAGAGGCTAGGTTGGATTACATGGAGCAATCTGCAGTGGAACATAGTGTCAGTTAGGTACTGAGAGAGGAATGCAGCTCTGGGTGCACTATAAACACCCTGCAGAGCTTTTGTTTATGTTAGCAGGAGCTATCCCTGGGCACAGTAGATGGCCCTGGGCACTGCTGGATGTGCTCATTGGGCTGCCTCCTAGGCAGGGGGCTCACAGAACCACAGATTCATGGAATCACAGAACCAAAGAATCACAGAAAGAGTCACAGAACCACAGAGTTATAGCTTCACACACCACAGATTCATGGAATCACAGAATCCCTGAACCACAGAATCCCAAAATTACAAAATCATCAGAGAAACACAGAGTCACAGAACCACAGAATCAATCCCAGAATCACAGAACCTCAGAATCACAGAATGACAGAATATCCTGAGCTGGAAGGGTGGAGCCATAAGGATCACAGAGTCCAGCTCCTGGCCCTGAAGAGCACCATCCCCAAGAGTCACATGCTCCTGGGAACATTGTCCAAATGCTCCTTGAGCTCTGTCAGGCTTGGTGCTGTGACCATTTTCCTGGGGAAGCTCATCTCAGAGCAGGCTCTTCATCCATCTCAAAACAACATTAGTAGTTAGCCCGGAAACCAGATGTTGATCTCACATTGGATTCTTGGGAGTCATCCCTCATTTCACCAATATTTACCCTTATTCCACTAGACAGGGCTATCAAAAATGAGGAAGGTCATAGCAGATGAGACATGTAAGCTATGTCGAAGCTAAACTGCACACTGCAGCATTTCCAAGCTGGGAAATTTCCCCCACTAGACAATAAATAGTAAACAATAAATTAATTTGTGAGGATCTTCCTTAAACGCCCAGGCTTCTGGGTTCTTGATACTCTTGTGGGGCATGGACAGGCAGGGCAAGGGAGACTGTAGGACAATATTCAACGGCCCTTAGTCATGCAAACTTTTTCTTGGATTCACTGGTAGTATTGCTTCCATAAAAAATACCCGCAAGGAGCCCTCCAAGACTCCTCTGAGTCCCTGTCTCTGAGTTTGACAGCATTTGGCTAATTTTAAACACAATTTCTCTTCCAGTCTACTGTGATCTGTCTTTGCCTACAGAGGTGTCTCAGTCTTAGCCTCTGATGTCCTCCCCTTTCATCCCCATCCTCCAGGGCTGTCCCTTCAGCCCCCTGTAGAGTACAGATTTATAAGCTGTATATATAAGGTGAGCAGGCTTATAACTTCAGAGCTTCTGGCACAAGGTACAAAGAGCAACAAAAACACTGATATATGCATCTGTTTCTTTAAATAAAGGAAGGCCAAGCAAGGTGACTGCTGCCAGCCAAGTATGAATGTATAAAGAGAATCACTTCCAGAAAGAGGGCTCACAAATTTCTTGAAATTGGGACCACCTCAGAGATGAAGTTAAGTCACTTCCCCTCCCCCCATCTCCCTTGACCTGCTTCAGACTTCAGCAAATCAGTTTTTCCAAGCCTCTCATCCCCTCCCTCCCCTTAAGGAGTCTGATTTCTCTGTGTGAACATTTTGGCATATCTGAGAACAGTTTTGCTCATTCATTTAATAGTCACAAATAATGTTTCTGTTTCACCAGTTAATTATTTCACCAGTCTCACAGATGCAAGCCTTTCCTTCATGCTCAGTGGGGAGGAATCCAGTATCCACACACACAACAATAACAATCTGATTAAAAGACTAACGGGTTCTGATTTCTTCCCTTCAACACATTGTGCTCTGTGGATGTTTAAAAAAAAAAGAAAAGAAAAATGGAAAAAAAAGTCCAGCTTTTTAGAGGGGCACAGCATGAAGGACATAAATGAAGAAAACCACTGGAGGTCACTGTGACAGAAAAGGAAAATGAGTCAGATGAAAGCAGGACCTCCAATGCACCAGCCACTTTGAGGTGGTGGTAGTGGCTGTGGGGCTGAAAGGGTGAGAGAAGAGACTGTATCTTCAGTCTGACTTTACTGGAATTTGGAGCCACTGGCTGCAGAAGCAAGGCAGAAGATGAGGAGGCTTGTGTCCACATCAAAAGCTTGACTTCTGACCAGGTTTCCCTCCAAAGAACATCAAACTTTTATCTCCTGTAAGTGTTTACCCTCTTCAGTCTGACTGTGAAGTGTCCTGCCCTGCTTAGGGTCTCCTATCTCCTTGCCCTGCTGAACAGGAACTTTTGCAAAGGACAAAGTCATGTCTCTTACATATATAATACCAATCTGCCTTCAAAAATACTGTTTTTCCCAGCACTGAGGGAACTTTCAGCTGAGACTTTGCCTCTTCCCCAGCTGGCAGAGAGGTCCCAGCACTGTACACAGCACATGGGACTCATTCCTAAAAGGAGAATCACACATTGGTTACAGCACTGTAAGCTCTCCAGCCTATTTCCAAGAACTGCATAGCTTGAAATCCTCGCTCACTTTATTAATGTGTGTGTAGGAGGGAGGAAAGGAAGTGCTGTGGGGGCAAGGGGGACAAGCAAGAAACATCACACCTTTCAAATGTAGGGGGTCATTTTCTGCTTTTTCCACCCTTCCCCTGGCCAGCTGTTAAATCCCATGTTTCTCCAGCCATGCCTGCTGCCTCTTCGACAGAAGAATGCACAGCAGTCATCACTTGCAATGGCTGAAATCACTTGGCAGGACCCACAGGACAAGAGGTTTGCAAGTTCATTTGGAATAAGAGCACAAAAACCTACACAATGTTGCTTTTTTCTTTCTTTTAGAAGTCCCCCTCCTCTTTATCCTTCATCTTCCTTCCCATCCCATAGACTTTCTCTCAGTTTTTGATGTGCCTTTAATCTACCCTGTTGCCCTCCACAAGTTTCTGGTTACTTCTTATACTGTTCAGAATACCTCACAAAAGAGGAAAAAAAGTGAAATATCTCCTGTCAAATAAAAGAACAAAAACTAAGCTGCAAATGCTGCATCTTGTGAGTGATGTCCCTTCAAGGGCAGCTTTCCTTTCTGCCTTGTTTTTTGGGTCTGTCTGCATGTATTTTTGACTAATAACTATGCATACATGCACGTACGAGTGTGTGTGGGAGTGAGAGCCAGGGAGTACATAAAGGGTATTTGGGGTTTCTTTGGTTTTGGACTCTCACACAGAGTTGAGGAAAGCAAGTTATAAACATATAGGTAGGTCCAAGAATGAATACTTTAATATTTGCAGATCCTGATGGCTGCCAAGTGCTAGCATTTCAGGGATGCATATTCACATGCAGCTGGCGACACGCTTTGGAAGGTACCCAACATTTTGCCAATCAGGTTCCAGATTTGAAATATCTCAGCAGACCCACATGTGGATGTTAACACAAAACAGGGAATGTTTCCCCTTATTCTACATATTCATTAACTAATTAGCAAGCAAAACAGTTTGCAGAGAATAGGAGAATGGAAATCAGTCCTTTACTAGAAATCCTTCTCAAGGCCTCAAAGTCAACCTTCTACCTCCCCAGTCTGGAGAAAGACACCAAAGCTTATTAAATTAAACAAAAAAAACCCTCACAGTCATCCCCCTTTGGGACACCTCACCTTCAGGATACTTTCTAGACATTTGTTCTAAATGGTTGTTTGCAGCTGGGCTTTTTATTTGATTTCAGTTTCTTAGGGCCATCTTCCCGCTCCAGCATTCCCCAGCTTGTTTATGGCCAGTCCCACCAGTGAGCTGGGTGCCAGTTTCATTTAATTTGTTTTTCCAGTGACAGCAACAATTTGTGTGGAAAGCATAAACAGAGGGAAAGAATCTGGAATCAGCAAATGGTGTGCACAGCTGCCCACCATAATTTCTGCTAGTGAAAGTTTTAATTCCGGTCATCAGAAGAAGAGCAGAAGAGTTGGAGGTAAAGAAGAGGTGGAGTAGTGGAAGAAATATAGCAAGAGGAAATAGTAAAATCCAAGGCAGCTGGAGAATCTTGGAGTCATTATAATTAGGGCCCAACAGGTTACAATTTCTTCAAAAGAAGTCAAAGCCAGAAAGCAGCGAACAGGTCTTCAGGAGGAATTGCTCAAAGATGTGATTTTAAATTATATGGTATTAAAAAGTGAAAAATGTTTTTTCTTGCAGATAAGAACATTTCACCAAGATAAAAAATGAGGGGAAAAGAAGTCATAAGAGAAATAAAATTACATCCATTTTCTAAAAAAGTAAATAAATTCTTAAAAGTTAAGAAGCATTACTATTGGAGGTGAAGCAACCAAAGTGGCATTTCAAGCTCTTTAATAAGAATATGCCAAGTAAATGGCAAAGTTGAAAACCATGGGAAAAAGGAGGGAAGGGAAGGGAAGGGAAGGGAAGGGAAGGGAAGGGAAGGGAAGGGAAGGGAAGGGAAGGGAAGGGAAGGGAAGGGAAGGGAAGGGAAGGGAAGGGAAGGGAAGGGAAGGGAAGGGAAGGGAAGGGAAGGGAAGGGAAGGGAAGGGAAGGGAAGGGAAGGGAAGGGAAGGGAAGGGAAGGGAAGGGAAGGGAAGGGAAGGGAAGGGAAGGGAAGGGAAGGGAAGGGAAGGGAAGGGAAGGGAAGGGAAGGGAAGGGAAGGGAAGGGAAGGGAAGGGAAGGGAAGGGAAGGGAAGGGAAGGGAAGGGAAGGGAAGGGAAGGGAAGGGAAGGGAAGGGAAGGGAAGGGAAGGGAAGGGAAGGGAAGGGAAGGGAAGGGAAGGGAAGGGAAGGGAAGGGAAGGGAAGGGAAGGGAAGGCCACAGTTCACACCTCCCAGAACAACGTGTACTGCGAGACCTTCCCTCTATGCCCTCACTCCCTTCCCAGATAAGAGCTGCAATGGGCCTTGTCATGCCCAGATAATTCTTATTGGCAGCAACTTAAGAATTTAAATGGCTGCTGATATCATCATTAGGTGGTGGCATTAGTACAGAGTGAGGTGATCCCTGTGTGAAGTCTCAAAGTCTGTGATGGTTGAATTTATTCATGAACTAACACCATCTGTGTTGATAGTCCTCCCAATTTTATTTTGATCCACCATAACACATGCTTGAAGACACACATCTGATTGAAGACTAAACTTTTAGCAGTGGCTGATAATCATATGAGTTTGTTTAAAAGAAAGAGGGACAAAATATAGAAGTTCAAATTCTTGCATACCAGACATGCAAAAAGAAATCTTAAAAACTAAGTAAACGAAGTAAATATAAAAAAATACTTTTGAAGCAAACAATATATTTTTAGTATTACTATCCCATACTTCAAAAGAGCTATAGATGAACACAGGTGAAACTGTACCTGTATTTTACCAAACATTTCATGGTATTGCTATTAAACTTTACTCATTTATTTGAAAATTGACTTGAACTTCTAGAATTGAAGGTGGCTGAAAGACCATAAACAAAAACACAATAAGAAGGACTGCATTTTTGTCACAGTTGTCATGTGAGTCATGGATTTTCATGTACTTTCAAAGTATCCGTGTCTTTTGATATTTAGGGATTTTGCATGTGGGCTGGTAAACATGATGGTTAAAGAGCTGAACCAATTTCTCTGAAAACCTTGAGTTCTGCCAAGTTAAACCCTAGACTGCACGGGAGGCTAATAGAGAGCAGGAGCTCAGCAACAACACTGTGGTTACACAAAAGATCAGAGCAGTGAATTCTCACTGAGAGCTTTAATTCCTCCAGGGATAGAGAGATTTCTCTTTGCCCACAACGTTTGCTGTTAGGTTGGGTTTGCAAAGGCCAGCTCTGGCAAAACAATGACTGAAGCTAAATGGCTTCCCACAGCAAAACACAGCAAATTAATTACTTGAGGGAAGGAGGCAGGGAGAAAAAGAAAGAAGGAAATAAAAGGGGAAAAAAAGTGTTATTTATAACAAACACCGCCCCCCCCCCCAACATTTCTTCACCTGTGTCCCTGCATCTGTCACAACTCTTTCATGACACTTCTTTAAAATTTTAAAAGCAGTGAGTCAGACCAAAGATCTGTCTGGCTCAGGACCCTGTTCCTAAATCTGGCCAAAAGCAGATGCCCAGGGAAAATTATAAGCAAAAGATACAGTGATACTTCCTTGTAACACTCTTCCAACCATTTGCAGTTTAGGACTTTCTGGTTTTGTATTTAATAGCCTAAGTAGATTTTTCTGCCATGAATTTGCCAACACGCTGTGTAATTTTTCCTTGGAGTTACGGTCACTGAAGATTGATCAGAGAATTCAGTACTAAGCAATGATACTAAATAAATATTCAGAAAGCATGAGCAAATGTGCCAAAGGAATTGCCTTTGGTCCTGTGGTGAACATTCCTTATTAAAAAAAAAAAAAAAGAGATCGGGAGAAAGAAACATTTCTATTGCTCCACCAATTGCCTGGTCACATAACCAGGATGAAAAAGTGGTCAAGTGTCTCAGGATACACTTGAGTTAATTGTACACCAGAACTTCTATATATACAAAATATATGAATGAGAAATAGAGATAGGAAAATAGTGTTTACAGTAAGAAAGGCTGTTAATAGCTATGACAGCATGGAGAAGCTTTTCAGACAGACAGATGATGGTTTCCTGAAAAAGCAATGATCAGGCTATTCATCCTTTTCCAACTGCACTTGTTCAAACAGAAGATAGGTTTTGCAAAGGGTCACTGAATTTTCTTCAGCTAAGGCACCCAAGGCTAAATCAATCCAGCCAAAAGTCCTCCTGTTCATGCTTTATCTTCTGTGCTCTAAATAGAATATCAGAAGCTGGAGACTTTTGAAAATTCCTACTCTGAAAATAATAGCTCATTATTTTGTCATCAGACTGGTTAAAGGGGCCTTGTATCTTCCTTGTCAAGTTCTCCATTTCTGTCAGAGGTGTAACCCTGTGCTCATGCATTATGTTTTCCAGTAGCAAACGGATCAGTCCTGGTGTCAAACCAGTGAGAAACAAAATAAAATTGCTCTTTTTATTTTTCCTTTCAAGCTGATGTCTTCTTTTCATAAACGCAGGTAACAAGAAGTGGCAATCAAAAAGACTCAAACCAACAAGCTGCAGGAAAGACTCTTACCAAGATTGCAGGGAAATCTCTTGCATAAGCTTTTAAACCAGACTGGTTAAACTGAGCAAATTAAAATTCTGCATTGTAACCCAGTTCTTGAAAATGTCAGGGCAATTCCATGTCCTTGATTTTCATGCATAGTAACAGCCTTCATGCATAGAAAGGAATATTTGTCAGGGGAATTATTGTAGTAAGACAGTAGTATAAGACACTGTAAAGGTATTAGGTGTCATGAAAAAGCCAACCTAACACAAGCTCCTTATTCCATTATCCACAGGCACTGTGGACACAATACAACTCAGAAATAGTTATGTGCATTGAGCCAGACCGTAGGGAAAATGTCAATTAGGTTATTTGATTCAATATTCAAAGTCCTCTACAGATGGGGCCTTACAGCCACAGGTAGTGCTGCCAGCTCCGTCTTCCCTGTCCAAACTGCACTTTTCATACTTTGGGAAGTCCTTGTACCTTGCAAAGGATGTTTCCTTGGGGTCCAGAACTCCATGAGCCTAAGGCTGCAGCACTGGTCCAGTGGTCCAGTTGGAAACCCATCATGGAATGTTTTATTTCCCAGCTTTGCCTGCCTCTGCCAATCAAAAATCATCAGTCAATGCAAAGAAAGGTTGGGATGGGGTTTTTTTATGCTGCTTCCTGAATATATTATTTACCTTTTGATATCAACATTAGTTTTCTGTTCCCTATACATATAGTTAAGACTCACATAGAATCTTTAGTGCTGATGTGATAAATTAAAAACCTGCTCATTAATTTTATGCTTTTAAGGCTATTTTCTCTTAAGGTTTTCTGGGGTTGTATGGAGTTTTATTAAAAGTTCCCATTTTCTATCTTATTTGCTACCAATCCTTTTTATGTTAATTTTTAGTTCTAATAGTCTTGATCACATCCCTTGGAGAGGAAAAGGAATTTTCCATTAATCCTGAGTTAGCCCAAGAATACAGTGGTCCATGGGAATTCTGCAGTGCCATCTACTGTGAAGTATCAGAACAACTGAGAATGCAGCAGGGCTTTTCCACTGCATCTCACCTTCCTCACTAGTTCTAAGGCCTGTTTTATCTATGCGCAGATCCCGGCACAGTTTGCTCCCATGCCAGTTTCTCTGGCTCTTTTGTGCTGTCCCTGTGGTAACAGCACTGCACGCCTCATTTCCAACCCTAATTTTACCATCCATGTTTTTTTTGTTTTGTTTTGTTTTTTGGTTTTTGTTTTGGTTTTGGGGTTTTTTTTTGTTTGTTTGTTTTTGATTTTTTTGGTTTTTTGTGGGGGTGGTAAAGCCATGCTGGTTTCCAAGGTATGACTCTCTCACCTTGTCAGATCTCTGGCTTCATCTTTCCCTCAAGATCTCGAGAAAACTCCTTTGGGAGCCTGCCCATGCTGAGAGATGGCCACAGGGAGAGGTGAGATTTTCAAGCACTGACATCCTTCTGGAGGGAGCTGAATGTGCTGCCTCTGCAACTTCTGCTGGCCTTGGAAGGAGGAGATGGGGGGAGAGGAATCCACCACTGCTCGGTCTGAGAGCAAAAGAGCTGTGCCTGTGTTGACTGATCCGTGTTAGGTGTCCTTTTAGTTCTGGCTCACCTGTGGAATTTTTACCCATTCGTTGCGAGGAAAACCTGACTGCCGGTACTTGGTGGGTGCTTGAGAAAACACAAAGAATTCGGCCGGGCCCAGGGGGGAAGGGGGCAGGAAAAGGGGAGGGCGGGGACAGTTTTGCGGGCTTCTTCAGCTTTGGAGAAGGACACTTCGCTGAGAGCTGTTGCTGTGGAGAGAAGGGAATTTCGCCATCACCCAGACGGAGCTGCTGTTTCTTCTTCCCTCTTTGTTGGTGGCCTCGCACCCCCTGTCCTGCCGGGACGTGTGGCAGTGCCAGCCACCGCCGCAGAGCTGCTGATCCACCTCAGCCACCGGATCTCTGCTCATTCCAACTAAGTGTTCCTCAGAGCCCTGCAGGAGCACCGGGACTGACTGCCCGAGGGGGTTTGTGAAACAAAGCCTCTCCTCCATCCCTTCCCGTCTCAGCCGAGAAAGCTGTCACAGGGTCACTGGTTCTGTTTTGTTGCTAACGCTGTAGTTATTGTTGTTTGTGTGCCTTGTTATACATACTAGTAAAGAACTGTTATTCCTATCCCCAGATCTCTGCCTGAGAGCCCCTTGATTTCAGAATTATAGTAATTCGGAGGGAGGGGGCCTACATTTTCATTTTCATTCCTGCCTTCCTTAGCAGGAGAGCTGTCTTCCAAACCAAGACCACCAGTTAAGCACAGCTCATTGCTTAGCAAGGATCAAAGTAGCAAAGGTTCACATGAGTGATTTTTTTTTCCTTTGACACCCTGAGTTGCTCCATTAAGGTAAAATTTGGAAGCCCAGTGCTTGAGTGACAGATAAGGGAGTTGTTGGGTTAACACTGTGGTTTTCAGCTTTTTGTTTTTTGTTTTTGTGCACTCCAGTGCACAGTGAGACACAGTGAGAAATGTTCATCAGTTGCACCATCTGACAATATAAACCAATGTTTTGAACAAAAGCTTCTTCAGTGTCTCAACAATTATTAGCTTTAATATCTTCTAAAATTAAAACAATCTTAAAAGAATGAATGTTTGATATAATGAGACTCCAGTAAGGCAATTATTCTATATAATATTATATAATAATATCCTGCATGTTCCTGATGGGTAAACAGAAAGGAACTTCATCTTTGGCCATGGAGTGTGTAGCCACAGAGGCACAACCTAGAGTTTGCTTAGAATCCAGCTAAACTGAATTAAACGGAACACTTTTCACTGCAACTGCCAGCAACTGGAGTCTACAAATCCCCACAGAATAACAAAAAGGAAAAGCAATGGAATGGAATGGGGAAAATATTAGGCTGCAAATCACAATATTCCTCCAAGCCAAAATAAGTCATGTTTATTCCCCAGACTGGTTCTCACCTGAGATTTGATTGATTCCTGTTTGTGTTCTGATCAGATTAGAGAGCTAATAATGAATTATGGATAATATGCAAACACAGAGAAGAGAATAAAGTATGGCTATCTGTCTATATGGTTCTTTAAATCATAGGCTTTTTTGTACACTGGTCAAACAAATGTTTGAACATTGGGGCATGTTCAGTGATTCCAGGCAGGAAGATTTCCTTCATTGCTAAAAATAGATCTGCAGCCTGTTAAGCATTAGCATAGTCATTAAGCAGTTATGTGCATTCTCTGATCAGAAAATAGTTCTACTTACCATGCCAAAACGACATCGATATTTCTAAAATTAGCCAGGGGAGGTCAGTAATCTTTTAATAACACTGGCATCCTAATCAAGTTATGAATTGCAAAAGGCTTGTCAAGTTGGAACTACTTACTCAAGGACCAGAAAGATATATAAGGAGAAGTTCCTCATCAAGTTCTCAATTCCTTTCTGTGTAAGTAATGCCCAGGAATCCTGAGTAAGGACTGATCCCAGCTACATAAATGTCTTGGGAGCTGGTTAGCTGGTTAATAGGTGATCTAAGGAAAGAGTAATTGTAAGCGTGGTTTTATTTTATTTTGGTGTGTCTGTTTTGTTAATCTTGGAAGAAGAAGAAATTCAGTCATTACTCTCACTTGGTTTGGTGATTGATCTTTTTTTGTTCCATGGAAAGGGCAGCTGGCAAACCACTGAGGAATTACAGCAGGATTAGTGTATTCCTCAATGGGGAACTGCACCATGGCTGTAAATGACCAATGTTTCCAAGGAATACTTGAGGTCACCCAGCTGGACCCTTGTTGGGCTGCATGGAGGTCAGCCTGGAGGCCAGTCTGTCAGTGCTCCCTTCAGGAAGTGCTGTGGAAGTGGAGCATTGCCAGCTTGTCCTCACAGCAGAACAGTGGTTTCATCACCTGAGCCTTGATGGTCACTCAGTTTCCAGCACACACAGAGGAAACTGGACAGTGTGATGCTGTTTACCACAGCCCTAAAATGGGCTTTAAGGCATTTTTTTAAAACATTAAATTACAGCTTCCTACCCCTAAACAAAGGATCTCCTTGGAGGTTTGCCTCTGTAATTCACTCTAAATAACCAGAAAGGCCACAGAAGCTTCATCTTCTGCATAGCTGTGCAGCTTTTCCTTTGGTTGGGGGCCTATTTTCCCATGCAGAAATGATCCCTTGGGCATTATAGCATATTCCTGGTTCATATTTACCTGATCTATTAGAGGCAAAAGTAGTTCTGACAAGAACAGTAATTACAAGAATGTAACGTTCATTTCTACAGAAGGCACGGTGTCTGCATGCCTGGGAAGGGACCAAGATGCTTACAGCATTTCTATTTTCCATGCTGTGGTGAATTTGGAACCTCTACACAGCTTAAGACAGAATAAATTTCACTCCAGCACAAATCTCTTGATCATTTCTCCTTCAAATGTGGGAAAACAACACTGAGAATGTGGAAAGTGTAGAGCACATCATAAATCCATGGACACAGGAACTCAGAAAGCTGCATAAGGCACATAAGGTCTGCTATAAAGGAAGCACTGTGCTTTCATATTATTTTCTGTTTAAAATCTACATGTGTGGTTTGGGACAAAGGTCTTTTAGTGTGGAAGAAAGAAGGTTCAGTGTTTTTCTTCCTTTTTTTTTCCCTGAAGAGAGGTAAGTCTCTGGAGAGACAGTGCTAAGATGTGCTCCAATCTCTAGCACACACTGCTGTAGGAAAGCTAGAATCTTTGAAACCACAGAAAGAATTGTGGGGAGAACTCAGCACCCAGGATATAGTTTCTGTGTGAATAACCAACAGGTGTTTGAACAAAGATGCAGGTTTGCATGCTGGCTGTCATTTTCTGGAGTTTCACTACAGACTTCTGATGCTGGAATTGGGATGTCTTGAAGAAGTCTTCCTCTATCACCTAATCCTATGTGAAAGCATACCTGATCTTTCTCTTCCCAGGAAGGCAGAGTGTAGCTGCTTTTTCTGGCACAGAAATGTAACACCTGCATATTCCTACTGCTGCTTGAGGAAGCATATCCCTGAAACCAAACAGGAGTTTCTGTATCACCAGATTTCTTGGGACATCTGACTCCATGTTTCACAGAGCCTGGGAAATCGGCATATTCTTATATTCATATTTTCTGCGTGCCCACCCTTTTCTTTTTTTTTTTTTTTGTCTGCATGAAATGCAGAATCAAAATCCCCAAAGGACTTCCAGTACAAATAATCTAGACAATCTAAAAACAAATTGCAGATTGGTCATCTGTTTAATGAAAGAAGTCAAATCACCAGCATCAGCTGTCACAGTAAATGCCATCAATTATATTTTTGCCCACATCTGCTCTATGCTGGGTAGAGAAGTAGACACTGGATTTTGTGATTCATGTTCACAGTGGGAGCAGAGCTCAGCTGGGATCCATCTCCCCTCACTTTCAATCTTTACAGAGTAAATTTCATTCTAGAGCTGAATGAGCCACTCTGGGCTCCCTTGATAAACAGTTTTTATGTGTGATGAAGCTCAAGTTTTGCTCCCCATTCCTACCAATCACACCTCAGAGACTGGCTGTGATCCCAACACAATCATGGATCAACCACCAAAGGAAAAAAGGTGTCATGCAGTAGGAGAACATTATACTAACAAGTATCTAAAACCTTTCCTGAAAACATCCATCAGGATATATTGTCACCTGCCCTGTGGAGCTGCCAAAGGGGTATCAGGAGGGCAGACATAAACAGAAAGGGAAACTGGACTGGACATCTGAGACCACCCAGACCTCCATCAGGACTAAACAGCTTCAGGTTGGTTTAGGAGGAATCTGGCCTGACTTCTTTGAAAGAAATCATAAGCTTTGTATTACCTGTGACATACTAATATTTCTTTTTTCCTAATACAGCCTAGTTTTCATTATATTACATTTTCCTCCTTTTCTTATATAAATGCATTTTTTCTAATTAAAAGAAGGATTTAAAAAATTACATGCCAAAGAAAGGTTTCTATTTAAATACATCTCTGCAGTTTACAGTTTACATACTGTTTTGTAAATATTTGTTAAGCTGTGTACTAGAAAGGAAAAGTAAGATAATATTTTTCTCAAGAAAAGCTTGCTTAGGTTTAGTGAGTTTCAAAAGTTATTGTTGCTTTAGGAAAGAATGATTTTGCTTTCGGCATAAACAGATAGAAATGCCAAAATGCAACTAGAACTACAACTATGCGAATGATTAATCAAATTCATGGCTATCATAAAGACTGTTTCAGTGTTCATCCTGCAGATACTCCACAGCACAGCAAGTTGAAGAGCAGTGAGGTAGCTTGTATGGAATTGCTGCTGCTGCTATGGGAGAACAATTGCTCCTCTCTGCTCCATAAATGTGGGGTTTTACAAGCTTGGGGACTGTAGAAAAGCCAGGTTCTCTGAGATTTGTCTGTGCTGTCTTTCTGCCTGACCATTTATAATTCAGAGTCACAGACACCCAGCAACACCTCCTGTTGTAAGATGCAAAGTCCTCAGTGGGGTCCAAACACAGAGGATTGGTGAGAAGGGGTTACATAAATATTTGATGCCTGTGGCAGTCATTGTCTTTCACAGTTCCAGGAACCTAGCTCCTCTGAGAGCCTCCTGCAGGTACCACTGGTGTAATTATGCCTCCTATGTGCCAGACCCAGGAGAATCCTGTCATTCCTGTCTATGGCAGGAATCCAGGGACACAGCCCAGCTTGGCTCAGTTCCTACAGCTGGACCCTCCTAAATATTTTCATTTGACTTCTCAGCAAAGAGGGGAATAAAAGCTGCTGCACAGCTGCAAGGTACCAATTTTCTGTTGTTCTACAAGGATCTGACAGTTCAGATCCTTGCTGCTACATCCCTGTGCTGTTTCATCCCCGTTCCAGGGGGTTGGGGCACAGAGTGATCCACGAATGCAAGATCTCACTCCAGAGTTTTCCACATCTCTGGATTCTGGGGGAAAAAAACAACGAAAAACAACCAAAAACCACATCATTGGTGCAAATACCAGATTAATTTATGTATTAATCCATGCTGATACTGGATTGGAAAGCACCTGTAGAAACCTTATGAATCATCCCTAAATTGATGATGTTACTCAATTAGAGGTAAAAAGCTCCAACCACAAATAAGGAAGAAAGCAGAAGGCATACTTGGGCTATCAACCTCAATAATCTATGTGCCTACACACCTACACAAGCATAGTGCCTTCTGTAACAGGGCATCGTTAATCCTGCTGAAATCAACACAGGAATCTGTGTCAAACCAAGGCTGTGGTCTCTCACCCTGCGGGATATTCTAGATGCTGATGAAAGCTTTTATTGCATTGTGTGTAAAGAAGGAAACAAACAGATGCTCTGTTTAAAATCCTACCTTAAGAACCCAGGCAGCTTCCAGCAGGCACCACTAACCTGTGCTTGCACTGCAAGCTGCAGGAGACAGGGGGTTGTATTGAAAAATTTTGTTCTACCATACCATGTAATAAACAGCTCTTTAAAAGGCCTCTTTTGGTTACTGGCAGTGTAGGTAGGAGAGCTAACCTCCCACCTACTGGAACTCTCTCAAATCCATGGAAAGAATATCAGTGATTTTACTTTGGAGCTGGCATTAAAAGTGTGCATATCTTACATAAAATCAAAAAGCTGCCTTTCTACAAAACAAGAGTATGTATCTTGTTAAACTTTTCCAAATAGAGATGCCTCATTCATCACTGAAATTATTTCCATTAAATATCTGAATTCATTTGTTCCTGTAATGAATTTTGTAATTCCTAGAATCCACAGTTAACCCCTAATGGGAAAATTGGTGTATTTCCCTACAAATTCTTAAAAGTAAATATATATTTTCCTAAAACTTTTACCACGTTATCATAGTCAACCAGCCTCCACGGTTTTCCAAGAAATCTTTGGGATCCTGTGTGGAAAAGTGTGTGTTACATATGGAAACGTACTGGGCTTGGAAACTTCCATGGCTTAGAAAATTTGCGGCACTGAAGGATTTATTCTATCATCCATAGAAATATTAGATCCTTCTGAGAATCTTTCATGGATGTAGGCTCTTTGGGTCTATAAACAGAGGGAATTTGCAGCTCAAACAAGTGCCCAGCATTTAAACCTCCACCTTGAAAAGATAGAGTGAGGTTTAATAGGCATTTTAGTGCCAGGACATGTCAGTCAAATTATTATTGGCTCTAGCTGCACTCTCACAAGCTGTTACATTCTTTACCTGCAGCTGAGTGGTGATCAAAAAGGTGTAAAATTCTTCTTTGCTTTTGAAAACACCAATGAAAGTGAAAAAAAAAACCAAAACCAAACCCACACACCAAAACCAAACCAACAACCAAACCCCCCGTTCAACTCACACAGCTGAAAACTTCTGATCTTCATATAAGAAGGGTAGACCCACAAACTTCAATAGGAAAGGTCCTTTGAGAGGTAGCAGTAAGTCCACAAAGCCCAGACATTTATTAATTAATGTGAAATCCATGGAAGCAGCTGATTCCCAACATAACTGGCCATGAATTCTGGCCTCATTTTTCCTGTTACCACACATGGATGTTTGGGCATGCACGGACAGTGTTACATAACACTGCACAAATCACAATAGTGGTTTCAAGCTTGCTCTCAGCTCAGATCTAGTTCGTAGAATCAGAACTGTGTCTTGCATGTAAAAGCAGTCTCACTGAAGTGTTAATAGTTCATAAATTCCTGGGATGGGAATTTTTCTTTAGAGAAAATGAATCACATTTTACAAAAGGGCGAGGAGGAAAGAAAGAGATGGAAGGAGAAAACAGAATTATTATTTTTAGATCACAATGTTTTGAAATGCAATCTGCTCTTTAGTCTAAGATTTCCCAGCTACCGTGTCTCTTTTTTTTTTTTTTTTCATTCCTTTGTCTTTTTGCAAGGAAAGTGTTGAGACAGGAGAGAAAACCATATACACAAAACAGCTTTGTCTATAAACTCTAAAAGTATGTTTCGCCTTGCACAAAAGAAGTTCTATATGAATTTGTGTACTGGGGGCCAGGGGATGTTTTATGGGGAATCACACTGCTCTGTAATTAGAGATCTTGTATATGTATAAACAAGCTCAGTTGTAAGATCAGCAAAGAAAAGACTTGCTCACTTGTCTGATCGCCAAGGAAAATTGAACCAGAGCAGGCTATAAATAGAATGAAGAAAAAAACAGAGGGGAAAAAAATGCTCTAGTGGCTGAGAGAAAAGGCTCCTCTTGGTGAAAGCTCTGCTTACAAGCTTTGTCAGACCTTGTATAAGCCTCTTTTTCTTTGGACTTTGTAAGAGATATCATGACATAGACCTTTCCTGTGGAACTTTTTGACCATCCCCTAGGTGTGCTGTAGATGAGTGTCAATAAAGTTCATTTCAAGGCAAGGGTCAAAGTGCATTTCAGACAAAATGAAACAACTATGGATAGAAATTCCACAAACTAAAACTTCTAGCCATTCCTTGCCTGTGTCGTTTTTCCAGGTCAGAAAAGTACAGCCTGTTACAGTTCCCAACCTTCCCCAGATCTGAACCCATCCCACTGTGTTGATCCATGCTCGCTATGGTGGTCTCTGAGGGGTGATTGCCACCTGAGAACTTCCAGACACAACTACATCATCTGCTCACACCCTCCTGCCTCCTGGCGTGGAGCCAGGGCTGGAGCCAGTGGCAGGAAGCACCTGTAAGAGTTTTACATCCACCAGGGACAACACCTTCCAACTTGCAGGCTTCTCGTCTGGCCAGTACAGCCAGGGACCTACCCCCTCCTCCTCAGGTAGCCAGAGTCCCAGGCCAGAGCACTTGGAAGTGGCCACAGCTCATGAGATGAAGGCATTTCCTCTCTGCCATAAAATGCATCATTTACTATCACAACCTTTTTCTCTATGGGGCATGGCTGGTGATGGATATTTGCTTGTCTCACCCTTCCTCCTCTTGTCTCTCCATTTTTCCACCACCCCTGCACATGTCAAGCCCCAGGAGCTTTCACGGGAAGGAAGAAGGAGGTTGTACATTGTCTGAGAAGGGTTTATAAGCTGCCCTTCTGGCAGAGAGCTGGAATCAGGACATTGTTCAGTTACATGTCTGAACTAGACAAACAGGCACAATTGATGCCATTGGGTGGCTCACAGGGAGTAAATTAGTCCTCAGAGCATTAACCAGCACATCGCCCTGGCTGATGCTCTCTCTGCCTTCCTCTCTGCCTTTGGATTTGCCAGGCAATATCCTCAGAGCTACAGCACAATGCCAAACACACCTTGGATTATTACATGTTTACTGCATAACACAGCAGCCCTTGGAGACAGCTGGAGACAAGGCTACCCATACTGCCTGGGGTCCATCTAGGAACTCAAGGCAGCTGGTCAAGATGGGAGAGAGAATCAAAGACAAAACTAGCAACATTGCAGCTCAGACCAGAGGCAGGATCACAAACAGGGCTGGAGCACAGGCTGGGAATGTAGTAGTCAGCAACTCATGGCAGCAAGGGACAAGCAACACCTCTCAGGCACCCTGGGAGCTCAAGACTGAGCTCAATGGAGCTCATGGACAGACTGATGGGCAGGGGCTCCATGGATGGAAGCCCTTACCCTTTTTAGGAATAAAGCTGTGAATGTAGTACAGGAATAAAAAAAAAACATTTAGATTGGGTTCCTCATCCCTTTATCCCCATATCTAACACATTGACCAGCTCCTTGAAGCCAGATGGAGGGCAAGCATCAGTCTCTTTTGTTTGGGTTCAGCCAGGCTGCTCAGCAGCAGTGTGATTACATTAACCATTCAAGGCAGACAGAATGTTCTCCCCTTTTTTAATCTCTGTGAGATAAGACCATCAGATGCTCCTGCAAGGCTATATGAAGCCAGTGCATGTTTGCCTGAAGAGAGCCATCCTTTACGCTGTTTTCAAGTGTAACACCCTTACCAGCAGTACTGTCTCTGCTCTCCTGCAGCCTAAACACAGTTTTGCAGTCTAAATCCAAAGTTTCACTTTGATACAACCAGGACCTTAAAGTTTTAATCTTAATAGACAAGTCTGAGAACAAAAACCCTCATCTAAGTGGTGCCATTTTGAGTCCCTTGCTATAGTGTTCCATTTTATAAACCCCAGTCCTTGAGGGCAAACAGCTAATTGTTTAATGGTGTGCAAAAATTCAAGAGCTGAAAAATCCCCAAAACACCTGCTGCTTTAGTTAATGCCTGTGCATTTACTTCTAGCCATAACATGCATACATATAATCTGTCTGTGAAGAGACAGTACAGAAAGTTTTTAAAAGACAGGAATGTTCAAGCCATTTTCTTCTAGCTTCTTTTTACCGAAAAGACAGAGAATGTGCAGACATGTGTGATCTCATAACAAATGGCAAGAGAGTTTAATTCCTTTTAAGAAGACACATACACATAATGGAGGGCTTCTATCTTGCATGGAAAAGCAGCTGTGCAATAACTGGATGATAAATCGCATCCCAGCCTTGACGATTTTCTGAGAACATGATTTAATATAAGGCAGCCCACTGGCTGTGCTGCCTTCCTCCCACATGGGCTGTGGAATCCCTCAGAAGCAGGGCGATCACATCCAGTGCTCCACTATAGGTTTTATTGACCATTTGGTTTGCTGTCCTCCCCTCAGGCACCAACCTACTCAGGTGCCCCACACCCTGGGAAAGCATCCCACAAACAGCCCTGAGCAACAGGCAGGAGCAGAGATGAGTTCTTTCACAAGTTGAGATGGCAGTTTATGCCCAGAAGCAAAAGAGCTGATAAACCTCATAATACTTTAACCTCACAAGTTAACTACAGGTATTATTCCTATTCATTATTCCTACAGTGCTTAATCCCACTCTGGCTCTGAAAATGTTTGTCTCCATGTCCCACAGCAAAAAATTCCACAGGTTGATTAGATGCCACTTTAAGGTTTACTGCCTTTCAAGTGCTTTAAGTACATATTCTTCATTTTACCATGTTGATCCAGCATGAAGAGATAAATGGAAGTGTCCAGCTAATTACTCCCCAGTCAGCTCTCATCCTGGTGGAATAAGAGGTGGCCAGGTAGCCAAGAGTTCCTAATGGCAAGGATGTTCCTAAACTGAGGAGGTAAGGGTTGGAGCTCCAAGCATCCTGGGTGGATGTTAGAAATGACAAGGAATGAGTGTGTGGCCAGCTTTTCTGAAGTGGCATGTCTTTGATCCCACAGAAATTTTATTACATAGTTTAGTGAAAGAGCACTGATCTGTTGGAAGAATCCTCATTTAAATTAAGACCAGAAATCCTGAGGTTTATTCTGTCTATCAAAATCAAGTTAGGCTTATCAATGGATTTTTCTCTCAGAGGCAAAACAATAATCCTTCTTTGCTCAGGTTGGGATGTTCACTTTACATGTGTCTGCAGAAAAACACAAACACCCATAACTTGTCTTTTGACAATATATTTAACATCAAAATTACCAGTTTCATAAAACCAGAATTCTTAATGGGGACATCTTAATTTAGCATAACCTTGATTCTCAAAATTGCTTCTAAATTCTGAATGGAATTTTTCTGTGAAGTCTAGTTTCAGTGATTTGACACTCACCTGGAACCCTCATTTCATTGAAAAAATACTTGTTTATTCAGATAAGTGGGACTGCTCTGTAATGAGAAAAAGGCTAAGCTACAGGTCTGACAATAGACTCACAGCCAACCTTCATCAAAATAAACTGTACATAAGACTCAGAAAAGTAGGACAAAGAAATCCAGTGGAGTGTTAGGCCTAGCCAAATACATATATTTTAAAAGGCAGGAATATTCAGTATCTGGGGGTCACCCTGAAACAGATTAAAATTACTGTATTTTAAATCTTGATATAACTTTTTTCTGTGTGCAAAAATAATTAACATGGAAATCGTCTTACCATGTATCAGAGATTAGACAGCCTGGGAATGCAGAAACCCATGTGCCACAATGATATGAGACAGGAGAGGCTGACCAAGTAACCTCAGGGTGGATGATAGCCTTCTGATTGGGGCTGTCAGCTGGGTTATAAAAACTGGATTTAAACCTCTGCTAAGGCATTCTCTGCCAAGCCACACAAGTGCCCTAAGCAGACAGCTCTCATCTGTCCCAAGGTGCCTTTGCACATGTGTGTGAAGATATTTTACAAAGCCTTTTAGTTTTCATTGGCCTCATTATGACACAAGAAGCTTTCTTGAATGTCAAATACTTCTGGGATGAAGCACTCATCTATCTGCTATTGAAAGCTGTGCACTTTTAAAGCTCAGCCTCCTGAAAATTTTGACACAAGGAATTGGCTGTGTCAATAGATCTGCAGAGGATTCTGCTATGCAAACGGGCACTGGAGTACTCAAATCATCAAAGCAATGCTTGCTATTCAACAATGACCAGCCATTTGTTGCCAGAGAAACACTGTGTTGAATGAAATGCATTTAGGAAAACATTATTACAAAGGGAAAATATGAGTAATCAACCTAAAGCAATGAGCCATGGAAGCTTGTTTTATGAAATGTTTTCTGGACTGTCTCAAAACATCAGACATGCTGACAGAGATACCAGAGATATTTTCTACTATTTCTTAGAGAGGTGGTTTCAATCATAGATTCATCATCCCAAAACTATACCAGCTTGGTCTACCTGTCAAGCTGAGTTTTTGAGTGGAGGAGACTGGAAGTCTGAATGTCCTGAGAGCATCTGAAAGAACTTCCTTCCAACCCACATGCTAACGGTTATGCCTTTTTTTGCTGTTTTTTTGTGTGAATGTCTATACATGAATGTTCTCTAGTTCTTTTATATTTATTCCTCCCCCTTCCTTTAAGATAGGCAATCAAATCATGCTCCCTGCAACAGGCAAAGAAACTCTTGTATTAGTGGAGAAGGAAAATTGCATTCCAGGAACTTAAGCTGAGTTCTCTAAAATCATCTCCCATCTTGAAGCCTCTTGTTTTATTAAATCCGTTGACTTGAAATATAGCATAGCCTGACTCATCATGAACCAGAAATTCAGTTTGCACATAAGCAGCTTTCTTCCCAGCATGACATATTCTGCATGCAGTATTGCAAAGTTATTTGTCACAGTTCTGGAAGTGTTCAAGGATGGAAGGGGCTTGGAGTAACCTGGTCTTGTGGGAGGTGTCCCTGTCCATGGCAGGGGGGCGGAACTAAATGATCTTTCGGGTCCTTCTGTGATACTACAACTCAATATATTCCATAAATTCTATATCTTCTATGTATTCTGTAGTCTAGTACAAATGTAAGACTTTCTCCAGTAGGAGCAAGAAGGCAACTAAAAAGGAACTGTGCCTTGTTAAATCATGCTTTCATGCTTTTTTTTTTTTTTTTTTCTCCTCAGGGGCTCCTGGAGTTACGCAAATCTCTCTTTGTTTAAGTTGAGAAAATTTACTGGGAATCACATAGACGCACACTGTGGGGCTCATTAGCCTGCTGGGTGATTTTAATAACCCACAAATATTTGAGGAAAAAGATTGCCTCCTTACAAATGAATCCATGGTGTTATATAAGCAAGTCTGGTCATATCAGCATTGTGTATAGATCAGCCTACAATGTGACATTGGTCGTTGTGTGGAATGAACAAGTATATTGGTGTATTCTGTGCAGATAAGCAATATCTGCATTAACAACATCACGAAGTCAAAAGACATGAAAGTTTGAACCCACTGCATTTGTCTTTTTGTTTTCAAGGGTACAGGATGAATTGCAAGTTTAACAAAGTGCATTTTCAAGTAAAACATGGGGGCAAAGAGAAATCCTAAGTGATTATGAACTTCCATCAAGGCCTGGAGATTTCTTGATTAGCCAGTCAACAGACAGGGAAGACGAAACAAAACAATTCTCTTATCCTTTGTGCTTTAATTAGCTGTTAAAACACAGACATGAAAACACTCAACAAATAACAAAAATACCAGATTCATACCAAAACTTTTTCTTTCCTATCCATTTTATTTTTTTTTTCCCATCATGTTTCAAGCCTTCTTAGCTAATTTAGGTGTCAACCTACCTTGTAGAAATGCTGTCAGCTTTATGACATTTCTTCCATTAGGGTGTACTTTTCCATTTTGATGTCTCTTTTCAATAAGAAGTTCCATCAGAATTAAAACACTTGAGGGTAGGATTATGTCTAAGTATATCCATTACTTTTGCTCAAAGAAAATAAACTGCTGTTGTCATTTGATACGTACTTCATCTGTTGTAAGGGTTTCTTTTTTTCACTGTAATTCTGCCTTTTTCTGACTGGTGCATATTCTTCTATGACACCTTCCTTGAGAATTTTTCCTCTGGCCATATGTATTGGTTATCAGCAAAAAAACCTAATACCGTTCCAGGCATGCAGCTAGTTCTAACACATTTCAGGTAATCTGAGCCCTTCCCCAGCCATCCTGTCTGCTCTGTAGGACCACTGCACCTCAGGGACCTGCTGTCCCGCCCTGGGGTGCTAATCCAGAGAGGTCTGAGAACACATGAGCAGCCTGTCAAAGCAGAGTGAAACAGAGATCTGCTATTCCAGTTTTTCACTGCATTTGTCTCACTCTTCAAAATCCTTCCTTAGTTACCTACTGACATGGGAAGTTTGCTGCTATCCTAACAGTCCACTGAAAGCACTCAGCTCCTTGTTCCTGTACTAAGTGTATCCCAACCCAAAATTCAGTGATGCCAGATGAAGTATTGACTCCCAAGTGTCTCTGAATGGATTTGGACAGCTGGGGGAGAAGGATTAGTTCAATATACACATTACGCTCATGCATATTTACTGTGGTATGGTCAGCCTCAGGCATCCAAGAGCTGTGAGTAAGCACTCTGCTGCCTCCATAAATGTTAATATTTAGTTCCTTTGAAAGCAGAAAACAATAACAGTGGGTTTTATCCATGTTCAGTTTTTAACTCCCACTAGCTTGCTTGTGGCATTTAGTTTTGCCAACTCCTAGAAATTTATATGAAGCGATCTTTGGCCTCAGTATCCCCACGTGAATTAATTATGCACTCCTTCAGCCCTATGGCAATTCAGTGTCCAAAGAAATCTGCCCTCTGTGTCCACTACACATTTGGTTCTTCTGCATCTGCAGAAGATCTTCACCTTCTGACAAAATCGGGGAATGGCTGTTTTGAGAAGACTTCTCTACATCTTACTCAATGCCAAGGCAGAAGTAATTACTTGAGAGGTATTTTGTCCCACCTATTTCCTGGAATGGAAATTAAAGGAGCATGGTGAAGAGGAAAGAGAGAAACAGAGTGTAAACTGACTAATTTTTTTTTGCCTAGTGATGGAGCCAGTTCAGATGTCCTAAAATAGTGGGTAATTTCTGTTCCACTCCCATCCCAGGAAGATAACATCAGATGCTGTCACTCCTTTAGGTTCTCGGATAGCCTGAGCAAAAGGAGTAGAGGGAGGGATGGCTTTGGCTCCTGCAGGAACCTCACTGAGTGTTCTGCCCCAAAAGTAGAGCAGTCCCTGTGGAAAAGCCATCTTGGCACAGCCACTAATGGCCAGCAGCAGGATCAAAGGCCTGTGATAGCTAAGGTGAGATGTTCACAGCTGCTGGAATGAGATCAGAGACCAGGGTGGCTTCACATGGAAGCAATTGCTGATGCTATTAATGCTATTAATAAATCCTGGTCTTTCTGTCCAATCCTGCAGCTCCATTGTACTTCCCAAATATCCAACCATATCCAACCAGACTAAAAAGTAGATTTGGTTTTCTTTGCACAACTCCAGAGATCAAGAGAGAGGAGCCAATCATGCAGGGTGTCCCTGGCCTACAGAACGTTCCTGAGTGGAAAGGTCAAGGGAGGGTATCATGACCCCAGCTCTCCCAGCTTTGGCATGACAGGCATGGTTGAAGAGGCAAATGCCTTGGGTTGAGGGAAGTTAATTATTCTTGTAGATGCTCCAGTTCATCCTGAGCCAAGCAGGGATCTGAGCTAGCTTGGAATAGCAGAAGATGGCATAAAGCCAGCTGTGCCATCCTTTTCTGAGGGCTCCAAAGTCAGAATTCAGAGTTTATTTGGCTGGGTTGCTGTGCTCCAGCATCACTAGGACAGACATCTTCTTTAGATATTATATTTTACATGTATGTTTTAAATAAATAGCCTGTATTTTAGGAGCACTTAGCCATAAGTATATAAACTGCTCTGAGGTTTACCCCATTGGAATTAGAATGAACCTAATTCATAATTCAGACATCAGGCTAGAAACAGCTCAGATTCACTCCATGGACCTATAGCTTCATGTCTGAACTGCCCACAAGACGCCCTCTAATCCCAATAGCTGTAACCTAACCTCAGAGTGGTTTCTAAACTTACTAAATAAATATACTTTTTTAAGAGGAATGCACCATATTTGTTAGGGTTTTTGCTCCATTCAGGCAGACTGTCATTTTAGAGCAGTTCCTGTGAGAGAGGCTGTGGAGAGACATAACTATATTTTAAAAAAATTCAGAGCCTAGTGCCTTTTTTTGAAATTTTATTTTATGAAAAAGAAAATTCCAGCCTACTCTGTTTAACTGACTACAGGAAGTATCTGATGGTACAAAGTCTTAAGCATAAGCACTTACCCATGCAAAAACGTTTTTTGCATGGGTAGTCACACTGAATTCACTATCCCTGCCAGCTTCAGAAGGTGACCAAAGAATGGGCTTAAGCTCATTTCAATAAACATCTTTTTTGAATGTTCACATGTGGTATTCGGGTAAATTTAAAAAAACAATTTCCCAGTTAAAATGGAGTGACGACATTTGGTTTTTCTTCAACGTGTGCATTCAACTCTCACTCCCACTTTGCAAAAAAACCTTACTCATTACCAAGAATTATTTTAGAAGCATCAGTATATGAAGACAGAAAAGCTGAATTCCCAAAATAGCATTTTTGCAAGAGGAAGGAACACATTAATAGTGTGAAAGTCTGGCTGTCTGATCAGATCATGGAGTTCAGATTTTATCTTCATTGATCATTTTTCAACTTCACTCAACACTTTGGATACTGGAAAAGGGCGGCAGGGACATTTCTGAATGCCTTAATACCACAAATTGTATCTGGTCAGTCTGTCTGCTCTCCATGTGTGCCTGGCTTCACAGCAAATAAATGCCAGAAATAGCATTCCTACAGGATTTCCAGTTCAAAAGCCACAAGAATGCTCTTTCTCATGGTATGGCACCGTGCAATAAAATGGTGTCATCTGGAAAATTACAGTCCTGGAAAGAAATGTTTTTCCCTCTTGACTGATTTAAATCATCCAAAAATAGATGGGTTTTCATATAAGTTTTGTATTTGTCAGGGGAGTCCCTCATTTCATCTTGTGACAGTACAAGAAATGTATACCATAACAAGACAGACAAATCTTCCTAGGGAATCCCCCAGGAATATTTTTTTCTGTAACTGTGCAAACTCCTCAGAAATAAAACCTGAAAGCAATTCATGGAAGGCTGAGAACCCATTCAGGGTCACTCCAAGAAAGGATTTCAGAGAGTATTTATAAGGTACAAGGAAGGAAGTGTTAAGGACAAAACTCTTCAGTTCTTTCTGCTTTTCTAAGTAAGTAAGTAATACTTCTTGAAACTGACTCCATATAAAAACAGGTTGTCACATCTGGTGGCTGAGAGGAACATCATCTTAACATATCTCCCCAATCCATGCAGCTGAGCCACATGGGAATGGTGTTTGTCTGTTGACTTCAGAAAACAGGAAAACCGTGCAGCTGAGAAGTCATAGGATAATTTAACATAAGTAGCCAAGGCTTCCCAGCTTGTCAAGGAAGAATCCTTTTCGTTTCTAAGGTAATAGCTCAATATGGATCATGTATTGGTTAAAGAAGGTCACCAAACTACCAAATCTACTGGTATGTTCTTTCTATTATTCCTGGCCTACCTCCTCAGACTTCCCATAAAGCAGCTTCTCAACTCTTTTGTCACCGTGTGAAGCCAGTGTAAACACAGATGTTTGTGAAACCTGCTCTTCTAAGATCAACTGATCATTGATGAGCAATAGTTCTCATTTCCATGTATTTGCTGCTTTTTGCAGAAACTTAAAGAAGAGGCATGGCCCCCAATTTGAGAGTGTTTTATTCTTATTATTTTAGATAATTTCTTAACAATCAGCACGAAAGCTTAAAGAATGAGCTAATTCATTAGAAGTTAAGCTCTTTTTTTCCATCTGAGGGGGTTCATGCTTTTACTATTTAGTGTTTAAGGGTCCAGGCCACACTGATGGTCTGAAGCTGTGCAGATACAGGAATTCTGGCAGACTCTTGAATACTACGTTCACAATTCTACATATAATCGATATCACATTAAGAATCAAAGACTATTTATAAGCAAAGTAAGCAATAAATTGTAATATCTGAAAGTGTCTTCACAGTTTTCAGTGACTCACTTCTGAGAAATGTTAATGATGGAGAAAATAACAAGTTTACAGGTAGGGAGTAGAATGTCAATTATCATGAATGGTGTGCAAAATTTTAGGTAATAAAGTGCACTGCAAGAATGAAAAGGAAATTTATACACATCTACCTGACAGGAGGGTGCAGCAAGGTGGGAATCAGGCTCTTCCCCCAAGCAATAAGGGACAGGACAAGAGGAAACAGCCTCAAGCTGCACCAGGAGAGGTTTGGACCTCAGTAGTAGGTCGGACATCAGGAGGAATTCTTCCTGGAAAGGGTGGTCAGGCACTGGAATGGGCTGCCCAGGGAGATTTGGAGTCCCCATCCCTGGAGGTCCAATGAAAGACTGGATGTGGCACTTAGTGCTCTGGGTGACAAGGTGGGGATTGGGCAAAGGTTGGACTTGATGATCTTGAGGTGTTTTCCAACCTCAGTGATTCTGTGATTCTGTGTATTAAAGGCTGAATTGTTTTTACTCTGGTGACAATCCTCTAATTATTCCTTTCTACCCTATTAAAGTGATATATGCAAGCAAAACTCCAGTGAACCTTAGAAGCCTTTTTGCCTTCCTTTTCTGTTTGCTTTTTGCTTTGTTGGTGCCTACCTTTCTGTACTAGCTAGCAATGCCTTATGTTAAAAATTGCCCTATTAACTCTAGAAACAAAAGGCATATTAAAAATTATTTTTTTCTAGATGGGAAAACCTGCCATTCCTCAGGACAAAAGCCCTTTGCTGAAAGTACTTCCTTGCCCAGCCCCAATGATTAACATCTCTTGGACTGAAACACCTCTGTTTGGCACCCACAGAAGAGATTTGCATGCAAGCTTTCTTCCACATACTTTTGTTCAACAGCTGTATACAAGATCAGCCAGGACAGGCGCATGACATGCTTTCACATGAAATACACATGTGAACCATAAGCGTGCTAGAAATTCCCAGAACCACCATGTTTCACTTGTCATCTTACTTGGCCTCCTTCCTACACCGATGGAGTATCAGCTTCAGAGCCTCATGGGCATCTTATATCTTGGTTTGAGGCATTTGGTCACCCACATTCACAGTAACACTGCAATCATGTTTTGACCATATATAATTATTTTTCTTCATCTTTCCTTATGATTTTGAAAAGTTATCTGGCATTTATGAGCAGCAGAAATATCCTTCTCTTACAGGTGACAGCAAAATGATGGATAGTGACAGTTCCGATAGAAGAAGAATTGCCCCAAAAGCTATATGGAAAGATCTGATAACTAGATTTTGAATAGTAATTGAGCATTTGAATGAGCAGGCAGACAACAACCAGGATTTTAAATCACTAGATTTTTAATAATCTAAATGCTTTTTAAAATTCCTTTTGAGAAATGGAAGATCTCACTAAATAAGCCTAAGGGCTTGGTTACTTTCTGTTTTCTATTTGACTGAGTTCCTTCTCTGAAGCCTGCCTGTAATTGTGCCTTGGGGCATGTCCATTCATTTGGGAAAGGGAAACCAAGAAACGGTATCGCTAAAACCTTGAGAAGGTCAAAACACTTTCACCACAGCTCCCCACACTCCCAAACTAAAACTCAGGAGTGCTTGTGGAGAACAGCACTATTTGCCAAAGCAGAACCAATTTCTCAGCCTCTCAGAACAGGAAAGCTTTGGGTTAGAGGGGTAGGAATATGGAAAAATTAGAGAAAATTAGACATTCCCCTCTCCCTGACCTACAGCAGGGACCTTGAGCCCAGCTCCAGCTTATAAACATGAAACCACTCACAGGGTTTCAATGCCGGATCCCACCTCGTTCTTTAGCAAGGTCACCTCCTTTTATCCCTTTCAGTTCCTGCAGCACAAGGACTCACTGTTTCCTCAAGAATAAAATAATGCCAGGATTGGTAACTAACTGATGGGAGGATGAAGCTCCCAGCTGACTGACAACATTTGTATCTCCCAGAGGGCAAAAGGGAAGAAATTTTCATTTCCAGGAGGAAATATCTGCAGTAGGAGTAAACATGTCGGGGTGATTAGCATCAAAGAAGATGTGTCCAGGTTGGCCTCAAAGTGGATGGGTACCTTTGGAAGGAGCCCTTCCATGAAGATCAAGACTTGGATTCAAGTTGGGAGTTTTCTGGTCAAAGTACAGAAATATCTCAAATGCAGATGTTACACAGTGCCAGTCACAGAGCAAAGTTGTGCTGGCTGGGTTTTATGAGGATTTCTGGGAGAGCCACACACACAGAATTTCTCTCACTTGCAAACAGCTTTCTCCTAAAAAATATTAACCTGAGGGCTTCTTGCAGGGAAAAAAAAAGGAACGAGGTTTGTATCTGCATCCAGAAGGGAACTGCTGTTGCCCAGGCAATTGCCTGAGCTTGTAGCTTTATTTTTATTCCAGATCCACCAAGCACAAGTTTTGCAGCACTGAGTTGCCACTCCATTTCTTATCACAGGTTACCTCAACCACCATAACACACTGTGACAGCCCTGAGAATGCTCAAGCTGTTACTATTACTTGCAAAAAAATACATCCAAAAAGTATTTTCCTTGTGGGAGTTTTGCAGGTGCTTTCCAAGAAAGGCTGCAGGCTGCATTGTTGATTCTGTACAAATTCAGTGTTTGTATCAGTACTGCCACTTCAGAAATTGTTGCACCCTGCTTGTTTGAGAGTAGGGCCTGGTCTCCCTTATCATAAGAACCTACAGGGTTGATGTAAGTTTGCCTTCATGTTGTTCCTTATTGTTGTTCAATAATTTAAGCTTAAACATATATTCAGCTCATGTTGACATACATCCTGCCAATGTGAAAAGCCATGCACTCTGGGAAAAAAAAAGCAGAAGGAAAGAGCATTAAGCAGGAGGAAGAATACAGTACCAAAATAAGTGTTTTGCTCATTAGACTGTGTTTTTGTCCATGATACTGAAAAATGGAAATGGAAAAATGCAGTTTGTTACACTCTCAAGTTTTCTGCATAATTAGTCTCCACAGAAGAAGTTTGTTCGTGAAGAAATGGCTGAGAGTTTCAGGCCTTTTCAGGAATCCAGAATTATGTTTAACCAATGTTGAAGTTGTCTGGCTAAAGAATCTGAACTTATTATTGAAATCTGAATCATTAGTTTAAGGTTTTTTAAATTTTAACTAATAAATAACTTACTATGGACAAAGTCCACTTCAATTTTCAGTGATCATGGTGTAAGATTTCATATAATTTAGTGGGAACACCAGCTCCTTTTAAAAAGCCCTTTATTAAGCAGCACAGCTCTGGGGTGGGGGCCCGAGGGGTCGCGCACACCGCCACTGCTCCCACTGGACACCGCAGAAGAGGAGGATCCGTGCAGCTCTGTCACTAGGGCAGAGCTGGGCCTTCCTTCCTCACGGGAGTCCCCGGGAAGACTCATTCTTTAGGGCTCGTAGTCTAGGCTGTCATCCCAGTCGAGTCTCCTTGAGGTTATGTCGGCCCCTGGAAAGAAGCCAGGGGACTCCTCTGGGTCTTCCTTGTTCGATGGTGCTGGTTCTATTCCTTCCCTTTTGCGTGGCTCGTTGTTTTGGGGTCTTTTCCAGTCTGGGTGCATCCCATAAGTCTCTGGTCTCTCTCGTTTGCATAAAAGTCAGTATGTCATCTTCCTCCTCAGAGCGGTACAGCAACTTGGGAAAGGGATACAGTGTTGCCATGTGGGAGTCTAGGAGCAGTGGGGGCAGTGCCTGGCTGAACACAGAACAAGAAACACAGGGTACAGCAACTTGGGAGAGGGGGCAGGGCCTGGCTGAACACAGAACAAGAAATATGGGGTACAGCAATTTGCGACAGGGGTACAAGGGTAAGTAAACCTGGGACAGGGGTACAAGGTAAGTAAGGAGTTTACAAACAGCAACTGGAACGTATTATTCTTAATATCCTGGGACCGGGGTACAAGGTAAGTAAGGAGTTTACAAACAGCAACTGTAACATATTATTCTTAACAACCCTGAGAACTACAGTCAGGAGTGACTCGATCTTCTCGAGTGTGACCCGGCTAGCTCAGTGATGAGGTTTCTCTTCACTCGAGTTTTGAGCCAGTATATGTTTGTGAGATTCACTGATTTTCTTCCAGAATTCAAGTCTATAGAGCGAGTAAAGAAATCAGGGGGGGGACTCTCTCTCTGGTTTGCATTCCACAGTTTATTTCTGTGAAGGGGAATCCAAGGGATGAGAGACCAAGGATTTGGGGTCTGGGGGGTCTCTTTTAACAGGGTTTCTCGGAGGGAGGGAACATCAGAGAGAGAACCAATTATTTTTCTCAGTTAGTACATCTTACAAACTTTCTACAAATCAAGGTTACACACACCAAGATAAGAAATAACAGACACCAACTTCTTCAAATGCCCACAAAGGTGTAGGAGTATTCTCCACAGAGGGGCAGGGGAGCAGAGAGGGGGGGCTTGGTTTCCTGGCAACCCAGGGGGAAAGAAAGGGAAGGGAAGGTAAGCCTGGCCTCTCAGCTTCCATAGCTCAGAGGCATTCTGGGACAGGAAAAACAAAGTTACAAACTTCCGTGTTGGAAAGAAGGGTTCTCTTCTCTCAACCCCGTGCTTTCCTGGGCTAAAGAAACTTCAAGCAGCTGGAAATGCCAGCGGGGTCCTCTCTTTACTCTATCCGGCCTCTCGCCGTGGGGCTGAGGAGAGAAACTTCAGTAACCGTGGTAACTTGACGCCAGGTAAACAATTAGGAAAAAGAGAAGCTGGGGGTGGGGGGAGGATCACAAATAAAAGATGGGAAAAGATACATTTCAGGCTATCAACTACAACAAGGAGGTCAGAGAAACATAGAACTATTTGTGTTAGAGAAGACATATATGACCATCAAGGCCTGCCATTACCTTAATACCACTTTGTCACCACTTAACCACGTTCCCAGCTGTCACATTTATACATCATTTAAATCCCTCCAGGGATGGTGATGCAACTGTTTCCTTGGGCAGACTGTTCCAATGCTTGACAACCCCTTCTGTGAAGAAATTTTTCCTAATATCCAACCTAAATATCCCCTAATGAAACTTGAGTACATTTCCTCTTGTCCTGTTCCTTGTTTCCTGGGAGAAGAGCCCAAGCCCTGCAGCCATCCCCTCCTGTCAGGGAGTTGTGGAGAGCCAGAATGTCTCACCTGAGTCTCCTTTTCTCCAGGCTAAAAAAATCCAGCTCCCTCACGCCATAAGACCTGAGCTCCTATCCCAGCTCTTTTCCCTTCTCTGGACAAACTCTAGAACTTCAATATCTTTATGATAGAGAGAAGCCCAAAACTGAACACTTCAGTCACTGTGCTTACTCATCAGAGAAAGCCAAGCCCCTCTGAAGGCTCTGAGGATGGCTTAGAGGGCTGAAGAATGCTAATAATGGAGATTCAGGAAAATCTGGGTGGTGGCACTGTGGGAATCAGGCTTCCTGACCATGGCCTCAGCATCTGGCTCCTTGCCAGTTGGTTTTGTCTTCATGGTTTGCAGAATGCCAGTTTTTGACAGAAAGGAGCGCTTTTGACAGAAGTTTTCTTTTGGGTGTCTTCTTTCAAGTGTCAGGGAACTCTGTTTTGGAGCTGCAGTTCCAGAGTTATAGACCTGCCCTTCCGGGTGCATGGATTCTCAGTGGCTTCCTCACAGTTATAGAAAACTTAATAATTTTCATAACTTAAGAGACCTGGGCACTCCCACCCTGAGTGTAATATCACTGACCACTCAAATGCTTCCTGAATGTTTGCAATAGGCAATTTTTAAATTAAGAGTTCTTATAATTGCCTTTCATACATAGCTGGATTTCTTCTTCTGTATATCTAATACAGATCTTTGAGCCAGAGAAAAAATGGGAACAAAGACAGACCAGGGAGGTTTTTAAAAGTAGGAAGCACAAAATGAAAACAAAATTTACATTGCTGGAAAAAGAGACAATTCTTTTAAGAAGTGCAGTGGAGACATTCACTATTGGTCTCAGAACTGAACTGGCTAAATTTCAAAAAAGAAAAGAGATTCCAAATCTGGTAAAGCAACTCCTCATCCTGCCTTCCCTTAACAAAATGCCTCCCTGAATTCAGAGGAATTTTCCAAAGGAAGGAAGGAGCAAAGGAAGAGAAAGTTTGCCAGAGGTTACATAGTGAATTTGCTGCAGAGCCAGGAATGGTTACTACTAAGAGTTAAATGCAGGTCCTATCCTTAGATCACAGCAATCTCCATATTTAGCTAGACTGAGAGTAAAGCTAGTCAAACAACATCCATCTCTTCAGCCTCCTAAAGGCACTGAGACTTCCAGATGAAAAGCATGACATGCTCAAAGCCTTGCTTGCCATGGCTTTTGGGGATGGAGCTGGGCAAAGTTTCTGCCCCAGCTGAGGACCAGGAACACAGCACACAGGTGTTTCAGCTGCCTGGTGTCCTACTGAGGGTTTGCACCTCTTCCTGCTGTGTGAGCCAGAGCCCCTGCTCCACACCTGTCATAGAAACCATAATCTGAAATCCTCAGGCTCACCTCAGGCTAATGCTCCCCACTGCCCTGTGCCATTGAATATTTAGGGCTAGCCAAGGTTAGGGAGAGGGGTTTGTGTGGAATTCAAGGCTTTGTGAAGAGCAATGATCTGAAAGAAAAAGTTCAACCCCATGTCTGCTGCTGTGGTGGAGTCCTGCAGCTATGGAGTCCTGAATCCCAGCCACCAATTTGGAACAAAACCAAGTCAGTGACAGCAATAAAAAGGGCTCTTCCAAACCTGTATGTAACTTTAAACCAAATATTAACAGAAAAAAAAAAAAACTGGCATTCAAGTTGGCGCTTAACTCTTTAATGAGGAGTTCAGATTTCCATTCTAGCCCTCTTTTTCTGTTGCTTGTAATTTTCTCAAATAAACTCCGTTATGGGCTGACATTTTCAGTGCTTAAGAATTTTTTTTGAAAGTTTTTACAAAATCAGTTAAACACTTGATTTATATTAGCACTGAAAACAAAAAAGCCACAAAAAATATTTCTATGTATGTTCTGATCAGATATTTTCTGCTCAATGAACTCAAAATCAGCCACAGTAAAGAAATTTTCTAATTTTGCTTGTGTTTATCCACAAGAAGTTTAGGGAAAAACTCAACAATAAACAAACAAAAACCTCAAGCCAAATCTGGACATTGACAAATTGAGTCTTTAAAGTCTTTAAAATTTCAGTTTCAGAATATTATACAAGTACTTTCTGTCTTTCAAGAAATAGAGGGAAGATTTATAAATAGTTGGAGTGGCATCATCATACCCTGTATGGGTATATCATGGGCTGCATATTGGGTTTGACCACAGTGAGTTAATTCCACCTGAGGTTTTGTCAACCAGCCTTGTAGACACAGAGGAGTTGAATTCCACTTGTCACAGCTGTGGTTTGGCTGCAACAATACCACTAGTCTTGTAGGCCCATAAAGCCAGTTTTAATTGCCAGTGATTCTGAGGGGAAAGATAAATTCCAGCAGTGCAAGTTCTTTGAAGGGCTATGCTCAGAAGCAGCAAGCCTTCCTCTGTGTCAGTGGTTCATCCTTGCAGTTTGCACACAAAATCAGTGTGTGCACATTGCAGTGTGGTCCTTTGTGGGGAAGTAAGGCAATTTTTTTGTCTAATTAATCAAAATACCTAAGTATATGCATAACTAAATATATATATATACTTATAGGTATGTACACATCTACATGCATAAAAAGTATATGTGTTAATTGGCTAAACATGCCTCATGGATAGTAGTGTTCCCTTGCTGACATGAGGTCAAGAAAAAAATGCCAAAACAGAGTTTAGCAGAGATTTTGATATGGTAAAAACACAGGACACTAACAATGCAAAACACTTGGAATATGTGTGACATTTCTTAACACAGACAACCAACCAAAGCTAGATAAATCAATTTCCCTGCTAGCAATCTGTAATATCCTTTGTTTTATTCATCACTAAAAATGTTATTAATGGCTGGGTATGTTCAGCATGCTTATGAAGAATGTATTTCAGTCCCTCTGATGAACAATATATCCACTGACAAAATAACTTACTTACACTGAGAAATCTTGCTAGCTGGTAACAACAGAAAAATACAGAAAAAAATGAAAGAATGAAAAAGAAAGAGAAAAATAGGTAATTATTTGCAAACTCTAGCAGTCAGGAATAGTTCACTTCCTTTGTACTGCACTTTCTTACTGCAGGCCTTTCATTTCTTGGAGAAAAAAATCACAAACATTACTCTCATGAATAAAAATCCTGTACTCCCTTGTAGATTAGTTTGTGTGAAGCTCCTCTTTTTCTTTCATCTGATTAAAGCCTCATTTCACTGGTAAGAATACTGAACAAAAATACCACCCTGTACATAATTCACAGTTGAAGTTCCACAGAGCACATCAGTGGCAGTGATTCTGCTCTCCAAACTCACAGCCTTGGCACTAGTTCAGCTAAATATTTAAGTACATGAAGTACAGGCATTTTTTCTCCACTTTTCTGCTCATGCTGGTAGTCTGTTGTTTTTTAACCATAAGTGTTATTTCAGTTTGTCTCTGATCAGTTTGGAAGCAAACAACCAGGAGTGGTTCTGCCTTTGGGTAACCTGCTTTCACAGAACTAGTAGGTAAATGGTGTTTGGCAAGGTCTGATGTGAGGGAGATGTGTTAACTCAAAACACAAAAAGCTCCTATAAAAAAAAAAAAAATCTGTATCAATTTATTTTGCTGCCTTCAGAGAGAAAAAAAAAGGAGAGAGAGAAAAAAACAGGCAGCCTGTCTGAACCACAGACTCCCTTCAGTCTCTGAAGCCCACAGACACACACTTTATGCAAATATATGATTTTATCCACAGACACACAGATACTCCCCCCTTCCCCTCTTCCTTCACTGCCATTCTTACTCACAAGGGTGGTATGTAGGCTGTACATAGTGAGTGCAAACACTATAGCCTGTCTTGGCACACACAGCTCTCAGCACTGGCACAGACACACAGAAGGATGTGCACATGACTCCTGAAGCCAAGATGGGAATAACACAGTCAGAGGAAGCAAAAAACCACCTAAAAATACTCTCCTATATTAGTACTACTTGACACTTCCAATGGGAGTTCCAAATACAGGAAACTTGAAAAGCTTTCTCCAGACACATGGAGTATTACATGTCACTTGCATTTTCTTGATAAGCACCATTGTCCAGCAGGAAAGCTGATGAGCATGGAAGTCAGAGGAACTGGTTTCCCTCTGAGTTCAGGAAAGTCAGTGGCAGGGCTGGGGCAGAAGATTAGACTGCTAATTCTTCACTCATTCATTCATTCTCACCCCTGTAAGGCAACGTTCCAGCACAATCTGAAAGCAGATCTGGAGCAGTGCAGAAGCACAATGGTTACCCCGAAGTCTCAGCACACCCTGACAGGTGGCAAATGCCACTGGCAGCTGCAGAAGCAGTGAGTAGGAGGGCACAGGAATTTTGCCAATGTCCTCCCAGTTCCAGATCCACAAAGCTTCTTTTATTCCACAGTTCTTCCCACTCTATACCAGCTTCTAGCATCGGCTGAATTGGAAGAGGAAACGCCTCTTAAAGGGTTGGGAGACACTCTTGGGATCAGGGAGGGGGAGGAATGCAGGGGAAGAAGTTCAGGGCTCAACTCTGCTCATCTCAGCTGCTCAGCCTCCTGACAGCTCACAATCACTGTATGCTGCTGTCTCCCCTCAGCCTGCACTGGAAGCACCAGCTGCTATTTATTCATCTTTCTTCTCTTGTGTCCTCACATAAGTCTTACTTGGCAGAAGATGTGGCATTTTTGGTATTTAGGACAAACACATAAGACTATGAAAAAGTTGGATTATTAGCAACAGCACTAAGACTTTTATAAAATGACATTTTCTCCCAACAAATTATGAACAATTTTTTCCCACTTGATCAGTTTTATTCTGTATTATAATTTGCAGGTTGTAAAATACAGCAATATATCTAAATTAGTGTTTAAAATCCTTTATTGATCCACTTCAATTGATATCAGCTACTTCTTTACTTCACCTCCTTTCCTGCCAAAGATATTCCACATTGCAGCCTGAAGTGGGAGCCCCCTGAGGTGGGAGAGGTGAAACTGCCAGTTCATCACTCAGTGCCATGGCAAGAACAGTGTGCTGGCAGCAATGAATGCACTGGAGGATCAGGAGCTCAGTTGGGAGAGAGACACTGTTTCTCAATTAATTTCAACAGATAACACTTAGCTACAAGAAGTCACTCTGCTTTTGGCAGGGGAAAGCCTTCTCCCCCTCCCCTCCTTTTGAGGGGCACACATCCCAGAGAGATGTGTGGTGGGGTGTTATGAAAACACCTGTACAGCTTGTGATGTGCAAATCACTTTATTTTGGAGATGAGGAATGGGTGCCTCACTCTAAGCATAGGGACAATCCATCGTGGAGTGGGTGCAGCTGGTGAGCCTGTTGCTGGGGTTGTACCTCAGATCCTGTGTCCAGCTCTGAGTCCATCACTAAAGATGGACATTGAGGGGCTGCCCAGGAAATTCCATTCCAGGGAATGGAATGGAACTGGGGAAGGGGCAGGAGCAGAAATGTGATGAAGAGCAGCTCACGGGGCTCAGCCTGGAGAAAAGGAGGCTCAGGGGGGACCTCCTGGCTCTGCACAACTCCCTGACAGGAGGATGAAGCCAGGGGATGTCAGGCTCTGCTCCCAAGGGAACAAGGGACAGGATGAGAGGAAACAGCCTCAAGTTGTGCCATGAGAGGTTTAGTTTCTTCACTCAACAGGTGGTCAAAAATTGAACAGGCTTCCTAGGGAAGTGGTAGAATCACCCTCCATGGAAGACTTCAAACACCAAATGCAGCACCTGGGGACATGGTTTAGCACTGAACATGGTTTAGTGAGTGGATGATGTTAACTGTCTTTTCCAACCTAAACGATTCTATGATTCTACTGTTCTATCCCATAACACAATCCCCTGGTAGTGTGGTGATTCCACAGAGAGTCCTCACCCTTGGTATAACATCCAGTCTGTCTGAAAGGATTATGTCTGTTTAGATGTGAGGCAAGTCATACACTGAACTTGGAAGCTTAAGCAAAAAAAATCTGCTGAAGTCAGTTTACATTGGTGAGTTTCCTATAGTCCTTTGAAACTAAAACTGAGCAAGCCAGCTATCATTTAAAGCTCTAAACATGATAAACACACACTACATGGATGCTGAACTGTGTGACTGTGTCACCCTGAAAACTCAGCTTCTGAGCTTGCTGACAGGGTTTTCTAAGGACTTTCCCAGGACAGTAACTGTAAACATAGATATGTGTACATTCTTTCTGTTACATGTCTTGTGATAGGCATCTCTCATGGCTAGTGCAGTGAGAAAGTGTTATCCTGACCATCCAATCCCTGGCCATGGTCAGAAACCTATAAATCCTGGGAGGAAAAATAAATTTTCTCTTCCTTTCACCACACCTCGACCTGTATCCATGTGATCTGTTCATCTTCAGCGGCAACATGACTGGTTAGTTTGTTAAAGTGGACACGTGCACAAGATTTGGAGTTAAGCGCATTTCTAGATGTCTGCAGTACCAGGATCAAATTACTGTACTGCAACCAAAGCTGAGGCGGTCACTGTGGGCCATGACAGAGCTACTGAGATACAAGAACAATAGAGAGATATCCTGATACTTGGGGATTCTCATTGAAGCCAGTGCTCAAATGCCATCAGATGCTGATTTAGCCCAGAAGAATCTTGACAATGGATGGGACCCACACACAAGAATGTCTATTGATGTTGGTTTTATTTGGTTCAGGGATGGAATGCTATGGTGTAATAGAGAGCCCCAACATCCCTGGGTAGAACAGGTGGTTAATTCTGCATTACAAGAAGTCTGCCTGGAGGCTTGAGGTCAGAAGAGCTCCTGAAAGGATTTTGAAATTTTCTCATAAATGCTGAATGCTGAAGTTATGATTAAGTCATGTTTACCCGTTAATTGTGCAGTAAATAAAGCTGAGGCTTTAACCTCCCAGTGGCAGTGATGCAGCGTGTTAATTAGAGAGCTTGCCAGGGCCATGCTGGGTAGGGGTCTGGGAGGCACAACTGTGTTATCAGTTGTATTGACATGTGCTGGGCACTCTGTGGTCACACCGCATGCTCAGCAGATCCAGTGTGGGCTCCCCTGCTATGAAAGGGCTGCTGTCTGAAACATTTGGCTCTCAGTCAAAGTCTCAGAGCCTGAAGATCAAGAGTTACTTGGGTTGTTCGTTTGCTCTCTCTCTCTCTCTCTCTCTCTCTCTCTCTCTCTCTCTCTCTCATTTCTATTGGTTTTTATAGATCCACTTGCCCACTCACATGGGGGCTGCATGGGATGGAACAGGCTGACTCATACAGCAACAGTGCATGAGGCTGTGGAGAGTGGGAAAATAAAGGTCTAAAGGTTTGACTTGCAGCTCTGCTTCTATTTATTATTTTCCCACTATTTCTAACCAAGTATTTCTCATACTTGGAACTTAGTCCTAAAATGGGACTTGAAACTTTCCCACGTGTTGAACCTACCTGGATTCAGAAATCTTCACAAGCCTTTGCTAAACATTTACCAAAGCTGTCTACTCACAAGCTCCCAGGACGTTCCTAGGGCACTAAATGGAGATGCGGGATAAGGGATGGAAGTGACAGATAATTGGGAAATGTGAGGAGGAGGAACTGATGAAAAAAGCTGTTGGTTGTTCACAGAAACACTCTTACAAAAATGCTTCCCAGACAGAAAACAGAAATGTAAATATTCTCATGTGAACTCTGTCATGTGCATCTGTATCCCAAATTTATGTTACTCATGCCAGTACCTTTTCTTTGCACCTCTATTCCTTCTCCATAGGACATTTCTTCTGAATTTGTCTGGATCCTAGCACTTAAAAATGCAATCATCTGTTACAGCAGTAAGTCAGTCCTGATTCACCATTCCAGCCCACAAACAAATTGCACAATCAAAATCCAAGGAAATTCTGAAAGAAAAAGGAAGAGATGTCAGTGCCTGAGAAATTATTATCTGATGGGGAGATGTGGATGGATCTTGAAACAATTCAGTATTTCGTTGCTTGTTTGTTTGTTTTTTTTTCTGGTAGTGTAGCATTTTCTTAAAAGAAACCACAGGACTTGAGATATTACAGTCCTGCAAACACAGCTGCAAGCTACAAACCAGGAAACAGATCTAGTTCTCACTTCTGATTCATTACATCACTTTCTGCCTGGTGACGCCCCATCTTTGTCTGCCAGCAATATCTGTTGTAATAACAATCAATATTTTATTGTAAGCTTGTTGAAGCATGAATTATCTCTCACAGAATAAGCACAATGAAGACATTAAATCCAACTATATCAGGGAGAATTTTTTTCACAAACAGGACATATGGTCTTTGTCAGAAAACACAGCTGGTCTAGTATTTATTCTCCACTTACATGAAAATAATAGATTTACTTTCCCATTCCTCCATCATCAAATTATCATTGTAGGCTCATTATTTGCAGAGTAATTAAAGAGACTCTATCCAGATGATCCTTGAACAACAGCAGCAAAAAAAGTGGATATCACTTTCTTCAGTATGAAAGCCATCATGTTCCTTAGAAAGAGCTTCCAGAAATCTGTACAATTCACACAAAAATGCTCACTTTGCCATTCAGATGGGAACATCCACAGGTATGGGACAGTATCAGCCACACCAGAACAACACCTATTTCCAGTTCATTCCAAGTGGAAATCAACCAGTGGGAGGTTAAACACCTGGCCTGGTCAAACAGCAATTATTGGCATGGACTGAACTAGAACAGAAAATTCTAGGATCCTCTCTTTGTCCTTAATCCACTCAGTTCCACTGGCCCAGGAATTTCAAACTGTATGCAAGGCAATTACTTTTATGATTTTTCCTTTTTAATCAGCCCTAATAGGGTCATTTTGGTCTCTTTCAAAAAAAAAAGCTTGAAAAAAATTGATGATCTATCTTATTATTGTTTGTCTGTCGAGGTTATAATTTTTGGGATACAAATTCCATGGACTATTTTGAAAGTTAATTACTGTAGGATCTGTATAAAGAATGAAAATCAATTTCTCATTCCCCAAGGGCGTCTTGAATTAAAGGGTTTGAAGCAAAAAGTCCCTTTTACTTCTTCTTGGTACAACTCCTATTACTTGAAAGAAATATTTTGAAATACCTCATGCTTACAATGCAGTTATGCATGGGGGTTTGCAGACACAACTTTAATTGGTCCCCAGGACCTTGCTTTGAAGTGATGACTCACAAAGAGTATTTTGTCAAGCCAACTGTGCCATAAAAATATTAAGTGTTGCTTAAAACAGTGAAGGTTTTATTATCCTGTTAACTTCCTGTCATGAAGCATTGCATTAAATTGTACTTTTAAGGGATTAATGACCAATTTGCTTCATTCCTTGCTGTATTTGTGGTTATAAAAGCTATTAAAAGCCATGTTATCAACAACAGTGTTAATGAAGATATTGGAAAATCAGTCAAGCACAAATATATTCTAATTCATAGTACTAAACCAATTGCCTTTCCCTAGGAGAGTTTTTTTTTAGTGTTCCCTCATGACCTTGCAGCACTGTGGCCATTTTGTGGGCGTAGCCAGAGAAGTTAAGTGTTTGAGAAAGAAACACAAGGAGGAAAAACCTTCATCCACATGACACAAGTCTGAAGCCCTCTCACTCAGGAAGGACCATCCAGAAGTGTGGAAAGTGTCCCTGTAAACACAGACAGCAAACAGCACAACGTGTCACTAGCACAGCTGAAAACAAGTACCAAACTATGGGAAAAAGCCACCATTCCCACAGTTGTTATTTTGGAAAGACACACTGCAAGATGGAAAATTAATCCAATTTATTCCGTGAGAGACAGGTCTACAAAATCAGCTTTGTGAAACAATGATGAATTCTTAAAGTTTTTTTGTTTATAAATAGAACCAAGTAATTGATTTCTTTGCTTGTTTAGCAAGTAGCTTATCCACAGAGCTATGTGGCCCTGGGAAGCTGAAACCATTCATGAAGTTTTGCTTCTGAATTTTGCAACCATTTTTTACTAAATAGATAAAAATGTAGGAATACTGAAATATGTAGATGCTGGTTGAAACATTTCAAAATTGTATTTTTCATTTTTTCTTTTTTTTTTTTTCTAGAAAGCAAACTTGAGAAAAAGAAGTTAAAGGTAAAACACTTCAAGCAGACTTAAAACAAGGTCACATTTTCAGTATCACAACTAACACAAGCCCCCACTACGTGTGTAGCTTAACACAAACTTGTTTTTTTAGCTATCAAATTGCCAACCAGTAACAAAACAGCAACAGACTGCTCCATACTGGTATTCTGATTGCCACCTTGGGAGTTTTCACACCAAGCTGCCATGACTCAGAGTAAAAAGGACACTAGGACACTAGGACACTAGGACACTAGGACACTAGGACACTAGGACACTAGGACACTAGGACACTGGTCCAGCACATTGATGAGACATCACTGGAAAACAGTGAATGTTCAACGCCCCCAGACACTGAACAGCAGAGGAAAGGAGAGTTAAAGATTAAAAACAAGCAACCAAACAACCCCTCAAAGTCCTGTCTTTCCATGTACGGGGATACAAGAGGTCTCCCAACCATGGGCATCCTCCCTGCATGGTGATCTCACTTCTCCACCCTCAAGTGTTTACTGGGAGAGGGGCTGTCAAAAATGGGGGCTCTGAGCTCAGTGATTTCCTTAACCCCACACAGCCACTCACAGGGAGAACCCAGCTCAGCCAATTCCCAGCCTGGTCCCTCATCAATGGATCTATTATTTACACAATGCAGTTTTTAACATCTTATATGAAAGCCCCATACATATTAAGATGCATGGCACTCAATTTATTTACCTCAGAAGGTGAAGAGATTCAAAAATTCTGACTAGTGAGTAATTTGTGCCAAAGTAAGGAAATAAATGTGAGCTTTACTTCTTTCTAGGTTATCTTGTTATTTTTGCTGACCGCATGCAGTTACTGGTGGAAGAAAATTTGAGTGTGACTCAGCAAATGATTGAGAAACGTTTGAGGATGGTGATCTCACAGTGGGATTGTGAAAAGAGCCATCTCTGACACCAAGCTCATATTTAGCAGGTAATTGCTTATGCACTGCAAACTAGGTGATTTTTTTCTTCGCAGCACCATTTGACTGTAAAAACACAAGAATTACAGCAAAACTGATTATGAGGGTTTTTTTACTGTCTAAGTAATAGCCATAGACTACTTAAGAATGCCTGCACAGGCGTTAAACTTTTTAAAATTCCATTAGCATGAAAGGAAAACAAGTGAGGAGCATTTTCAAAACTATTTCCAAGGTGGTACCATTTACTATCAGTGGTGTGGGCTTAAGATACCCGAGTTGTGTTAAAAGCATAGATATGTCAGCTGAACTGGTTACTTGCTTTTTATATTTTCCTTTTATTTTCTGCTTTTTAATATCTTTTAATGTCCTCTTTATTCTTCTCTCACTCTCTTTTCCTTTCTTTTATTTTTTTGTTCTCTGATTACTGTGGTAGTGAAGGATTGTTGCTCATCTATTCCTCCTTCCTTTCTGGACAGTTGCTGTGGCCTATTCCCACCTACTTCAGAATCTTTACTCAGACAGAGAATTTTAGGATATGCAGGTTCTCCATCAGCAGTTGTGTCCTTGGGAAGCACTGAGTCCTGGAGAGGAGCAGCCCTTAGTGGTCAGGACAGTGAACAGCCCATTGAACCACTATTTCCAAAGCCTGGGTGTGGATCCTCCATCCACTGATACCAAATGTTATTGATCCAAATGCTGATTCAGGTTGACAGCAATTTGCCAGAAGTTTGGGCTCTGCATAATTTGAGTTGACTCTGGAAACTACTGGAAACAGAAATCTATATATAGCTTACAGGTTTAAAACAAAGCCAGCTGCTTTTGAGGGAATGCTATACATTAAAGGAGCTTTCAGAGATGTTGAGTGTCAGGAAAATTAATCCACAAACACCAGACGTTTATGTCCAAACAGGAGACAGAGGAGTCTTTTTACTTTATTCGAATAAAGGAAGAGGCCATGGGGCATTCCTCTGGGGTCTCTCCAATTTTGGAGGGCACAGCCTCCTTTTTACCCTAATTTTCTGGCCATATATCCCTTCTCTCTTTCCCCATTGGCTGAGACTCTTGAGAGGTACAGGAACGCCTCCCGGAACATCTGATACCTGAGACACACACCACCCCCCACCCCGCCCCCTATGCATAATCCCTTCTTAATTCTTAACTCTTGTGGAATTCATGGTGCTTCCTCAATGCCTCGTTCATCCTTCAATGGAATCCATCCCACTGTTTCTGTTACCTCGCAGTGATAGTTTCATCTTATCAGCAGACCCACAGCTTGTTTGTAAAGACAAACCTGTCATTATTCTCACTGAGGAAAGGCTTTTGTCTCAGATTTATGGGAAGTAGAGATTTTTTTATTTTATGTGTTTCTTTATAAATTTTGTATGTTGTATCCCTAAAAATCTCCAATGACACTGAACTTCTAAAACTGAATAGATATAAGTCTGATAGTAAAGACAGAGATAGAGAGAAGGACAAAAAATACATGCCCACAGCCATGCACACTCTTTGGGAAATGCAGAGATAGCATAAGCAATAGCACTAAAAAAATCTATACCACAGCAGATCAGCTCATCTAGTGTCAATGAAATTCAAGCTTTATTATTAAAAGCACTCAGAATGCAAATGCTTGAACTGATGCTACATTTCTCAATTACTCTGATATATTTGATATTCATATCAATTAACTAATTCTACATACATGGGGAATAGAAGAAATATAGACTAATATAACACTGGCTGTTGATTCTGATTGACAGCTGTGAAGTATGGCCACATCAGGTTGTTAAAGTTTAAAAGGATTTTAAAATTAGATGTAGTATTTCTGAGCCTAGTGCTGAAAAACCCTGACATTTGCAGTGCTGGGAGAAGGCTGTGAGAAGGATTTCTATCCTGGTTTCCCACCCAGAAGAATATATTTACTGTTCAAACATTTTGAGGCAGGCACCCATGGAAATCAGTGGGAACTCTGCCACAGGTTTTAAGGGAAGCAGAATCTGTCCCTATGTGTAAATATAAAGCAATATATTTTTTCCCCTGTTAAAAACCACCATCACAACTGGATGGAACCTGGTTTTAAACACTCAGACATGGGGCCTCTTTTACCAGAAGTCTCCAACGATGACCATCCTTAACACCACACCAGCTGCCAGCCAAAGGCTCTGAAATGCTGATTTTAATCAAAAACTTTCCATTCAGATTTAGCTTACAGTTTACTCACAGCTCAAAAGTGCTTTGCAGCACTGGAATTTTCAGGATGCGATGCCGAGCCAAATACTGCAGACACAGCTTGCTCATAAGACAGCAATCTCGTGGCCCACCTTGGAGACTGTAATAGGGCTACTGTACTCAGCCTCCCACCCTTGGTGAAGCCCACTAATAGCATCTGTTTTATAGCATTCACTCCTGCAACCTGCTAGTTCCTTGCCTCTCCTGCTGTCACAGAGAGGATGTGCTTTACTATGCTGCAGGTCTGGTGGAAAGTTGTCAGACTTCAAGCCAAATGTAAAAGCAGCCAGTGCTGAATAAATGACTTGAAATACCTTCTCCAGGGACCCCTTCCAGGTCCAAGATAGGCAGATTTGGCCAGTGTTTGTAGACAGTCTTGCTCAGAGGCAAATTAAAAATCAAAATACAGACACCATTTGAAAAACATTGAAAGCTAGACTCAAACATCCACCATGTATTAAGACATTCTTATATAAAAATAACCACAAGGTTGCAAATTCATACTTTCCTACATGGTGAGACCAACTACAACCAGGAATAAACCTGGACATGTGTGGGGCAGACTGCGGTACTACTTTCAGAGAAAGCACAAAACTTGAGGTGGAAAGCTGGAGTGAGAAAAACAGGATGCTGTGAACCAGGTAATTGAATCGAGCAGTGGGTGGCACACAGAGCAGGACTCTCACCTGCCCCAGTGTAGCTCACAGGAGCTGCCTCATGCAGGCCAGTGGGACAAAGCAGCACACTCACTATGGAAATACTGAAATTTTACCTGGGTTAGTCCATGGGACCCTTAATACCCGACTCACAACCCATCCCTCTCATCAGCTCTGCTGGGGGTGGAGACCACACTGCAGTTTGGGAATCTGACCAGACCCCAGTACCAGACAGCTGGAACATGTCCTGCTTCTGCTGCGGGGGATGAGAAACAGGAGGGGTTTGCCAGCAGAAGGTTTTCCAGGAGACTGGAGGAATCCCGAGATGTGGGGCAGGAGAAGATGCAAGGTAGGGCAAAGATCTCCACATGTGTGGGTATCACAGAATCACAGAATGGCTGGGGTTGGAAGGGACCATTACAGATTATCCAATTCCCATCCCCTTGCCATGGGCAAGGACACCTTCCTCTATCCCAGGTTGCTCAGAGCCCCATCCAGCTTGGCCTGGAACACCTCCATGGATGAGAAAGCCACAGCTTCTTTGGGAATCCTGTGCCAGGGACTCACCACACTCACAATAAAGAATTTCCTCCCAGTATCTAATCTAAGTTTCTAAATCTCCTTCAGTTTAATGGAATTCTTCTTTGTCCCATCACTACATGTCCTTACAAAAAGTTCCTCTCCAGTTTTGTTGTTGGCTTCTGTTATACTGAATGGACAAATGTCACCTATATTACTTAATTTGGGGGGATTTTGTACCTGCAGAGCATTAAGAAAGACTGCACTCCAGCTGGCAGGCATGGCCACATGAATGACACACAGCTGAGGGGGTCAGAACACCACAGAATGGGTACAGAAGAGTGGTAAAGTGGAAAAAGAGACAAGGGAAAAACTTCAAGCCAGTTTTGCTGCTATCCCAGAGAGATATTTTTGAGAAATATCAAAGAAATTTTGCTTTATCTCAGAGAGCTACAACTTCAGACAAAACTAGTCACCTTTCCAACTAGCAGCCACTTTACATGATGCTTGTTCTTGGACGTCACTGTTTAGATTCTCTGTCTGGGTTTAGAGCCTGGCTACATAAAAGATTTTTGGCCATAACTGAGTGCCACAGAGTGCTGCTGAGTGCCACAGCCCAGGACTGCCACCAGCATCTTGACCCCTGTTGGACCACAGGCTGTGCCCAGGGATGACTTGGAAGCAGCCATGCAATTGTAAGGTCAAAATCTTGTTTACAGCTATTGCTTCCCACAACACAGAAAGAGTAATCTCAGCCCATGGTGAGATTACTCCTGCTCTGCCTCTCTGGGGTAAGATCACATAGCACAAGCCACCTCACTCCTCACAACCGCAGATATCATTGCAAATCCTCAGAGATCCAGGAGCCCATCATTCTGCCTCTTCACATTGCTCCTCTTGTCATACATCACCCCTCATGCTATATGAGATAGCCAGAGTCATTGTGAAAGCTACAGGGCTCCCAAAATAGCCACTCATGGTATGAGTCACGTCTCAGTGCTGCTGTGGTTTGGTCAGCAGCTAAACATTGCAAATCCATGGCACATCTGGAATAGAACACTGCCAGTCAGCACTGGCTGGCTGAGGACACCTTTCACTTTTGTATTCACTGTTCTTCATTGTTTTCATCTGCTCATCAATCTTATGCCACTAGTCCCTGTGATACATAAGTAGCAAAACGGACAGGAGCCTGTGCTTCCATGAAAATGAAGCCTATCCTTACATCCATATCTGAGCAGAATCTCACTCAAGCAATTCATATCTCAAGGTTGAAATCTTAAAACACTGCAGAATGTTCTGTTTGTGCAGTTATCAGAAATTATCTTGTATTTGGTAATGAGTTGAAATGTGTTAAAAATTATAGTGAAGAAAATAAAAATCTCCCAAGCAGTAAGGAGGAGATCAGAGTTTGGGCACATACCCAAAACCTTCAGCCAATTCAAACTCAAGTATCTGCCTGCTTTTAAATGTTTGCTTGCACACCAAAAGTAAAATTATGCCAAAAAAATCACAGCTTCACTAGAACTTATTGTAATTATCATTTTCAAGAGGAAACTGTGAAAATGTGAGTTAGGAGGCAAAAGGAAGAAATAACCTGGAATCAACCACATTCTCCAGCTGTTTAAGCACCACAGAGCTTTCTAGGGTAGGCAAGAACTTTGAGCTGCTTGAAAGTCCAAATTTTTACTTTAAAATTATAGGACCAACTTTGTTTTATGTATATTATTTATCAATTAGGCATTGATATTGCTCTTGGTACTGTATCAGAGTGGGCTTGTGTGGGGGTAGGTGAAGAGCAAATATCTGTAATCATCGGGGAAGGAAATGAAGAGAAATAATCACTTCCAAATTTGAAGCAAGGAAATGAAGACGCTTTCCCTGTGTTTCCCCAGTTAACTAGACATTAAATAATTAAGGTCATGTTTGTTTGTTTTTTAGATTTGAAAAAAAAATAAAGCAAAGCTTCTTATGGCCTGTAATGTGTATAAGAGCCTGTGAGTCCTGCCAGATGCCAGGGGAATTTCTCAACGTGCTCACTGACACACAGAATACTTTAAAATGTTACACAGAAAAGTCTGTCTTCAAGAAGCTGATAGGACTTCATGCCAGCTCTGGGATACCTTTAATATTGAAAAGAGCTGCCAATGTTTATTATTTCACATTCCAATTTGTTGCCATAAACAGTTCAAAAGAAATTATTAGCTTCACATTAAAGAGGCTCTGCCAGCAAGGGAACAGAGCAGTCAGAGTTGCCAGAGCCCTCGGCTTTGCTCCTGGTCTTTTGGGAATGCTTTCAAATCACACATAATCAGACAGGAGTAGTGCTGGAGGCAAAAAGCAGATTAAACTGAAAGTTGAACAGTGTGACAGTTTGCCTGTTATTATTGTGTCTTACTGAACCACTGTTCTTGCAAGTCCATAATGACATCATGATAAAACTGCAGGCAAACCCATGATATTTTTTTAAGGCTCTGGAATATTTTGACTAGAGAGGAAAGAAAAGTCAATCTCCCATCTTCCACAGCTAACAAAAGCTAACCTCCTCTGAATTTCCTTTGAAGGTTGTACAATGCAGCAATAAACATGCTTCATGAACATGTTGCATACATTAATCCTGAGTTGAGGAAAAGAAGAGTTTTAGATTTACACATGTAAGGTGAAATGGAGGTATAGGACAGAGAAAAGAGACATCCAGTTAAACCCAGGATATACTCACAACATGGCTAACACAAATACCAAAAATGCCAGTAATCTGGGAACATGGATTTGAGAGATCCTACCCCTTCCAATCCCACTGGTGTGTCAGCTCTCTCCCCTCAAACAGGGAATCATCACTGGTACTGAAAAGCCTAAGAAAAGAAATTTCCATCATGATAAAGGGCTGCAAAAAGATACAATTATAATAAAACTCCACTCAGCTTTTTACTTCATACAAATAATCCTTTCAGAGTCAAAACCATATATTTATTCTAGATAACAGATGCACTGCTGTTGCAAAAGCAGGCTGTGCACTTGGCATAGCATTTAGTACAGCAGCCCCTAGCAACATTTTCTTACCCCCATCGTGGGGAAGTCTGCATCTGTGCTGGAATAGGATAGATAGCTACTTAAATATTTACTAAAGGAACTATATTATATGCTAAATATTTATAGAATGCATGCTTCACAAAAGCATATCTGTGGAATAAGTGCATTTGGTTTATCCTAGGTATATAAGTTTACTTTTGGAAATGTTCTTGAACAATGCAAAGTATGACACTTTTATAGCATGTGACAAATTGAGTTTGTGTTAAAATCATATTTGGAATTGTAAGTTTATAACAGAGCATGTAGATCATTAAGAAGACATTTAATCCATTTTACCTAGGGTATAGGTCCATATAAAACTCGATAATGAATAAGTTTTTATGTTTCAAATGATAAGATTATTTTAACTCCGTAGTTTTTATGTGCTGGAAGTGTTAAATTTTTAATTGGGTACTCAAAATCATCTTGAGTGATGAATTTCTTTTAGATAATACTTCCCTTAAAGTTGAAGGAAAAGCTTCACAGAGGTAGCAGTGACAGGAAGATTTTTGGATCAGGAACCAAGATGAATGTGTGCACAGACTCTTTTATACTCATACCCAGACAAAAAGCAGTGAAACCACAAGGTCCCTGCAGATTCTCACCAGAGGAGCAGCTGAAGGTGTCACAGACTGGCACAAAAGGTACCCTGCTGCCGTGGAAAAACAGAACTGGTTCAAACACACACAGAAAAGAGAGTTCTCCCTCCTAATTTCACTTGGCTTGGTGAAGTCCCACCAAGACAGATTCATTTTGATCTGAGCCTGCTGAGGAACTTTTCTTCATACTAAAAACCTCTGGATGCAACACAGCCCACCTGACCCAGAACAGATTAAACTGACAACCCCCTGGAACAAGTTCACTGTGAAACACTGGCAGAGCCCTAGGAAAGGCTACACATCTTCCCTTCCCGTATCCAGCCACCTCTTATTGCTGTGAAAATCCACTCTCTGGTGCAAATTAGGATTCAGCCTAAGACCTCTGCTCTGAGTAATCCCCACCGGCTCCTTTTTCATAGAGATCACCTGCAAACCATGGAGATCTGTGATGCCAAAGCCTGGGAAGTGGTTTTTCTGAGATCACCAAAAATGTACTATGCAATATTCTCCCAGGTCTTTGTAGGAAACCCTGCCAGGTCTTTGTAGGAAACGATCAACTAAATAATTTCCACAGTTGTTGGCCCCTGTGGGATTCCATCAGTGTCACAACACAAAATCAAAACCAGTATTAGTTCTGAATATTTGAGCCACAAATAGATAGATCATTACTTCCAACAGAAAGGCAGTTTTAAGTGAATAATATAAAAGGTGCAGTAAAAAGCTTTGGGTCCTAAATACTTAGCGGCTACTGCTGTCACAAAACAAGGTGTCATTCTAATTAGTAATGGCGAAAAGAACGACACAGACTCTCAAGGGAGTCAGAACAGGAGAATTCTTCTAGTTTATTGCTCCAGGTCTCTTTATAGACTGATACGTGGAAAGTACAGAAGGGAAACTCTTATTGGTTAGCAAATCACCACATCACCATCATTGGTCAGTGGGGCACAACACCCTCTGACTCTCTCTTGCAAGGAAAACAAGAGGACAGACAAACAGCACCTGGCAGTTGTTTTCTGTCTCTAAGGATTGTTTTGAAATCCTCCCATGAATTTCCCAGGCTAGCTCTCAGGCAGGACTGAGAGGCCATGGGGCCTGTAATAACTACAGGCACTCTGGTTCAGATTTAGCATCCATAACAAGGGACAGAGAGATGTGCATGGCTGCCCCTCCTCCCAAAATTATCTACAACACGCAAGGGATTTCTCACTCACAGGAAACACAGGAAATGGTAGAGGAAAGAAAAAGGGTGCAAAATGAGACGATATCTCTCAGCATTGGATAAAACAAACTCTGGCTTAAAGGAAGTACTAAAGTAGGCAGATTGTGGACAGACACCTGCACGAAAGTGGTGTACATCCAAACCTAGGTTATCGCTTCTTTGTACACACATAGACAGTTTACTTCCAAATACTTCTGTTTCTCTGTCTCTCTTCCTTTGAACATGCACTTCCTCTGTTGCTACACTTCGTGCTTAAATAAACCCCACTGCATGGTTCTCCTGCATCACACGATTCCTGTTTGCTGATCACTGCTCAACAGCTTTAACTGGACAGGACAAATAAAATATATTTGCAATTTCTTATCTAGAATGATTGCACAAAAACTGTGGAGATTTGAACTGAAAGAACTGCACTTCCACACTGGAAGTGAGGCACTATTTCTGTCCACATAACATGGCTTAAGGGAAGCCAACCCAATTTAATTTGTTCCATTAAGCAAACAGTGCTTTCAAAGTTGCAAAGCTTTCAAAAGAGGAAAATACAGAAAGCTGCCTAGTAAAATATACAGAAACAGCTCAGAGTGATTGACTAGACCTTCTAGATGTCTAATTAGAAACACTTCAGAAGGCACTTAAGTGCTGAACTTTTGAATTAGAGTCCATCCTGGAGAGCCTGAAATTTAATGCCTCCATATTTAAGGCATTACAGACCATGATAAAAAAAACCCTTTCCCCTTTTTCCTATGTTGCCATTCCTGTACTTATCTGTGAACACTAAAGCTACAGGGTACTCTGCATCTTAATTCACTTTTTCACTGTACCACAACATTTTCTGGACCATTGCCTTCATCCACTTTTAAAGCACAAGTGCATTTGAATACTGACAAAAAGAATGGCAGATTTTAGCATTAATATATATGCTTGCTACAGAGCGTGGAATTCAAATCCCAAATTTTCTGCCTCTGAGGAAAACCTTGAACTTCAGTGAAGACCTCCCACAGAAACCAGGAAAGAATTAATGGGCTGCTGAGTTCCTAATATGTCCCACCCTGTGGCACCTGAAGGAAGTAGGTGTTAGACTGGCAGCGAACAGCTTGACAGGTTGAATTTCCAGCTATTTATGGCAACTGACTGAGGGGCCTGGAGCCAAGGACGACCGTTCCCAAGTAAAGTCTGCCTTTGGCAAAGAAAGCCTGGCAGAAAAACAGTGATTTTTCTCGCTGCCAGTGACTTGGGGGTCTCTGACACCAAGTGGGATGGAAGTATTTGCTGTTGTTTTTCCTTTCTGACTTTTATTCATCACTGGAGGGGTGAGGAGGCTGCTGAGCGCTGGGCCCAGAAGGGGCAAAAGGGTTTATGTTCTTGTGTGTTTACTTTGGACTTCAGGGGCCATAGAGAGAGTGGAACTTTTTTATGCAACACAGCTGGCAGGAGAAAATCTCCCTGATTTGAGGGTGTTGGAAGGTGGATGGATCAAAAAAAATTCAGAAGGAAACAATTTCAGAGTTACTATTAAATCATGCTGCTCGGGAAGGGGATGTTCTCTGGGCATTATGGCCACACTGATCAATTCTCACTCCTCTAAGTGACAGTCTGCCTTCACAGACAGTCTTGAGCAGCTGACTCAGCCCATTGTGACCAAACCTCCCAGGCAAACCACCCTGTCAGAAGAGCCCTGCCCAGTTCCCCTCAAGTACAATTATTCCAGGCTGATGGACAGACAGACACTCCTGTATCACAAGCTGGTTTACCAATACTCAGAGAGGGCAGCAGGACCAATGCTCATTTCAGTACTCCAGTAGCCGAAGCAGATTTAAAGATAAAGCAAAGGAATTAATATATAGGAAAAGCAAGCTTGAACACTCTGATTTTGGTGCCTTGTACAGATGTTTGATGTGTAGACATTTTGGGGTAAATATTTTATTTTCTGAAAAACAGACAATTTAATTATCCCACATAAAGCCTCACAATTGTTTTGTTTTGGTTTTTTTTTGTTTTAGTTTGGATTTTTTTAGTTTATTTTGATTTTGGTTTTGAGGTTTTATAGTTTTGGGGTTTTTTTAGCTTAAGCAAATAACAAAAACTAGCTACCCATACAAACTGAAGAAAGAAGGGACTATGTTTACTGGGAGATTTGCCAAGGCACAGGAGATTTAGTTTTAAGTCTATCCTCTTCCTCAAGGCCTTCAAATCCCTATGTGGGACGCACCCTTATCTTTCCTTTAGAGGGAAATCACCCTGAGGTGTTTTGTTCTCAAAAAGTTCCTGGAGCTGTTTCACCTTGCATGGAATATCAGCCAAAATTCTAATCCCTGTACAAATAAATTTTCTATACTTGTATATATTGACAGTAAAAGAGGGATGATGTCTGTCAGTCCCACATGACCATAGTCAGGTCATTTTGTTGCCTACAGCATTATCACAGCCTGTGAGAGAAGGATCCAATGCCTGGAAACAAGTTTGGTTTTTTTCTCTTTTGTTTGTTTGGGGTTTGTTTGGGATTTTGTTTCATTTTGTGTTTTTTTGGTTTTTTATGGGCTTTTTTTTGTTTTTGTTTGTTTGTTTGTTTTTTGAGATGCTATTGTGCAAGAAAACAAACAAACAAGAATGTCACAGCACCAGGACAAAAAGTAAAACATTTCAACCTCAACTCACACACCACATTTCTTGGTGTAAGGAAACAGAAGTGCTCAAAGTATGAGAGAAATATTTTCTCAGTGACTCCCCACCATAATTGTAGATGTTCACCTTCTCCCCAGATATTCCTAGGAAAACATAATTCTCCTGATTTTTTCAGAGCCAGGATATTTGATAAACTTCTGTTAACACAATGGACAATTTCACAGTGAAATTAAAAAAAAAAAACACAGATGGGGCATATCAGAGATCACACTGCACCAAGGCTCTCCAAGCCTATGCCTCTTCTTTCATCAGGCAGTTGTACAGTTAACATCCCCTTGGATTCTTTCAGAATTATCTAATTCACTCAAACATGTGCCTAATTCCAAGATGGTTCTTTTTATTAACATCAAAGGGCTTTGGATCAGACTCTACTGAAAAAAGAGAAGTTTCTACAAGGTTATTGTGCATTTTTTATCAGGTACACAATAGTGCTTCTGTGACTCCTGTCCCTGCCTCACCTATCATCATACACATGTTAGCAGGTAACAGGGCATTAAAGTCATCAGTGTCCTCCAGGAAAGCTGCAGGAAGGTTTCTTGGCATGCACCAAGCAGCAGTTCTCATAAGGGATCACCTGCACAAGCAGCACATTCCCACCTCACTACCCACACTCTCTTGCAAGTACACAGATGTCTTGCCACAAATTACTGTGACTGAAAAGGTCTGAGTTGCAGAGGGGCAGAGGGAAAAAGGAGTTGTTTAAAAACCGTTTCTGCCTGATTCTGAACTTAAAAATTGCATATGCCTGGAGGTTAGAGAGTAGCTGTCCCTAAGCATCTCTTTCCTAGCTTTATCTCTACCCCGACCAACCAAAATCATATTTTTATGGGCTTCATTGTAGTTATCATAAATCAATAATTTACAACTTCAAAATACACATTCTCAAATGACACAGCTCTGGTCTTCATAGTAAATTAAGGCCCTACCTGAAAGAGGGCAAAACTTCCCTTGCAGCCAAATAAAAAGGCATTCAATGGGATACCAGACAATCATAACAGCCCCAGTAGAAAAAAGTAAATTGTAAAAATAATATTATCCAACGATGAACACAAAGCCCTTGTAACACCACTTCCCAAAAGACTGCTCAATTGCAAGTGTTTTAATTTCAGTGAATGCTGTAAAACTTGAAATTAGTAAATTAACACAATAAAATTAGTTAACTGTAAATTAGATTAAGTTTCAAGGGAAATGAAGTAATGACACTTTTTACATTTCAGACCTTGCACAGCTGAAATTATGCCCTTGAAGAGTATTTCCCTGCCCTTACACTGTTGAAATCCCTGATACTGTCAATACTAAGTACAGAAAAGTACTCGAAATTCTACAAAATCATTTTTCGAAGCATGACTAATAAAAGCAGACCAAAAAGTTAATAGAGTAAGTAATTTGGAAGATGCTGAAAAGTATTAATAAACAAGACACACCCTTTAATACACCTGGAAAATATCAGAGAGTGGAAAATGACCCGAGCAAATAATCATAAATTTCAACTGAAAAATGGAGTGAGGGAAGGATGATTTGGAGAGTTTGTGTTCACTGCTCAATCTTAAATAATGGTCTAAGTACTAACAAACAGGAAACATCTTTGCTCAGGTGCTGAATGTCTTTCTTCCTGGAGCATATATAGGTTGAAGATGTGCAGCACATCATATAACTGGTACTCTAAAAATGGACCCTGTATAATCAGCCTCCCACTAGAAAAGAACAGGAATTGCAATGATTCATGGTTTACTCTTCTAATTGCAATTAAGAAACCAAATCTTACTTTAAAAAATACTGATATTTACAGGACATAAGAGCATGTGTTTACTAGTAATGCCACTGCTCTTAGAAAAAAAATTCATATAGCATGTATAATTGGGAGAGTAATTTTTAGATCTGTGAATATATGATCCCTACAGTTCACAAAATCCAGACTCCTTTACCAAATTCCACTCTCCTTCTCAGGAAATAAAAAAAAAAAACAACCCAGAAGTTGCACTAAACTAGGCTCAAAGCTGGTTAGATGGAAATCACAGTCCGAGAATGGCAGTAAAGGGGTTTAAATTTTCTGTCTGAGAGCATCAGCTGTGGTTCCTAAGCCTTACTGTGGGGCTGGAGAGCCACCCTTTGGTCACTGCTCTAAGTGCAAAATCAATATAACTGCACATGGACAGCTTCTGCCTTCTGAGGAGGGCTCTTGATGAACACCTAGAAATTTACTAGTCTCACCAACAGCTGTTCCAAGGATGTCTGGCTTAACACCATTTACAGAGTGCATCTTACCTCACAGGGGTGGCAGGGAGGACTTTCTGCACATGGGGGGCTTTGAGCATGTTATGTGCTGAATGCTGCTGTTCCACTCCGTGCCCTCTGTTCTGTCTTATAATGGACACAAACCAATTCCCACAAACTGAGTGCCTGCATCATTTCTCACTGAAATGAAGATGAAAGGAAACAGAACATTTGTAGCTTTGTAGGTTTCTCTTCCCAGAGCTCAAAATTGACTAGATGAAAAGGTTACACCTGAATGACAAACTACTTTGTTACACAGATGAATGTGAGAAGGAGAGCAACACACAGAAAAGACCAGCAAACTGCTACCATAAAACAGGAAAATAGGCTGGACACTTCTGTAGAAAGGCAAAATCCTCAAAGAATGTAAAACACAAATATTAAGATCAAGAGAGGGCAGCCAGCAGGGCAGAAAGGGAAACCCATGGAAAGCAGGCAGAGAGATTAAACTTAAGTCCCACACAACTCTGATTTCACATTGAAAACCACAAACCATTCCCGTAAAGAAAGAAGCTTTTATGCTCCCTCTTAGCCTTGATGTGAGCAACCTTCTTAAATGCTTCTGCATTTTATGAGGACAGACCGAGTTCCCAGAGTTTTCCATTTACTCCTCCCTCAGGACTTTGGGGGCTGTTTCTTCTTTCAACTCAGGATCATCCTCTACCATAGTCAGCTTTTGCTGGTCAGTATCAAGGGGAATAAGTCCATGAGGCAGAGAAGATAAATAGCGGATATATAAAACACTGGATAGCCCAGACACAGCAAGAAAGCAGTAGTCTGGAATTTAGATACAGACTTTGGAACACCAAGACCAGAAAACTTAGATGAACTAAAGACTGTTGGGTGACCAAATAGAAAAAAAGAAGGAAAGAAACAGGCTGGAAATAGCCATTAGTTCAAAACACATGTAATTGGCAGAGGCTGAAGTAATTAGCGGTTGCTGAGGTCATTAGCACTTGCTGAAGACTTCTGAATAGCCAAGGAAGCAGTTACAGCACTGAGGACAAATGTACTTCACATGCTCAGGAACTCTTTCAAACACTACATACCACAACAACTTTGTGTTCCCACTCACTTGTCATTTTTGGAGATGCAGATGCCAGGAGCTGGAAGGATCTCTCCAAGCCCACATGGTAAGTTAGGAGAACATGAGGACAAGAGAGGAATTTTCAGCTGATCAGACTGCAAGGACTCTCTGGCTACTTCTAAAATGAAGGGCCTTTTCCTCCCACCACCAGAGAAAGAAGAGCACGCTGGATCACTGAACATTTCCATTGGCTAAAAAGTGTTTTAATTATTCTGTTAGTGGCTCTCAGACACTTCTCCTTGCCACAAAATATAAAAAATGAATATGAAATATAAAACTGATAAAAAGAAAATGAGTCATTACAGTGTTTGGTTTCTTTCTTGAGGTACTGGGTCACACACACTGCATACTTTTCTGTAAATGATTTTGTTTAAAAATCCCCATTTATTTTTATTTCAGCCTGTAGTAATGTATACTAATTAATGCTACCACTAAATTAAACACCAGTTTTGATTTGTGACTGCAGTACTGTTAAATGTCAGTGTAGGAGGCATTTGCACCATGAACTGACGAGAGGGTCTGACTGTATTTACAGTCAGACACATCTTTGTCTTCTGCTTTTGAGCAGGTGTTCAAGGTGGTCACTTGATTGCTGGAAGTTGAAACCAAGATAAACCCAGTGTGGAAAGGCCTCTTCTGAAAAAGAGTAATTGCACCAAGAAGATGATGTCACAGTTTTTGGAATTATGACTGCACTAAGAAATGAATGGGCTTGAAAGCACATGATTTGATACACCCCACTGCAAACCCAGCAGTTTCTTGGTCAATTTCCTAGGAAAGAGAATGGTGCAACTTGGATGCAAGTACTGGTCACAGTTGACTGTAGGGTACTGAATCTGGAACTGAAAATAAATTTAGGAAAGCAAGTAGCATAATGTGACTAAGATAATTTATCACCAGACAATGGCACCCTGCTTATATTTATTCTGAAACACTTCTGAAGGAAGCATCTCATGAAAGTCACCTTCTTGCTCCATTGCAGAAGAGCAATTGTGTGGTCTGATACAGCAGCTGTACGATGTCTTCAAAGGAAATAAAAACACATCAACATGGACTTAGCTAATTGAAGTCAAACATAGCTGAGTGGCAGGCACCACTTTGGGCTGATGCATGACATTCTCCACCAGGCTGCAAAAGTTCCACCCAAAAAGGTAAATTTTAGACATCCAGAATACCTTGTGTTGTTTTTTCTTTAATCCTAAAAATGTTCAAATACAAATGTCCTCATTCTGGAGAAGTTTTCTGGGATTTTCTGTTTGCGTTACGACTGGTGATTGGAAGCACCAAGATTAATGTGTGAGCAGTGATTGGCAAGGCACTTTAAGACTGGTAACCCTTTAGTAAGAAATGGTTTTATTCAAAACTGTGGAAAAGCAAGGAGTTACAAGGACCTTGAGGGAACCACTGCTGCCTCCTCCTCTGTACAACAGGCCCCTGTTTTCAAAAGATTTAGATTCCTGAATTCTGATGAAGAAATAAAAAAGGTATCTCCACACATTAGGAATGTGTGCTTTAAATCTCATCATGTGGATGAGCAGCTGGAGCAGAACCAGAATACCTACAATGTGTTTAGCACATGTCTAACCTGGCTCTTCTCATAGTAACCAAGAACTTTTCCTCTCTGTGTTGTGAGGACACACATTCCAGACCTGGGCAGGCACCTCAAGATGCTTTTGCATTTGTCAGCTACAAGGAGAAAAGGGGCCAATCATGGCCACAGTTCTCTCTGGCAAGAGGCAGAAATGGGAAGGAGCGCCCGCAGTATCCCCACAATGATATCTAGAATCGCCACAAAGGAAAGTTCACAGTGAGCACCTTACAGTGCCCTTCGCAGAGACGAACAACAGTGGCTGGCAAACCTGAGGCAACCTCTCCTGATGACACAAGGAAGAGACAACACTCACATGTCCCTGCTCTGGGGAAGGTGTTCAGGGAGTCATCTACAGAAGCCAAGCCTTCCAGGTGTGTCCCACAGGAGTGTTACTAATCAGGATGCGCCTGCAGCAGGATCACGTCTGCCCATGCTCAAGGACATTTTCACAACAGGCAGCTCGAAACTACAATTTGATCTTTAAAACTCAGTTCTAGGTACTACAGAACACAACAAGGTAACTAAAACTTAAACCTTCATGACAATTAGGAAACTCCACCCTTTGAATAAAGAGCCTCTTTACCTCTATCTTAATAGTAGTTTGAAATGCTGCCAACTTCAATTAAAGGAGCATCTACTTTCCAATTAGCAACTGTAGGCAATTCCTACCAGTCCCTGGCAAAGCATTGCACTATAAATGATCCAGAGGAAGTTCTTCTTGATGGGACCCCAATTGCTGGCACCTTTGAGAATCTCACTTGCTGCCATGGAAGAGATAAAAATGGGACAGCACAAGCAATTTGAAACTGCGCATTTGACAGAACATTGCTTGCCTGTATTTTAAAATAAATAAATCCTGTTGTGATTTTGATTATACTAATTTTTTACTTTATTGAATTGTTTCCACTTTAAAAATGTATATGTTTTGTTCTACACTGTCTATTAGGACGAAAAATAAAACCAGACTGATCAGTTTTGCTTTCGGAACTGCTGTATCAGTTGCCAACACAATTATTTTATGTTTAAATTGCAAACAATACCTGGTGAAATTTTAATCCAAACCAGTAAAATGTTTAAATTAACATCTTAAAACTGTTTCTGGAAGCATTTCTCTTCATATTGGATTCTGAAACCTTTTTAGAGAACAGAATCAGTATTTTATGCCTGCATTATGCAACCACATTACATTCTGAAAATGGAATTATTCAGAGGGAGAAATATCTCATCAAAGAACGATTAATGAACTGAAAAAAAACCCTCATAGTGTTACACTTCTCGCCCATCAGGCAAATACATAGAACAGATCAGAATGTTTTGTCCAAAGGCTGGGAAACGCCCCAGTGACTCCCAACTGTCTGTGAAGATGTTATACTTCAGGAAGAGACGCTGCTCCAAGCTGGAAGACAGAGCAATATTCCTACTCAAGATATAGACTCCATCATTGTGGAGAGTGCAAGTCAAGTTAAGGCCAGATTTGGATGAGTTCTCATTGAGGTAGAGCCACTCTTTGGTGGTAGTGTTGTAGGACTGTACCGTTAGCAGGTCCTCGCTGGGGCCAGATCTCTGGTTTGGTCCAAGGTCGAGGATGCAGCCTCCCACCAGGTAGATGGTCTCCTCCACAGACAGCATCTGCTGCTTGCGGATGTGCATGTCACACAGCTCCAAGTTGGTCCAGGAATCAGAAGTGGGACAATACTGCAGGATGCTCATGTTCCTGCCTGAAACAGAGAGGAGACATTCACAAATAAATAATTCTGTCAGAAGGCACTCATGGGGGAGCATTTTTCTTTCCTACAAAGCATCCCAGCCTTTACTGCAGATTGTTCACACACTTGCAGGGTAAACCAGGGGAGAAATGGTGATCACCGACAGCTGCAGCTCTTTGCCGCTGACAAGAAACTTTGTTCTGTTCCTTGGCACAAGGGAAAAAAAATATGATACTTCTGGCACATTACATGATGTAAATTGTCTAGGCCAGCAGATTTTATCCCTACTTTTTGGCTTATGCTTTTAATTTTGTCTCTGATTGATACAAAAGAATTTTTTTACAAAGAGGGAAATGGAGCAATAGTCCCCTCTCCAGAAGTGGTCACAGATAAATCACACTATTCTGAAGACAGTACACTTCATTAATGGTGGTCGAGTGATGATTTATCATCCAAGCTTAACTTTGATACTTTGCTTTTCATTCCATATGTCAAAGTTTTATGGAATAAAATTTGTAAAGCTGGTTACGTTTTAACAAGTGGCCTGGATGACTTAAGGGCACCTTATAAAGAGAGAAACACACATTGTCAAAATCATCTAAGAACCAGGAACTCTGTGCTCTGCCATCAGAAAGAAGCTGAAATCATCTCCATAATTCACAACTGAGTGGGGACATTTCTGTGCAACAGTGTTATTCCACAAAATTGTTACAATGCCACCCTGAAGCCCTGGCTGAAGACCCTGACTGTGCCCAAGTCTTCTCTAAATTATCAGAGAATGCACATGACTCAGTAAATTCAGTCCAGTCTCAGGAGACCAGAGCTCAAATCCAACCTCAAATGACAAGCAGGAACAGGTTTGCAGACTCCAGACAGGTCTTTTATTAAATCTGCTCCATGTTACCCGTCTCCTGCACGACTTCCAGATGAGCTCCCAGGGGAAAGAGCAGACAGGGACATACTGACAAATTCTGTAAGGGCACATAAATATAGACTATGAATAGTCAGAAATATAACTGGATTCTTGTGAATGAAGTGCATCAGTGGCATGATCAGGGAGATGCTGCTCCATCCAGCATTTGCACTCTGATTATTCTCATGGCAGTGCTCTGTGAAACTGCAGCTCTACATATAGATGACCTTTGTCTACAAACAGCCCACCATTTTCCAACTCATTAAGGGGAGGAGAAGTCCCAATTAAGTTTCTATGACTATCTATAGCAGTAAAATTCCCCTGAAAAATGTGCTATTTGAGAGTAGGTGTATGAAATAGAAGCCCATTGCAACATGGACCTCACATGCTCAGTCCACAGCCTGGGTCTTTTATATTCATTGAAACAACAACAAAAAATCCCAAAACAAAACTCACAATACAAAATATGAACACAACAGTGCCTGACACGGAATTTCTATTAGGATCTAGGTTCACAAGTGAGAGTTGCAAACTCAAGAGAAGGACTTTATTCAAGAAGTGTCATTAAAACTTCTAAAACTTCCCAAAAGAAGTGGGAAATTCCAGATCCTACCACCTTTTGCAAAGTGCAGTCTCAGGAGAAAGCTCTACACAAATTTTAAAAAGTAGCCCACAAAATCTACCAAAACTGAGGTATAAATACCTCAGTATTGGTATGTATACCTCAGTATTTATATATAACAAAAATACCAAAAAATAATAAAAATAACATAACACAAAAAACATTAATTACTGCATGTGTTTTATGTAGTAAATGTAGGAAACCAGCAAATAAACCTTAGTATTTCTCAGATCCTTACATCTTAATACTTTCTGACAATGGCATAATTCAGACGGAAAATCACCAGTGTAATTGTGGCAATTCTGGTTCTAAGTCTGCTAATTGTCCTAAGTCAAGATGTCACAGAAAAACTGATTCTGACCCTTCTTCAGGAAATTATTTATAACAAGCAGAAGAAACAGAAGCCTAAATGTGCTAGTTATCCTGCTCAACACTTCCTGTTTTTTTACTGTCCTATTTCCATTGAAAAAGGCATTTAGGAAAAGACCTGGGAAATGACAGAGGTTTGGAGGGCAGCAGCGAACCCCTGGAGTGTGGAGGAAGCAAGAGGTAAGGCAAAACTCTCCTTCAGCTGAACCCACAGGCAGCAAGTACCGAGTCAGGAGCCTGACAGAGGGCAGCAATCTTGTCTGCACATGCCTGGATGAGGAGTTTTAAAGGAATGCGATCTGAATCAGCAATGTGCTGATCTTCCTCTACATGACACCAGGAGCAGGCATCCTAATGAAAGCACAGCACAAGCATCAGAAAAGGAACTTGCAGAGTCCAGATGGTGTAGGAGAAAAGTTGGTTTTCCTGTAATTGTGTAGCACTCTTAACCAAATCAGAGGTTTTTCACCTTCTTTTCACCCTTCTTTCTTCCTCTCTCTAGATAAAAATGCCAAACCCCTAACCCTGGTCTCTAGAGACAAGACTTCCCATTAATCTGTTTCAACCCCTTCTCTTCATTATCTTGTCTCACAGGGATGTTTCCCTTTGGATCTCACTTCTTAACACGGTAAGTGTTTCATGCCAGACATCTCAGAGTCCCAGTGCTGGACAGGATGGAGCACAATGGCCCCAGCAGATCCTGCAGTGAAGGTGACCAGAAGACTGGTACTGCAGAACACACAGCATAGCACAGCTCTCCTTACAGATGCATTTTCCTCACAGAAGCAACCAGACTCTTGGTCAGAATGGTCTGGAAAAAATGTATTTCATCAGCAGAAGGACTTTAAGAGGTGGCAGTATGTCTTTTATAAACTTTAAAACAATTCAGAGCTCAAATCTGCTCGGACACTAGAAGCTTGTTCTAACATCAGTTTAGCTCTGCTTGCAGTACTGTCTGCAAAAGCTAATTTGTCTTCTAATTTCATTCTCTGTTTGGAAAGAAAGCCCTTAAAACTGCTGTGGTCAACTGAAGTGGGCAAAGGCCAAATTCCAACTTACAAAATCCTGGTAAATACCGAACATTTCAGAAGGTTAAAAAATTGACTTCTAAAGCTCTGAGAAAATGCCTTCCTCTCAAAAAATGGCACTAATGTACATAAGGAATGAACAATTAGGATTTCTTTTTAACTGAATTTGTTTGCCCACTGGATAAAGAAAAGCAATTGTCAGAAGAGAATGAAACTCCAAATTCTTACCTCTGTACGGTGTCCTCAGAAAATTTAGTAGAGAAATTAAATAAGCTAAAAGTGTTGGTTCTTGCTTCAGTTTTTGATTGTTCTATTAAGGTATAGCTTGAATTTTCCTGTGAAACTTTATAGTGAAAAGACCATGACATCTATTAATACATGAGAAATACTAAGGCAGGAAGATCTTTTCTATGAATTTTTCCTTCTGACAGTCTAAAACAGGTATTTAAAAAGTAAACAAAGTATTCCTGTACTGTGTGATCAAAATCTAAGAAAAGGGGTAGTGGCTAAGCTGGGTGCTGAAATACCAATCAGTTTGCTCTCTGCAAGTAACAGAGCCCCAGGTCCACACAGCCTCTGAAAAAAATATAAATACCTGATTCTTCCTTGACAGAGAAATTGTTTTGTTTTGTTAATTATTTTCTACCAGCAATTAATTTCTATGTATTCTAATGAGCATTATGCAGCCTTCTGCATGAGTTCAAAAGCTTTCCTGAAAAACAGGAGAAAATGATCTGGGCCTTGGAAATGATCAGGAAGCCAACAAGAAGGAACAGCAAACTTGTTACCTCGTGCAGTGTATCCTCCAATAACATAGATCTTGCCCTTGCATTCACAAGCTGAGAATTCTGCAAGAGGGTTTGGCATGGATGCCACAAAATTCCACCAGTCATTCTCCGGGTTGTAGCACTCCACATTGGAAAGGGATTGGCCACCGATGGCATAGAGCTTTCCACTGACAGCCAGGAGCTTGAAGTTGGATCTGAAAGAACAGATTGCAGCACTGAAATGAGGTGCATCCATGTACAGAAATAGAGAGGAAAACTCTTCCTATCCAGGCTCTGACACACTCATCACCTTTCACAGCTTTCACCACCACTTGAAGTATCTGTAGCATCTGAACTCTTCTGTGCAAGGCCGAAATGCTGTAACTACACTGCAATTACTCAGGACAGTATCCACTGACAGTTTGAATGTTAATGATGATGCTGCTGAGACTAAGGGATATTTTATTTTTCAGTCTGTGCCAGTTCAGCCCTAGATGTTCATATAACCAATGTGCTCAGTAGATGGCTCGTTTTTAATTGGCTTTTAGAAATGTGCCATTGGTAGAGAAAAATGCATTACATGGACACACAGTGAAAGATATAATTTAAGTTAAAATTTCAGAAATTTCAAACAAGACTTGATGGATGTCTATGAATGCATGCTTGTTTTAGGCTCTATTATGCAATCTCAAATAACCCTAATAAAAAAGCAATTTAAAGTGGAACACATTGAATCCTGTTCTGCAAAAGAAAGAAGAGAGAATCTTCTGTACCCTATTCATCATTAAACTACTAAATACATCCTCAGAAACAAGATATATCTGTACATTATGTTCTACCCATAGCTGAACAAAAATTACATTGCACCCCATGAGCAATGCCCTCCAAACTGATCCTTCATTTCTTAGTCTGTTCCACTATGCTCTCAAAATTCGCACATGGCAAAAGGCAACTTCCTAATTCCTGAAGCATAAGAAGTCTCCTATCTCACACCCTGAAGGTAATGCAGACAGAAACAAATGGTCAATGGGTATTAAAAGTGCAGATCTGGAGGAAGAAACTGGAGGAGATGAAGACAGAACTCTGGTGTGCAGCTCTTCTTCCAGCTAGGGAGGCTGGTCTAACAAAGGATGAGCTTTTCCTCTCCCCAGGAACAGTCTCACTGCCTAGAAATGTTGTTCCTTCTCTTCTGCTGAGCCAGTTGAGATTTTATCATGAGTGTCCCAATTAACTGGATGTGTGGCAGTCCCTGGAGCTCACTGGCTCAGTGCAAAGCCAAACAGGGAACTGTTATGTCTGTAAAACCAAAATGATGTTTCAGACCTGCACTGGCCTGCTGGGCAGCAAAGGGAGTTCCACCCTGCTGGAATCCATCATTCAAAACTCACTGCTAAGTACTTTTGCAGGGCTTTGTCTGGACAAAACAAACCCTGCCTAGCTGCAGACTGCCCTGCAACTTCTTTTTATTACATGTATTTGGAAAAAGGATTTGTTTCCAGATGGAATCACTTTGTTCTTGTCAGCCTGATACAGCTCTGGAAACTAAAATGCTCCTTTGAAGGAATTAATTGCTTTTTATTCATTTTTTCCCCCCGACATTTACGATTAGGTTAGTCTGTTCATATTCCATCAATAGCAATTATGCTTTCCAGTTTAGAAAATCCAGAATAACAGGGCAATCAAACACAGATATGAAATGAGGATAACTAATTGCAAAACATTCTGATTTTCAAAGCAATTTAACTGTTGTAAAAGTTAGGACAGAAAAAAAATCCACGAATTAACAAAGGGAAAACTATCTATTGAAACACAAGCAGCACAACTTGCAACTTTAAATATTCTAAAAGGAGGTTACAAACCTTTGTGTCAGTCATTTAACCACTTCAAACACTCATTAAAATGGATGACATTCAGTGGAGGTATCTCAGATTTATGGAATTCGTTAACAATAAGGTTCATTTTACTTAAAAGTAGCTGCAAATATCTATCAGCACACTTTATATGAAAGTCTGGACAATAGCTCAATATGTTATGAAAAACTTCTGCCATTCACCTTTCCATGCCAGTAACAACAGGTGTCTTTATGGAGAGTGCACATTAGGAAATATTTAGTCCATTTTTATACTTTTTTAATGTGTTGAAGCAGCTGGAAACAAGGAAAGCAAACACTGAGCAGGGAGCCAGCTCTCCATAACCAATAGTTCCATGGACTACAGCCTGGAAACAGCTGGGCCAAATCCATTAGATTCCACCATGACAGAACTCCACTCATAACTGCTACCTGAAGGATCAAGACGTATTCCCCAAAAACCAGGCCTAGTGGGTCCCTTCTTGCTGGGACAAGCCAAGGTATAAGCTGCCTTCTGCTGCCCCCATTCACTCTGAACTGGACCGCAGGAACACCACTGCAGCAAGTGACAGCTGTGGCGTTTTACCATCACTCAAAATCCATTCTTCACTCAACAAAGTGCAAAGCGCTGCATGCACAAAAGAAGGAAAGTATAATGCACGAATGTAAAGGAGCTGGAGGTCAGAGAAGCTTTCTGCATGCAAGACAACATTCCACAGCTTCCCAAAATCCCACTCTGGATCGTGCTAGGTGTATCTGCAGGAGGTCATGGTGGCAGTGGCTATAAAGGACCAGCACACATGGTTTTTGTTCACTGACAATCTCGCTTAGTGTACAACAAAAAAGAGTTAGCCCATATACTAGGGAGAACTTTTTGATCAGACGGGTGGCTAAAGATGGAAACAAGATACCTGGGAGGAGGATTGCAGTGTAGGCTGGAATTTACACAGCTGGAGGATTTCAAGAGCAAGTTAAATGTGTATTTATTTGCAAGGTAGCCTTGGTCCTACTGGAGAACATGACCCTTGGATTAACCAACGTTGTTTCTTCCTGCCAAATGATCAGTTTAACCTTAAAATTTCTCAAAAATCAGATGACTTCTTTATTCTAGAGTTAAAGCACTTACAATAGATACAAGGAATCATGAAAGCACAGTTATGGAGCAATTCCAAAGTGTTTTACATATTTTCAGTAAGTTCCCTTTTTTCCCTTTTTTATATTTCTTGTGTGAGCTTGCAGAGTACACTGCATTAAACATTTAGCTTTAGAAGTGTGTGATACATTTCTGGTAAGTAAGGTATGACCAGTTCTAACTTAAAAAAAATTTGAAGTCTATTATTTTCTTCCAGCACAGGAGAATTTTGAGTGAAATAAAAAAAAAAAAAAAGGTACAAAATTAAGAAGGAGAAGGTCTCCTGAACAAGTAGCATTCCCCAGAAGCATCATCTTCTATATTCCTATAAGAATCTTCAGAGTGGCAACAGTTCAGACACAGATTTCTCAGAAAAATCATATTTCATGTACATGTGCATAATTCCAGCCTGGGGCTTACACAGGTCTTCCAGACCTGGAAGATTTACCTGCCGTGAGTAGGAAGGTTCTGAAGGAAAAAAAAGTGGAATACACACCTCTATCTGGCACACGCAGTAGAAATCCTATGAGTATATTATTTTTAAAAAGTAAATTTCAACAGACAGTGTTCACTTAAAAAGGTTTGGAAAGGTATTCAAGGACATTACTGCAACAGTTCCCTATCTACTTTGTTACCTTCTTGACCCCAAAGGGATTTTGGGCAACACTTACATGGAACTTTTAAAAAGTTCAAGTCATTCTGTCTCTTGGGAATTCCAAGTACAGAAACATCTCTAGAATGAAAAGGTCTAGAAAACGACCTGAAAATGATCTGTTATGGACTATTTGTGATCAGCACTGGATTTAGCACTCAGACATGAGAAATTCCATACTCAGTCATAGGCTTCCTTTGTGAGCCTGAGCACATTATTTTAGCTCCCTTGGGCATGCACAAATTTGGAATAACACACTCTGAAGCTCCTGCGGGCATCACATGAACATTAAACAGGAGCTGCCTATTGTGGAAAAGTTTGAAACTGAAGTAATAAGACCTGTACACCTAAAAAGAAAGCAAACAGTGCAGACCCAAACCAGAATTCAGGTGGGTTTCATCTTCTACTTAGAAGTAAGTCAGGAGTGTTTCATCTAAGCATATGGAGAGAATCCCAGCATCCTGGGATTCTCCATTATGACAATGAAAATAATTCATGATAAAAATACCTCAGAACTTAAAAGGTTTTTTAGGACAGAAAACTCTTATATGAACAGCAAAGCAGCAAAATTATATCCATAACTCCTCAGCCTTCCCTCAAGGCTAACATACGCAGTCACTCATGCAGAACAAATCCAGATCCTCTGCTGTCTGAAGTCAAACCAACTTCAATGGAAACCAAAGCCCTCCCTCCTGAAGGTATGTCAAATTTCATCCACGGGATGTAATTGTATCAGCTGACATAAATGCGTGTGCCAGACAGTCACATGGCTGTAATTCCTAACCAGAAAGCTGGGCAACCACCCTGCTTATTTTACTATAGCATAGCAAACTAAAAATATAATGCCAAGGAAACTGCACCTCTAACTGCAGCACAGATGTGTGGAAGACAGGCAACAGCACTGGACATGTAGCATGCAAACCCATCATGTTAAAAATGGCCCTGCTCTTGGCTCCTAGGGCACAGGCTATCTCTCCCTGCCCCTAAACACCAAGCAGGTTACCAGGGAGCTGACATGTTATGTCAGATAGAAAAATTAATAATTAACTGCAGAGCTGAGACTTCATAAGCTGGTAAAATCAGAAACTTTTTCTGAAGGGGTCAGCTAAGTTTCCATGAAAAAAAGCTCCCCCAGTTACTCAGGGAGCAACATCCTCAATGCTGCTTTGCAGGTGTCATTCTAGGTACCTTTTGGCCTGCAATAATTAGGATGAAATGTAAGACTAAAGATTATTCCAAATATACCCAATTGCCTGCTGCCTTTCTGCAGTAAATGGCCAATGTGAAATTCTATTCAAAGGAACACCTTTGAACAGGTGTCACCTGAGATGTGTTTGAAGATTAAGTTGGTGTGGCAATGCCACTGCAAACAGTAATAGGAGAAAATATCCATGTGTTTATGTCAAATATAATGATTATACATCCTAACAAAAACAAAAAAAAGGCCAAGTGTGGAGGAAAAATGGTCATCTAGAGTTTGAATACACAAACTCTTAAAAAAAAAGGTGCAAAAAGGGCCTTGAAAAGGTTTTTTTAAAACCTATGTTGCAGTCAACACACATAGTAACAGCTTTCTTGCTATAGACATCACACAAACAGAACCTCGTGACTCGATCAATGTGGGACTTCTGTGATGAAGTTAATTTCCATAGGAGACACTGTGTGGGCTGACCTCATTCTCCTTTTCTAGGAAGGCCAAGTGCTCCCAACCCCATTTACACAGGTCCTGCTGTCAAATGAAGCCAGCTAAAACATCTCTGTTCCCCAGGCACCTCAGGAAACTCTGCTACAGGCTCAGCCTCTAAGAAACAGGTCTGTAAGAAAAGGTGTTTGTAGTGTTTAAAAGCCAAACATTCATTTTACAGATGAAACTTTTCCCACCGCTGTTCCGAGCAGTCAGCAACACTGAAAAAAATGGTTTCTGATCAGTTGTGATGAGTGATTATTTCAGTAAAATTCTCACAATACAAGAATTGGGGGGGGGGGGGGGGGAGGTGAAATGGGAGAGACTTAATTTTAGGTCTAATCCCTGTTTTGAGGGGGGATAAGTGGCAAAAGCTAAATAGAGCTAGGAATAGAGACTGAAGTTTAACTATCCAGATACAAAGCATTTATGCCAACAGCTTGGGTCTCTGTGCATGCTCTTTCAATTCATTGGATAGAGAAAAGGATTTCCACTCTACAATAAATTTTGGCTTCCTTACTTTTTCAGAGAAAAGATAAAATTTAAAGTACTTTTACTACAATGTAAATGAAGAGGAAGTTCATGTTGGAAACAAAGCCAGTTTGTTTCAGTGAAATGAAAGCCTTTGTTTTTATAACTCTAAAGTGTGTTTAAGATAGAGGAGCTACAACTTTGGCCAGAGAGAAGGCCTCTTTTCTTTTTAGGCCTTCCTCAAGGCTAGATCTCTATTACTCTTCCAAATATAAATTACACAAGTGTTTCTGAATGCAAACTAAAACATCCATGTGTAATAAATGGTTCAAAAGGATAAAGGTGAAAAAGAAAAAATTATCAAAATGATGAATGATTCAAAGATCCAAATATTCCAGTCAAGTGAGAAATTTCTCACCATCTTCCTGACTCTCTTCTGGTATTTCACTGAAGTGTAGGCCTACAAAACATTCAGACTTTTATGAAAGTACAAACCACTGGACAACTAAATTGTTTTTGCCATCTCCAGCTCTGGTATAGCCTGCACATCCCCACTAAGAGCAGGAAAACTTATCACACACTTAACTGGAGTTACAATACATCACAAAGAAAGCGGGAAAGGAATTTCCTCATTGGGTTTGTCTGGTCGTTCAGAGCACAGACAGGTCTGTATCTCGTCCCTAAGGCTGAGCCAGTGCCATGTGATCTACCAGACAGGGACACACGCGTACCCCAGTGAACAGGGGTTACCTCTTCTGGTTCATCGAGGCCAGCTGGCTCCACTCGTTGAGGCACGGGTTGTAGCAGTGCGCGGCCGAGATCTCCTGGCTGGTGATGCGGTAGCCGCCGACGATGAACAGGTAATTGTCCAGCGTGGCCGAGCCGTAGCCGCGGACGCTCACCAGATCGGCGGGCAGGTTATTGGCCAGCGGCAGCCACCGCTGCGCCTCCTCGTCGTACCTGAGCATGGCCCAGGGCGCGTCCTCCGCGGGGTGGCAGCCGGCGGGCAGCCCCGGCGGACAGGCGCCCATGAAGTCCCCGAGCAGCACGAGGGTGGCCGTGCCCCTCATGCGCCGCTCCCGCAGCTGCTGCTGCAGCGCCGAGGGCAGCAGGAGGTGCGGGCGGGCGTCGGGCCTGCGCAGCACCTGGTGGTAGTGGGCGGCCATGAAGTCCAAGCAGGCGTCGTGCAGGTCCTGCAGGCCATACACCTGCGCCAGGCGGTGCAGCTCGAAGCAGTTGCCGAGGCGTACCTGCGACAGCAGCAGCCGCAGCAGGGGCGTGACCTGCAGGTAGGAAGCGGCTTCCACCAGCTCCTCCAGCAGCGGCGGCTCCTTCTCACCGCCCACCTCCTGCTCCAGCCGGGCCAGGCAGGACGTGTTGATGAAGTCCAGCACCAGCTCCAGCCCCAGGGCGCTAAGCCCCCCGCGCAGCAGCTGCTCCTCCTGGCCCTGCCCTGCCTCCCTCATTCCCGAGCGGTAGAGCGCTCGGAAATAGTCGCTCTGCTCGATCAGCTTCCTCTTGCACACCGGGTAGCATTTGTCCCCCAGCCGGATCTGCACCACCTCCTCCCCGGCACCGGCCCCATCCCCTGCTTCCCCTTTCCGCTCCCCTTCCTCCTCCCGCCGCCGCTCCGCCAGGGACATGGCTCACCGCGGGCCTGCCGCGCCTCAGCCCGGCCGCAGCCGCCGCGCCGGCTCCTCCTCCGCCAGTCGGGCCGGGTCGGGCCGGGCCGGGCCGGGCCGGGATGGGCGGAGCGGCCCCGGGATCCTGGGAAGCGCTGCTGCTGCTCCGGCCCTGCAAGGAGGGACAAGGGAAAGCGGAAAAAAAACCCCAAAACAAAACAATAAAGTCAAATCGAAACAAACTAACAAAAAAGAAAAACAAACAAACAAAAAAAAACCCCAGAAACAAAACAAAAAAAACACCCAAATAAAAAAAACCCCCGCACACAGGGAGGAAAGAGCAAAAAAAGCCCGAAAAAGGCAATGTTGAGCGCTCCGGCGCTGCCCGCCGCGGGGGGGGGGGGGCCGTCAGGGCATCCCCCGGGCCCAGCCAGGGTGGGTGTCAGGGACACGGTGGAAAGGCCAATACTGGGCCCCAGGGGACAGCCCAGAGGCGCACCGATCCCCCCTGGTGCTCCCCTCTCCTGATTTGGGCCGGGATCGTAGCTGCAGCCGCAGCTCTAACCCCTTGCCATAAATGTACCGCTGCATCCCTGGCGAGGGTCAGCATTCCCGAGCCACACGCGCAGGGAAAAAACAGCGTGTGTGTGCCGGGATCCGCGCACAGGCAGAGCGAAGGAGGAGCGGCACAGCCACCCTGGTGCCATCGCATCCCCGCACTCTCGCATCCCTTCCCGACCTGAATCCCCCTGCGCTCGTCCTGCACGGCCAGAGCAGCAGTGGGACTTGGGAATGGCAAGTGCGAAACATGACTGCTCTGGCCTTCCCGGTTCCCTGCGTGTCCCAGCTCCTGGTCTGCCCTGTGAAGATACTGCATAACCTGTTCTGCTGCTCCATCTTTTCTATTTAAACTAAGTTCCTGGAACAGGACATCTCATGAGTGAGCTATGTACTAGGGTCCTGAGTTTGTTTGACATGAACAACAAAAGATTACATTAATAACTGTGCATCTTGGGCAAGGGTAAATTGACAGATTTGCTGTTTGCATTTTATATTCTTCAAACACAATGACAGTCCTTTATATTAAATAACCCTACCACCTGTTGAAACAGATGAGAAGTCTGCCATGTCTGTCTTCTTATATGCTGATACTTACTATAAAAGATGTTCAAAATAGGTTTTTTATCTTTATAAAGATATTTCCTTCTGATATTGCAGACCATAGAAAATCTTTCCCTTTAGCAGTGGTGTGACTCCTGTCCAGTTTGTGCAGCTTGCTTAATTTTCAGACAACTCCCTATTTTCACTGCTCAGAAGGGATCTTTTCCCCCTGCTATTAAAATATTTCAATGGTATTAGTCTGTTTTGTGGGCTTTTTTTCCCTCCCTTTTGAGGAAGACAGGGTGGTTTAATTTTTAGCATTTCCTCTATGAAATAATCATGATCCTTTACCACTGTTTTGTTGATCATCAGCTTCTTAACTCTAGCTCATAGAGATGACACACATATCAATCTCAGTTACAGGTGTTCTTTTCCGCTGATTTTTATAAAAACATTTTTTGAAGTGAGGTAGACTTCTGCACACGTTTGTTTTCCACTTCACTTCAAAGTATCTTCATCATCTTGCTTTTGAGGGGCCCATCTGATTCTGAAATCCTTTTCTATAGGATCTCAACCAGACCCAAAGAGGTCTCTTCAGCAGCATTCAGTAGCTGGGTCACCACCACCTCTCCTTTTCTTTCCTGCTAATGCGTTACACTATTTGTTTGGTTTGTGTTCCTCTTTCAATTTTCCTCATTATTTAATTAACATTCAAATTCCACTTTCCTGTGTTCTATTCTTCGTGAAGCACCACAACGTTTTGCTTTTTGTGTTTCTTACACCTAGTTGAAGTATGAGCACTTGGCTCTTTTTTTCTCAGCTTCAGGTTCTGCCTTCAAAAGGTTATCACACACAAGTTCTTGTCCTTTAACTTCCACAGACATTTCAAGCAATTGTAATCATTATTATTCCTGAGGAAAACAGAGATCTTGTTTTGGCACGGTCAGCAAGCTGTCCTGTTGGAATAAAGCAGGATTGCTGTTTTTAGACATCTGCTTTGAAGTCTCTTACGTTGCATGGATTCATAAGTTAGCTCCTAATTGGTGAATGCTTTTTTCCATGTAGTCAGTTATGGTAAGTTCAGCCTCAAAGTGTTGACACCACATCCTGGTGGATGGAATATTTCTTCTCTGGCCATATGTTGCCAGATGAGCCTATGCCTGCCACTCTGCTTGGGATTTCCAGTCCTTCTTCCTCACAGTCCATGAGGTTTGTTAATGAACTGGATCACTTCTGGCATGTACTAGTGTTTTATCCCTGCCAGCAAACTTTTGACAACTTTCCCCAGGAGCTCTCACATGCTCAAGGAATCAGCAGTGCTGCATGGCCACTTTTACAAATAGCCCATTTCCTTACCCAGTTGATTTCACTGGGCTGATTGTTATCTCTCTGGGCTTTTTCCAGGCTCAGGGCTCGGCAGTTGTACTAAGCTAGAGTGTGCTGACAGGGCAGGTCCCTTGATTTTTACTACATAAAAGTCAGCCTGTGTGATATGCTTATAGGGTACTTACACTGCAAATGCACCAGGGCAAGGGCTACTTTTTTGTTCCAATTATGTGGAGATAATTTTGTCTGTCTTCCACTCTGGTGCTATACTGGTTTAGTCAAAGAGATCAGTAATATGTGTTATTATACTGGAATCAAAGTAAAGGCTTTTCTGTTTCACCAGCAATCATCTTGGTTGTACCTTAAATAAATAAGAAATGCATTTTCCAGAGTTGGAACTCTATTTCTAGAGCTACAAAGCCAAAATGTGTAGTTCAGAGCCATAAAAAGTTTGCATGATCTTTGAAACAAATATGAAGGACTATCTATCATCCTTCAAGAATATGCTGAAGCATCAAACATGAAAACAAGCACGGTAGATGATAAATGAGTTTATGATAAATGAACATGCCATGAAGAACAAAGCACTCAGAGGGGAAGACGAGGGTAACTCTGTTCAGCATTTCAATACCTATCTTCTAGACTTTGGCTCCTGTGTGCAAAGTCTTCAAGCTATTTTAGACATTTCTGGCCTCTCTTTACAGTACCTGAGAGACAAATTAGTACCAAGAAAAAGGGTTCCCAAGTGCCAACAAAGGGGCTGTGCAGACACCAGAGAGTGTCAGTAAAGGCTCTGTTGTTCCAGGGTTGTGTTGGCCATTTGTGCTACATAATTTTTCCCTGCGTCTGGTGCCTGAACGATTTCCTTGTAGTTAATGTCTGAATTACTTCCAAGGCTGAAGAGAGATCATTATTTTCTTTTAAAAAGATGTGGAAATGGAAGAAGCTTTTTTCATACAGCAACTCCATTGTAACAGACCATTCATCCATGACACAGAATCTGAGCCTTTCTCTGCCAGGGCACACATTTCTGACTTTCCCAACACAGCAAAAGCAAGGAATCACAGAGATTCAGGAGTTACTGCTACAAAGACAAGAAAAGTAAAGCCAGAGAGACAGTGGGTAATACTTGAGAACCAGAGAGTAGCACCAACTGAATGCTCTGAGGAAAGGACCACACGGAGTGAAAAAAATTTGTGGAGAAATTTCATTCCTTTCAGGTTTATTAGCCTAAAGTGTGAACTGGAACAGAATCTGGGATATTTAAAGTATCCATGCTGTTATAAATGCAACGGCAGATTAAAGATTAACAAAGATAAATTTATTATAAATTAATAAAGCAACGAACAGCGAGGAAAAACCACAATAAATGGACAGCGCAGCGCTGGGTGGACAGGGTCTATACGCAAGGTATAGGTGTTCCCAAGTCCACGTCTGAGGGTTCTTTGGCCTGGGTTTTTATAGGGATTTTATGTCCCCAGGCTAGAATTCCAACCAGTTTCCATTCACCAAGTGTCCCTGATTGTTGGGTGAATGGATTTCCTGGCCTAGAACATTGAGTCAGTAAGTGTCCGGGCAGAGTCTCCTCAAATGCAAAGTGAGTCTGTATGTATTTTAACATATTTCATCACAGCAGAATCGAGGGATCCGGGCTAGCGCCGATGGATATCTCGGAGGAGTAGTCTCTTCTTTGTCTTTCTTGATTGAGTTTCTGTAGTTTGGGTTTGGCGGGTGTGGTGTTCGATTCTGGCAACGACCATCTTCCTGAGGCTCGTCCCTTTTGTCTTGCTTGATGGTCTCCGGGCCAAAATCGGCCGGGCGTTGCCTTTGTCCGGAGGTAGACTTTCAGGCTGGTTCTTTTGTTTCTATGATGGCCTGTGTCCTGTCCTTTCCTCTGAGTTGATGAGCCTGCTGAGGTTTGTTATCTGGGGGGGTTCTTTTGCAATCCGTGACTTTGGAAAAGGAATTCTACCTCGACCTGGAGGAGAATTCCTTTTTCCATATTTTCATTAGTTATAATTACACATACTTTATTTAAACCTTTTCTTCCGAATTTTTATTTACCCAATTCTTTATTACAGTCCCCCACCTAATAATTTGACCATATTAAAAATTCGTGTTTACATACTTTTTCAGAGGAATATCGGGTTAGATAATGTCGTTTTCCTCTTTGTCTGACTCTTCTACATTTTCTGGGGACAACATATGTTTGTTTTCAAATTCTCTCAATGCTTTAACCGCATTTCTACTCTCTTTCTCTTCTTCTAACTTCATGATTTTTGAAAGGAGGGTAGCGTTTCCTTGTGCCTTTTCTGGGTCTATTGGGAGAGAGGCAATCTGCATTCCTTGAATGACAGAATGTATCAGTCTGATCAGACAAGGAATTAGGCAGGGTAGGAAGATGACTCCGGCAATTGAACATCCTATAAAGAATACTAGCTTTTTCCACCATGCCCCTTGCCCAAAAATTTGATCCCACCAAGAGGCTTGTAAAATCGAATTCCATTTCTGGACGGGTACATGGGCTACTTTCTTTATTTCAGCAGCTAGACCCTTTATAGTTTCTCCGAAGTCATCTATTTCCATGCAACACTCTGACTCGTTATATCTGCCACACACTCCTCCCTCCTCAGCTAGCAAATAGTCGAGAGCGAGTCTGTTTTGGTATACAAAGGCTCTCATCTGGGAATGTTGTTTTGCTAGGAGTTCCAGGGCTTCTGAAGTGTGGTTTGAAACAACTTCTACCACAGCCTGTAACCTAATGAGCCGATTGAGGAGGTAGATTGGGGTCCTGTATCCCCAACTGCCATCATTTGCCCATGTTGCCGGTCCATAATATTGTATGATCCTTTCGGCGGGCCATTCCTCCCCCTTCCATTTGTGGTTACCTCCGGCTATTGGTAGCTCTCGTTTCAATTCCCTCTTTTGTCGGGCTAGAGTTTCAAAGAGGGGAGCACCTAAAGACCTACTTTCATCTTTAGGTAATGTAAAGAAGAAAGGCCGAATTATTCCGAGTGTGCATGATCCCTTCCAATTTCTGGGTAATTCACTGTATGCTTTCTTTCCGCATATCCAGTAAATCCCATCCGGTGCCTTCCAATCTCTGTTAAGTTTTGCCGGGTCCTCCCAATATTCCCTCAGGCCGAGAAAGGCATGGAAGGGATTCGCCCCGTCCTGTTTGTTCCAACATAAACCAATTAAATCTACCCATTCGCAATTATTTTCCCGAGATTGGCTCCAATAGCCCTCGGGTGATTCCGGCTGCCAAATTTTTGTCTTTTTATCTGAATTTACCGAGAGAGTTTTTACACACGGGGTGTAACCAACTAGCTCAGTGAATTCCCTTCCTTCCCGACTGACACAAAAAGTTCCAATGATTCTTTTGTCAATTACCCACCCCTCTGGTCGCCGGGTTGTTTTGGATAATTTCAATCCTGTCCACTTAAGTAATTGTTCCGGGGTTAATCCTTCTCCCTTCCATGGCCATCTTTCGGCTGATTTCAGGCCGCCACATATCCAACAATTAGTTAATCCTAATTCGGTAGCTATTTCCTGCATCAGATCTATAAATAGATTCTGATTAGGGCTAGGTAGCTTCCAATTATCGTATTGTTTTTCTAACTGCTCGTATTGCTCACTGAGAGAGTTTAACCTCTCTTGTTCGAGTCTTTTTCTCTTATTTTCCATTTCCTGCCTCTTTAGTTCAAGAGTCAATTGTTTTATTTTATTTTCAGGGTCTGAACCATCCTCGTCTTTTGCAAAACAGATCACCTGATCAAACTGTAGACACACTCTGTCATCGTCATTTTTCAGTAAATCCAAAACTATCGGTTCATTACTGAATGACACTTTCGTTTCGTGTTTCAGGTTCCTCCCTTCCCAGTACAATTTCCCCCCCATGGTACAATATTTTAAGTTTGCTTTATTGTAACACAAGGGGTTGACTCTGTGATACGCAATGAATGTCGACTGTTTCTTTCCTCCAATCCAGACAGTTTTATTACACTGCCCGCAGACCGAGATTGGGGAAACCCCTCCTATGTCTCTCTTACTTCGTAGATGGGTCGCTTGGACCTCTTTTTCCCCTGTGATATGGGGTCGCCTTTTTCCAGTACCTATCCCCGGGGTGGAGCACCAAATTTTCCCTTCCAGCTTACACAGGTCCATTTGGGTACCATTTGCCCAACATTCTCCTGCGTGCAATTCCGGAGGGCAAGTGATCAATGGCTCGGTTCGCGTGGCAGTTTGGCACTGCTCACACTTCCCCAGGGAGGTCGTCCCTGGAGGCGCCTCGGGGCCCATTCTCTCGGTCCAGCACATGGCTAGGTTCAGGATCGTCAGGATTCCCCACAATCGCATCCCTCTGCCATTCCCTCCGCCCGTACAAGAACATACGGCGGGGATAACCATCTTCTCGGCAGCAAGGACTGTCTTCAGGGGCCCTTGACGTCCTGATGGCAAACCTCCTTTTAAAGGTTGCCCACCGAGATGCCTTGATCGTGCCGCTCCTGCACGGTACTTTTACGTTTCGGCGGCACTCGATTATTAGAGGTTCCGCTTTACAGTCCAAATGGCCTCGTAATCCCTTTTGAAAAAAATCGGAACCACTCCGGAGAGTCGAGTTCCAAGATACCCACCCGGGTAGCAAGTGCTAGAAAAAGGTTGGTCTGTTCTAATTCCTCTTTGTAACACGCGGCACACAACCCTCTCGGTTTTTGCCCTCCCAAACAATGAGTCACCCACGTTTGTTTACAATATGCACACTTAAAATGTACAAAAGGAAAACAATAACATTCAAAACTGGTGCAACTTATCCTGTCTTCGCTGCTCATTTGTTGTTCCGCTGAAGCCTGATTTTCAATTCTCCCGGAGGGGTTACAATTTTCCACTCGGGGGGATCGTGAACCGAAACTTTCTTCACTCGGGAAGAGTGTGTCCAGCCCTTTTCAGCCGTACGAACCGCGGTGTCTGTAGTCAGGAGGACGAGTAATGGTCCTTCCCAGTGAGGACTGAGGGGTTGCTCTTTCCACACTTTGATCAGTACTTTGTCCCCTGGTTGAATTTGGTGGATCGGAAATCCCAACGTGCTGCTCTGAGGAATCAATCCTCTTCTCCTTAACTCCTGTAAGTTTTTATTTATAGAAATGAGATAAGGTTGGAGTTGCACATCCTCTGTTTGAGGATGTTCAACCGGCATACCATGCTTGTACGGCATTCCATACAACATTTCAAAGGGGGACAGTCCTGTTTCTGAGTTCGGCATGGTTCTTATATTCAGCAATGCCAAGGGGAGACATTTGACCCAGGACATTTTTGTTTCAATTGTCAATTTGGATATTTGTGATTTTAACGTCTGATTCATCCTTTCCACTTGCCCCGAGCTCTGAGGGTGCCAAGGAGTATGATATTGCCATCTGATCCCTAATGCATCGGACAACTGTTTGATAATTTTTGAGGTGAAATGTGTGCCCTGGTCCGAATCAATATGGTCTACAATACCATATCTAGGAATTATTTCTTCCAGTAGAATTTTAGACACTGTTTGGGCCGTAGCCTTAGCTCTGGGAAAGGCCTCTACCCAATGTGTCAATTTATCTACTATAACTAACAAATATTTATTTCTGCCAGTTTTTGGTAATTCTGTGAAATCCACTTGGATTCTCTCAAATGGTCGATATGAGATTGGCCGACCTCCCCAATTGGTTTGCCGAAAATTCGCTCTGTTTACCTTTTGGCATATCACGCATCCCTGTACCTCTTGTTTTGCGAGCTCGAAGATTCCTTTACACCCGAAGAATTTTAAAAATTGTTCAGCCAATGCCCTGGTTCCCCAATGGGTTTGTGCATGTAGTCTTTTGAGTATTCCTTTTGCTATCCCCTTCGGGACCAACTCCCTCCCGTCAGGTAACCACCATTTACCCTCTTTGAAATGTCCACCTACCTTTTTGAAGTCTTCCTGCTCCTTTTCTGAAGGAAGCACTGAAACCTCTGGAGGTTCCCTTGGGACTAGCTCAGAAATACTTACGGTCAACAATGCCGCTCTTTTCGCCTCTTTATCCGCTAAATTGTTTCCCCTTGTATGGAATTGTCGTCCGGTCTGGTGTCCTTTTACATGAACCACAGATATCTCCAGTGGCTCTCTGACCGCTTCTAAAATTTGTCTAATTATTTCCTCATGTATCAATCCTTTTCCTTTAGTGTTGATCAGACCCCTTTCTTCCCAAATTTTCCCGAAGGTATGCACTATCCCAAATGCATACCTTGAATCGGTATAGATGGTTCCCCTTTTTCCCTTCAAGCCTTTGAGGGCTTTTAGGAGAGCAAAGAGTTCACATGCCTGTGCTGACCAATTTGCCTTTAGGGGGCCCGATTCTACAGTCTGTCCTGTTATGCCGTTTACGATGGCATATCCTGATTTACGTTTTCCCTCTATCATTCTCGAGGAACCATCGATAAACCATTTTTCTCCTCCTTCCAATTCCTGATCCTCCAGATCGGGTCTTACTTTAGTCTGTAATTCTACTGCCTCAATACAATTGTGTAGTAGCTTTCCCGTTGGTTCCCCGTACAAAAATTGCGCAGGGTTTTGTGCAGAGGTTGTCCTTAATTCCAGTCCTGGCGAGCTGATTAACATGGCTTCATATTTCAGAAGCCTTGAATCGGTCAACCATTTCTCTGCTTTTTGTTGTAAGATGTTTCTTACATCATGTGGAGTATAAACTATCAGGGGTGCTCCAAACGTTACCTTTTTGGCTTCCCCCACCAACAGTGCTACTGCCACAATTGCTTGCAGACATGTAGGCCAGCCCCGACTGACTGGATCTAGGATTTTGGACAAAAACCCTATGGGTTTCTTCTTTTCTGCCCATTCCTGGGTCAAAACTCCCTGTGCTGTTTGTCCACTTATATCAACAAACAGTTGAAACTCTTTACTTATGTCTGGTAATGTTAGAACTGGAGCAGTGACGAGGGCATTCTTTAGTTCCTGAAATTTAATTTCGTCTTGCCCTGTCCATTTTAATCGATCTGTATTTAGCCTTTCATACAAAAATTTCACCTTTTCGCTGTATCCTTCAATCCACTGTCTGCAATATCCCATGAGCCCTAAAAATTGCCTAATTTGTCTCTTGGTTTGTGGGGCAGGAAGTTCAAGAATTCCCACCACCCTCTCGGGATCTAATTTCTTTTTCCCTTGTGATATCCAATGTCCAAGATATTTTACTTCGGGCTCTGTGAATTGCAGCTTGGATTTAGATACTTTCAATCCTTTTTGTCCCAGAAAATTCAGCAGGGAAATGGTACATTTCTTCACCTGCTCCTCCGTGATTCCGGCGATTAGCAAATCGTCTACATATTGTAATAGTTTTGTCCCCTCCTCCGGAGTGAATTGAGTGAGTAGTTGCTCTAAGGCTTGTCCGAACAAGTTCGGAGATTCGATGAATCCTTGTGGAAGGACTGTCCACCGCAATTGCTGATTTCGATTGGTATCTGGGTCCTCCCACTGGAAAGCGAAAAAATTCCTACTCCCTTCATCCAGAGGACATGTCCAGAATGCATCTTTTAAATCAATTACACTATACCATACATCCTCTGGTGAGAGTCTGTTTAGTAGAGTGTAAGGATTTGCTACCACCGGAAACCTGGTTCGGGTTCTAGCATTTACAGCTCTCAAATCCTGAACCAATCGGAAGTTCCCATCGGCTTTCTTTACTGCCAGGATGGGGGTGTTATGTGGGGACATGCAGGGCTCGAGCGTGCCTCCTTTAAGCAGCTCGTCAATTATTAATTTCAAACCCTTCCTCCCTTCGGCTGGGATGGGGTATTGTCGGATCCTTATCGGATTCTCTGGATTTTCAATTTCAATTTTGATGGGAGCAATATCTAATTTTCCCACTTCCCCTTTTGAGTGCCATACTCGGGGGTCAACTTCTTTTTCATCTTTTGAAGTCAAATGTAACACCTTCACTACTAACTCTGAATTTTTCACAACGATATTTATTCCTAAAGCTATGATCATATCTCTTCCCAATAGATTGTAGTCTGCTTCTTCCACAAGCAACAAATTTCCTAAACATATCTTATTTTCCGACTCGATTTCTACTTCCTTGATAACCGAGACTTTAAATGGATCTCCTTTTGCGCCAATTACAATTACTTTTTCTTTACTCGTTTCACACCCTATAGGTAACTTCTGCAGGGTGCTTCTCTCAGCCCCGGTATCAACCAGGAAACTCACTTCCTGGCGGTGGGGACCTACCTTCAATTTTATCAAGGGCTCTTTTGCTGTTACTGTCCCCATTTGAAAGAGCCCAAGACTTCCCTAATCTTCTTTAAATATTTGTTCATCTTTTATTCGTTTCCTGCAATCCCTTTTTATGTGTCCTACTTTCTTACAGTAGAAACACTCTGGAGGATCCTTTCGAGGAGGAGTTTCCTCCTTCTGAGATCCTTTTTGTTTTTTAGGTATCGGTTTACCCTGTTTCTGTTCGTGTTTTTGAACTTCTTTTACTGCAGCCACTAATATTTTGGCTTGAAGTTTCTGTTTTTCGTCTTCTCTCCTCATATAAACCTTCTGAGCTTCCCTTAGAAGCTCTTGGAGACTCTTCTCCTGCCATCCATCAATTTTCTCAAGTTTCTTCCTAATGTCCTCCCATGATTTAGCCACAAACTGCGTTTTAAGCAGGACCTCCCCCACCGGGGAACTGGGATCAGTCCCGGAGTAAATCTGCAGACTTCTCCGCAACCTTTCTAACCATTCGGTAGGGGATTCCTCCTTTCCTTGACATTCCCCAAATACTTTGCTAATGTTCTGTCCTCTGGGGACCGCCTCTCTTATTCCTTGCACGATGATATTCCTTAAATCTATCATGCTTCTTCTTCCTTCCTCGGTCTGGGCGCTCCAACTCGGGCTCACACTCGGCCACTTTTGGTCACCGGGTGTTCCCTGCGGGTGACGCCTTTCCCAGTCTCTGATGCCCGCCTGCTTAATCATTTCTCTCTCCTCCTGGCTAAACAGGGATCTCAGGATGGCCATGAGATCTTTGTAGGTGTAAATACTACTCCCTAGAAAATCGTCTAACTTTTCGGCCACTCCAAATGGGTCATCTAGCAGTCGCCCCATTTCTTTCTTGAATGCTCGTACATCCCCTGAGTTAAGGAGCACGTTTACAAATCCAATTACTCCGGGGGCGGTTGGCACTTCCCTGAGAGGGAACATTCGGTGCCCATTTTCTGTCTCTCCCCATTCTCCATTCCCTATTTTTGATTTCCACCGAGTCCTGCTTGCAGGAGGGGAACTGGAGTTTGCGGGAGGTTTTCCCCTCATTGCTGGCGGGATGTCTGCCGCAGCTAAGTGACTCAGAGGGTTTCCTTCTGATACTTTCGGTGGTCCCAGCTGTGGTGGCCGGACCGGGATTTGTGGAGGGGGTAAGCCCCATCCTTGCGCCAATACCGACTCCAAAGAGGGTGCGGTGGCTGGGTTTTCTGCAGGTGGGGGGGTAGTGAGGGTTTCCGGCACTACTCCCGGTGGTTGAGGGGAGCGTGCTTCTGCCAGTTGCCCCATGGAACCCTCGGGTGCTGATGGTACTACTTGGTCCATCACCGGAGGCTCTACTGGCCCGCGGTACGGAGGGGGTAAGTGATCCAGGGGTTCCCAGGTCTCTGTTTTATGTTCGTTTTTTTGTTTCACTGGAAACAGCCGTACTTTGGTATTTAACCAGAGTTTGGCATATTCTTTCTCCTCAGCGTCTGACGAGACCTTTTTCTCTATGTGTGCGAGTAATTCTCTGCACGTCCATCTATCAAATGTCCCCAATACTGGCCAAGTGAGACAGTTTCTTAATTCCTGTCCTCCCCAAATCTCGGCACCCTTGGATTTCCCTCGTTTTTCGGGACAACTTTCCCAATTTCTCAACATCCACCCTAAAGGACTCTCCGGTGGGATGTCTAGCATTTGTTTTGATTCTTCTGATGGGCTTTTCTCGTTATCTCGTTTTTGCACTCTACTTTTTCTCTGCCCCATTTTCTTACGATTCTTACCTGCTCTGCGTTGTGTTCGTCTTTCTTTTTTTTTTCGCTTCCGAAAGTCCTAGATCGCACCAATACTTACCTCTCGGTTAGCTGTACCGGGGTTTTCTTGATGTTTCGACTTTCTAAATCTTTTGGCTGAGAGAGTTTACCAGTTCCAGAGCTCGACTGGACGTTCCTTCCTCTCTCAGCCCCCCTTTGATCGGTCCCCTGAGACTCCCTTTAGCCTCAGGCTTTACGAGTAAGGAAAGAGAGACCCTCTCACACAGAATCGCTTCCTTCGCGGCCGGCCAATTCCCTCGCGGGAGGATGGAAACGCGGCCTTGAAGTCCACACTCGCTTCGTGACCAGGTCACGTCTCTCACAAACTCGCCCGATCACCCGCTCAACCTCACAGTACTTACAGCAATTTCCTGCGAGGGCGTCTTCGTGCACATATGACTTTTTATGAGCTACCAAGCCGCGGCTTTCCCGAAGGCTCCTCGCCTTCCCGAACTCTCTGGATCCGTTTCCTCTTTATTATGGTTTTTTCCTCAGCCTAAATTTGGTTCGGCAATCGGAGCGAACTGCGGAGGGTCTCTGCTCCCCAGGCCGCTGAAATCAGCGGGGGTACCCCCCTGGACAGCGAGATTCTCCCACAGTTTCTTCCGATCCGAGTCACGGCACCAATCTGTTATAAATGCAACGGCAGATTAAAGATTAACAAAGATAAATTTATTATAAATTAATAAAGCAACGAACAGCGAGGAAAAACCACAATAAATGGACAGCGCAGCGCTGGGTGGACAGGGTCTATACGCAAGGTATAGGTGTTCCCAAGTCCACGTCTGAGGGTTCTTTGGCCTGGGTTTTTATAGGGATTTTATGTCCCCAGGCTAGAATTCCAACCAGTTCCCATTCACCAAGTGTCCCTGATTGTTGGGTGAATGGATTTCCTGGCCTAGAACATTGAGTCAGTAAGTGTCCGGGCAGAGTCTCCTCAAATGCAAAGTGAGTCTGTATGTATTTTAACATATTTCATCACAGCAGAATCGAGGGATCCGGGCTAGCGCCGATGGATATCTCGGAGGAGTAGTCTCTTCTTTGTCTTTCTTGATTGAGTTTCTGTAGTTTGGGTTTGGCGGGTGTGGTGTTCGATTCTGGCAACGACCATTTTCCTGGGGCTCGTCCCTTTTGTCTTGCTTGATGGTCTCCGGCCGAAATCGGCCGGGCGTTGCCTTTATCTGGAGGTAGACTTTCAGGCTAGTTCTTTTGTTTCTATGATGGCCTGTGTCCTGTCCTTTCCTCCGAGTTGATGAGCCTGCTGAAGCTTGTTATCTGGGGGGGGTTCTTTTGCAATCCGTGACTTTGGAAAAGGAATTCTGCCTCCACCTGGAGGAGAATTCCTTATTCCATATTTTCATTAGTTATAATTACACATACTTTATTTAAACCTTTTATTCTGAATTTTTATTTACCCAATTCTTTATTACACATGCTATCTAATATAAAATATAAAGTGCTACATTCTGCCCTCTGAGACACTGATTCCCACTGAGGGAATTTACTGCACTGCCAGGGAACTGTGCATTGAGTAATAGTGGAATTACTCAAGACAGGAATTGGTCTTTTGGAAAGGATTTGCCATCTGCTGCCATTTTTCAGTATTTTCCCTGTCACAGGATACAAAGTAAGCATCTATGGAACATAGGAATTATCCTGCAGTATTTCAGCATTAAAAATGTCTTGTGTTCTAATGGATCTTGGTATTTCTAAGAGGAACTGACCAGAGCATTGTTATAAATGCAAAGGCAATTTCGGGTTATATAAAAGAGAAAATTTATTATCAAACAATAATAAATTCGAACAATGAGAAAAAAACCACAATAAAATAAGCAGCGCAGCGCTGGGTGGACAGGGTCTATACGCAAGGTATAGATGCTCCCAAATCCACGCCTGAGAGTCCTTTGGCCTGGGTTTTTATAGGAAGTTTGTGTCCCGAGGCCAAATTCCAAGCAGGCACCCTTTGCTAAGAGGTTCTTAATTGTTCGAAGAATAGATTTCCTGGCACTGGAGAATAGGGTCAATAGACGTTGGGCAGAGGCTCCTCATATGTAAAGAGGTCCAGGATGTCTTTTTGATATCATTTTGGTCCGGGCCATTAGGGTGGAGTGGTGGCACCCATCCTGGAGCCGATGGCTATCTCGGCTGGCTCCTCTTCCTTTGTCTAGTTTCTCCATTTCTCCAGCACAGGTGGTCAGGGCGGAGATGCTCGGGCTCGGTGATATTTCGTCCGGGCCTGTTCCTTTGTTTGTTCGATGGCCCGTGTCCTGCCCATTCTTTCGGGGCTGATGTGCCTGCTTGCGATTGTTATCTGGGTGCTTGGCTGCAATCTGTTGCTTTGGAAGAGAAATCCTGCCTCGACCTGGAGGAGGATTTCTCATTCCATATTTTCATCATTTACAATTACATATACTTTATTTAAACCTTTTCTTTCGAATTTTTATTCATCTAATTCTTTATTACAGCATCATTTTGCTTCAGCTGAACTCTAGCATTTGTGAAGGACGACCTGCCAAGGTAATTTCTCTTTTCAGATTTACATCCAAACAAAGCACTTCTTACCCAGTGCTATTAGGAATGCTATTAAAAAAAAAAAAAAAGCACTCTTATTTCTCTTATTTCTAATAGCACTTCCTCAGACAGTATTCCCTAATATTTTCTGTTTATTTTTTCTGCTTTTAACGTGCTGTTTATTTATTCCTTGCAATAAAGATATGTTGCAGCACTACTGAAGAGATACTTGGAGTGGCATGTTTTTGAAAACAGATTGTTTATTATTAAGTACTCGTTAGTCACATCTGAGTGTGTGAAAAACGAAGTTCACTCCTGTAAAATTTTAAAAATGTTTAATAAAGACAATAAGAGACATAAAGTAAAGCAAAGAGATACGGCCGGGTGCCTTGGCGCGCTGCCAAGAGCACACCTGGTATCTCAGGAGTGTCCTTTTTATCCCATCCTTGCTGCGAGAGGTTAATGCATATTCAAGCATGTCCCCTCCCTGGTTCCACCTTCTTGGATCATATTTTTTTTCAATTTTATTTTCTGTTGGTCAGCATAATTTTTGCTGGTCTAGCTGGTCAGCATTATTTCGGAGTTTTTGGTTTCCTTTCTGCTGCAGATGGTCACTTGTTGATAAGAGTCCAGGCCCCTTATACTTCCTCAGAGAGCAGATGGGCTTCATATCTTTCCCCCTTGCCAACGTCCTGGTACCGGCTTTTTGGTAACAGTTTGCTCTCCATTTCCTGCTGCTGATAACAGCCTGTTTTCCACAGCTTGATCCTCCCATTGTCTTGCCTGTTGGAGTTATCTTGCCTTCTCCAGATGAGACATATCCTTACCATTCAGAATTCCTATCTAAGCCTATAACTTGCTAAGAGAGAAAAGAATATAGTGAAAGCATATAATATATTTATCAGAATAATTGTGAAAAGCCAATATTTACAACATGAATTCACAACAAGTGATTAATATTAAAGTGTGTGCTTCTGAGCTCTCTCTGGGTGGCAAAAAGGCTGTCCCAAGAGTCTGTGTATGGTGGGCATTCTCTTTGGATCATGAGGAAGTCCAGGTACCAGGCAGCAGAGTGGAGGTGGAAGAGTGTAAATCCTTGCAATGGCCTTCAATCTGGTCAATTTTTTACACCACAGACCCAGTAAGGAATTTCCTTGAAACTCCCTCAGGTGACATTAATGTTCCCTGACAAAATCTGAATGCGAGTGCTCTGCCTGCTGCTGTACCCCCTGTTATGGATGTTTTCTCTGCACAAATGCATTGTGCATTCACAGCCAGGAATTTCTTGTGCAGCTGTGCCTGGAGGAGACTCAGCTGGGTGCTTTTAAAATAGCAGATATTTTTTAATATGGTGCAGACAGGCCAAGCTGAATTTTAGTACATAATAAATAGGTAAAATGAATGGAAATCCACATAGAAGACTTCCACGAGTATCCAGCTCTGTAAAATTCAGCACAAGATTGAAACTCCATCCCCTTTGCCTAGTTCAAGTTCTGCTGTTAATCATCATGTGTTCATTAGTGTTTGCTAAACATTGTGTCTTTTGTCATAAAACTTGGCTCAAATTAATCTGCCATGCCACTAGATACATATTTGCATAAATCTAATCTGGCTAAGACTTGTTTTGCTCTTTGCTTGAGCACATAGATCCCAGCCTTGGTGCAGAGGTTTGGCCACAATTAGTTGGAAGCCAAGCCCTTAGAGAATCTCAAGGCCTGGCAACCCGTGGAAACAAGGGTTTAAAAAATGGTTTGCATGAAGCCCCAGGAAGTGAAACTGTAATATTTCACCTGTTTTTACCATGTTGCTGGGATAGGACTGAAACCAGAATCTTTGGATCCAATTTTCCCTAACCTCGAAGGTCAGAGTCATTAAAAATGTGATACATTGCTCCAAACCAAAACCTGACCACTAATAGCAGGTTTTTTTCAAAACACTTCTCTCAAAAAATGCTGTTTTGTTGGACTTTAGATGTTTTGCAAGTGTTTTTATTTCAAGGAAAATTTTAAAGGAGAAAGAAAGCAAGTGTATTATTTGAATAACGTCAAAGACTTGGTTTGGTTTTTTTCCACATATTTACATTTCATTATTTCATGATTTGTTATATTAGTCTTTTATAACTTTTACACCTTTGTTGGGGGTTAGGTGTCCTTCTTTTACTTCTGGCTTGCCTATGGAATTTTTACCCATTCGTTGCGAGGAAAACCTGACTGCCGGTACTTGGTGGGTGCTTGAGAAAACACAAAGAATTCGGCCGGGCCCAGGGGGGAAGGGGGCAGGAAAAGGGGAGGGCGGGGACAGTTTTGCGGGCTTCTTCAGCTTTGGAGAAGGACACTTCGCTGAGAGCTGTTGCTGTGGAGAAAAGGGAATTTTGCTATCACCCAGACGGAGCTGCTGCTTCTTCTTCCCTCTTCCTTGGTGGCCTCGCACCCCCTGTCCTGCCGGGACGTGTGGCAGTGCCAGCCACCACCGCAGAGCTGCTGATCCACCTCAGCCACCGGCCCAGGATCTCTGCTCATCCCTGCTGTTCCAGCTGAGTGTTCCTCAGAGCCCTGCAGGAGCACCGGGACTGACTGCCCGAGGGGTTTGTGAAGCAAAGCCTCTCCTCCATCCCTTCCCGTCTCAGCCGAGAAAGCTGTCACAGGGTCACTGGTTCTGTTTTGTTGCTAACGCTGTAGTTATTGTTGTTTGTGTGCCTTGCTATACATACTAGTAAAGAACTGTTTTTCCTATTGAGAGGAATGATGAGTTTGTCTTTACAAACAAGCTGTGGGTCAGTTGATAAGATGCAGCTATCAGTGAGAGACGACAGAAACAATGGGATGGATTCCAGTAGAAGATCAAAGAGGCACTGAAAGAACACTATGAATTCCATAAAAGTTAAGAAGGGATTATGCATTGGGGGTGGGGGGGGGAAGGTACCCCAGGTATCAGGCGTTCCGGGAAGCCTGTACCTCTCAAGTACCTCAGCCTATGGGGAAAGAGAGAAGGGACAAGCGGCCGGGAATTAGGATAAAAAGGAGGCTGCGCCCTCCAAAAATTTGAGAGACCCCAGGGGAATGCCCCGTGGCCTCTCCCTTTATTCGAATAAAGAAAAAGGACTCCTCTGTCTCCTTTTTGGACATAAACCTCTGGTGTTCGTGGATTAATTTTCCTGACAATTTTTGGGGGCTCGGTCCGGGATATTTCCACCGTCCGGGGCGGCGGGCAGCGAGCGGAGCTGAAGGCGCGCCTCACCCAGTTTTGGTGATCAGCTCCCCTTGGTGGCGGCCGGCACCGGGCGATCGATTGGGTTCCCGAGACTGTCCAGGAGACAGACGAGTGGCGGACCAGGGGGGTCCGTGAAGAGTCCACAGGGAAGGACCACTGAAAACCTCACCGGTGAGTAAAATGGGATCTTCGGGGAGCAAGCCTGGGAGGGCACCCAGGGAGGGTAGCACAGGCAAACCTGGGAGGGCACCCATGGAGGGTAGCACAGGTCAAACAGAGCACCCATGGAGGGTTGCAAGGGTACAGCCGGGAAGGGGTCCTGGCAAAAGGGATGACGATCCCACAATACCCCCGGAGAGTCCCTTGGGGAGAATGCTGAGATCTTGGGACAGATTATGCATTCACCCAGAAGTCACTATGGAGATGATGGTAAAATATTGTTATTATGTATGGCCAGAGTATAAGTTGCCGAATGGACTTATATGGCCATCTTATGGAACAGATAGAATTCATTTGTGCCGAATTCTGTGGAGGTATCTAGAGGAGAATTGGAAAGGATGGATTGAAAGGGAATGTGGATTGATATGGTTTAAACAAGCAACAGGAGAAATCTATGTGTTAAGAAAAAAAGGAGAAGAGGAAAAAGGGGGGGAAGAGGAAAACGGTGAAGACTGGGATGTTTTTCAGCACCTTCCCCCGTCTTGTCCTCCGGTGTTACCAGCTGACCCAGGGCCAGCTGCAGATGCCCTGTATCCTCACCTTCCAGGACAAAAGGATCAGGGAAATGCTGTTCCTACAGCTCCACCTGAAAATAACAATGGTGGTGGGGGGGGGAGCAGCATATCATATCACCCCCTAGGACTAGAAGAGGAACTCAATTTAGAGCATCAGAAGCCCCCTGGACCCAAGGGACAAGGGTCCATCAAATGCCACTCCGCCAAGTCCCTTTGGGAGGTCAAGGGGGAGGATTTGGGTTTGTAGTTATACCACTTACTACCCAGGATATAAGAGGATTAAAAAAAGAATTACCACCATACTTGGATGATCCCATAGGGGTGGGGGAAAAGATAGAAGAATATTTGGGAAATGCAGATTATACCTGGAAATTTATTTCCCAATATATATCCCAAGGAATACCTTGGGATTTTCTTTTGGGGATTTTGTTTGGGCCATCAGAGAAACGAATGATTTTGCAAAAAGCTCGGCAGCTGTGGGAGGATGAACATCCACAGGCAGTGGGGGGGGCTGGACCTAATGTACCTACAGTAGATGATGCCATCCCACAGGTGGACCCCCAGTGGGATCCAAATAAGCAGGCCAGCCTGGCTCGCCTCCGTGATTACCGTGCTTATTTGATTAGGGCAATCAAATCAGCAGCTCCTAGAACTAACAACATAGCTAAGGCTATGTCGTTAGAACAAGAGAAACATGAAAGCCCCTCTCATTGGTTAGAGAGGATTAGGGATGCCTTGCGGAAGCATGGGGGGATGGACCCTGAAGGACCAGCCTTTGACACATTGTTGAAAGTACAATTTGTTACTAAGGCTTGGCCTGACATTAGGAAAGGAGTACAAAAAGATCAAGAGTGGCAGAATAAGCCTCTAGAAGAATTGGTGAGAAAAACACAGCAAATATATGTAAGAAGGGACGAAGAAAAAGTAAGAGCTAAGGCAAAGATGATGGCAGAGTTTTTGCAGCCCCAAAAGAATAAACCACAAGGTCCAAGGGGTCCCCCGGGGCAGAGGGGACGGGGTCGGCCACAAGGAGGTGTCCAGGGCATTCCCCCCTCGACAGGGGAGAACCGACCCAAACAGCGGCTGGGGAGGAACCAATGTGCCATCTGCAGGAAAGAAGGGCATTGGAAAAGGGAATGCCCACAGAAAGAGCTGGACCCACAAGAGGAAGAAGTCCAGAAGATAATGGAAATGGATTGTTAGGGATGTCAGGGGCTTCCATTATACCAGGGACCCACCACTCAGGAGCCCTTGATAACTTTTAAGGTGGGTCCGGATCGAGGGGAGGTGTGTTTTCTAGTAGACACAGGTGCCTCTCGATCCACCTTAAATTTTATACCTAAAGGAGGGAAATTGTCAAAAAGGTCATTGGTTATTCAAGGAGTAAGCGGAAAAGATGAGCGAGTGCATTTTATTCAACCGCTGTTAATAGATATGGGGGACAAGTTTGAAATGCATGAGTTCCTGTTTGTTCCTAATTGTGATTGTAATTTACTGGGGAGAGATTTGATGGCAAAAATGGGAATGCAAATCAGTATTATAAAAAATGACACTGAGTCCAGCACTGTAATATCTTTGTGTAAAATGTCTGAGAGAGCTTATGCTGAAATAGATCCGGAAGTGTGGGCAGCCCCGGGGAAATATGGAAAATTAGACATAGAGCCTCTCCAAATTACTTTGAAGCAACCAGGACAAGTTGTGTCAAAAAAACAATACCCTCTTTCAAGGGAGGGAAGGAAGGGGTTACAGCCTATCATTGAGTCCCTGCTAAAGGCAGGTCTGTTGGAACCGTGCATGTCTCCTTATAACACCCCTATCCTGCCAGTTAAGAAACCAGATGGAACCTACAGAATGGTGCAAGATTTAAGAATAATAAATAAAATTGTCAAATCAAGGCATCCCACAGTTCCGGATCCCTATACAATCCTGAACCAGGTCCCCTCCTCACATCAGTACTATTCAGTACTGGATTTAAAAGATGCTTTCTGGGGGTGTCCGATTACAGAAGAGAGTAAACAGTATTTTGCCTTTGAGTGGGAACAAGAGGAAGGAGGTAAAATGGTAAAACAGCAATTGACCTGGACAGTCCTCCCACAGGGTTATACAGAGTCACCTGTTTTGTTTGGACAAGCTTTGCAAAAAATACTAAGAGAATTTACTCCACCTTCCGGGGTTAAGTTGTTGCAGTATGTGGATGATTTACTGTTATCAGGGGAACAGGAGGAGATGGTTGAAAGAGCTACTGTGAAACTGCTTAATTTTCTCGCTAAAAAAGGACTTAGAGTGTCTGAAAAGAAAGCACAGTTGGTAGAGAAACAGGTCAAATATTTGGGGCATATTTTAACTGGAGGGTTACGGTGTATTGATCCAGAAAGAATACAAGGAATTCTACAAGTACCATTACCCCAAACAAAAAGGGAATTACGACAGTTTTTAGGGTTGGTGGGATACTGCCGAGTGTGGATAGAAGACTTTTCTGTTGTGACCAAACCTTTATATGGCTTTTTAACACAAGACAGTCCTAATGTTGTGGTATGGACACCCGAAGGAGAACAAAGTTTTAAAAAATTAAAAGACAAATTGGTTAAGGCCCCAGTCCTAGCTCTTCCAGATAGAGAAAAAGAATTTGAATTATATGTAGATGTTACACAGGGACATGCAAAAGGAATTTTGGTACAGGAGCATGGGGGAACACAAAGACCGGTTGCCTATTTTTCGAAACTGTTAGACCCGGTGGCCAGAGGCTGGCCCTATTGTCTGCAGAACTGCGCAGCCACAGCTCTGATGGTGGCTGAGGCCCGAAAGCTGACAAGGGGGGGTTATCTGATTGTTAAAGTTTCACACCAGATTAAAGCGTTGTTAACTGAGAGAGCCTCTAAGTGGATGACCAGCTCTCGGTTACTACAGTATGAATTCTGTCTATTAGAACAGGAGGATTTAGAATTTAAAAGCAAGGAAAGTTTTAACCCAGCCTCCTGTTTGAATGGCCCTGAGGAAGGGAGCCAAGGAAAATTCCATGATTGTATTCAAGTAATAGATCTACAAACTAGGGCAAGGAATGATCTGAGAGACATCCCGTGGCCTGAGGGGGAAAACGTGTTTATTGATGGGTCTTCTAAGGTGATAGAAGGAAGACGATTTACAGGATACTCTGTCGTGAGTGGAAAGCAATTAAAGGAAGGGGGGAAGTTACCAGCCACCTGGTCAGCTCAGACGGCCGAGCTGTATGCCCTCGTGAGAGCTTGTGAGTTATACCAAGACAAGACAGTAAATATTTTTACTGATTCTAAATATGCATATGGTGTGATACAGGCATTTGGGAAACTGTGGGAAGAGAGAGGTTTATTAACCTGCAGAGGAAAAACGTTGGCTCATGAGAACTTAATCTCCCGCCTATTGGAGGTGGTGAATTTACCAAAAAAGGTAGCAATAATACACATCAAGGGACACCAGGCAGGGTGCTCGGAAGAGGCAGTAGGAAATAGACTGGCTGATGAAGAAGCTCGGAAGGCTGCATTGTTGCCAGAAATCTCTAAGTTACTTCCCTTGCTCCCAGTAACTGCCCCCTTGCCAGAGAAGCTGTCTTTTTCACCAGAAGAACTTGACATAGTTAAAAAGAGTGGGGCAGAAGAAAGAGGGGGTAATTGGTTTACAAGAGATGGTAAGCAGTGGATACCGAAAGCTTTAGCCTCCCAACTACTAAAACAGCTCCACGAAGGGAGTCATTGGGGCTCCCGAGGGATAGCAGAAGCCTTCCTCAAAATGTATGCTGCTGTGGGTCTTTTTGTTCTGGCAAAACGAGCTGTTGATGGTTGTTTGATTTGTGCTAAGACAAATAACAAAGTTACAAAGAAACTGGCGAGGGGCGGGAGGCCTTGGGCTGTACGTCCCTTCCAGAGGTGCCAAGTGGATTTTACTGAGATGCCCCGAGTGGGGAGGTTTAAATACCTTTTGGTAATAGTATGTCAATTAACAGGGTGGCCAGAAGCCTTCCCAGCTGTTTCAGCAACTACAGGGTCAGTTATTAAAGTATTTTTAGAACAAATAATCCCAAGATATGGGATGGTGGAAGCGATAGACTCAGATAGAGGAACTCATTTTACTGGAAAAGTTCTTAAAGGAGTAATGACTGCTTTAGGGATACAATGGAACCTCCACACTCCCTGGCATCCCCAAAGCTCAGGCCAGGTTGAAAGGATGAATAGAGAAATAAAAAAACATCTTTTGAAGCTAGTGATAGAAACGAAAATGCCATGGCTGCGGCTCTTACCACTGGCTTTAGCAAGAATCAGGGCCAGACCCAGGGAAGATATTCATCCTTTTGAACTGATGTTTGGAATTCCTTATCCTTGTAATTCTCAGCCTGGGGCGGGGGTAGAGATAAGTGATGTATATCTAAAACAGTATGTGGCTCGGATACTGTCTCTTGTGAAATCTCTTCGACAGGAAGCTCAGCTGACACAGACCCTGCCTTTGGACTTTGCTGTGCATAATATCCAACCAGGAGACTGGGTCCTAGTTAAGGAGTGGAAAGAAGCACCCCTGGTGGCTAAGTGGCGTGGACCTTTCCAGGTGTTGCTGACCACAGAAACAGCCGTCAAGACAGCTGAGCACGGGTGGACACATCACACTCGAGTCAAGGTCGCTAAAGCTCCAGAGGTTTAGACATCTCAGCTGGAGGAGAAGGATGGGAAGCCACGACTGACACTCCGCAGGAGTGGACTGGAGCAGTAGCTGGTGCGTCGACATCAGGGGAAGCCCTGAGTGCCTACCCACAGACTGCCTGCTGAAATAGTCTGAGCATCCCTACTCTCAAATCTCCAGACACTGGGAGCCAATCCATGCTGTCATTGCTTTCTTTATGATAAGCTGTTTTTGTGCTTTTCACTTGCCACAGGTGGTGTAGAAGACAACGTGAAATTGAAAATTAGAAATTAGGTTATAACACTATTAGAATGTTTCTCTTAATAATTTTACCTTTATATTTTCAGTTAAGTTGGGGTCTAAAGTGGGAAAATAATTTTTTTACTTTAGGAGAACAAGTAGCAAAGACCTTTAACCTTAGAAACTGCTGGGTCTGCGGAGGGCCAGGGGGATCTGAAAGCTGGCCATGGGTGGCCAGCCCAGTCGAGCCTAAATGGTGGGTTAGCACCCTGAGTGAAGTCCGTAATGGAACTGGATTTTGGGACAAAGAAGGAAGTCCATGGCAGCTTCATTCTTCTGAAAGAAGCATTTATTGCTTAAACAGAACAGGAAGCACATATGTGGGAAAGAGCGTTTGTGACTGGACTTTATCTTTGGGTTTAGATTGTTGGACCCCCAACTGCCCTCCTTATGACTGTTCCAGATATAGAGGCAGATGGAATCAAACGCATGTTAAGCTCACTAATGGTAGCTGGGTAAGGTGTTCCTTCCATAATTACCAAAAAGATTTTGAAGGCTGTAAAGCAGTGGGGAAGGGTAAGTTTTTTGACCCTTTATTTTTAAGCTGCCCCCGGGATAATTCCACAAGTAAGACACATGTTGTCCGAGACTATCAGTGGAAATGGCAACACCGAAATGGAACTAGAACCCTTTTTAACAGGTTCTGGTCCAGATCTAATAAAACAGATCTGGGATGTGATTGCAAGTGGAAACCTCATGTAGGAGCTTGGAAATGTAAATATTGTGATTCTTATGGCGAGGCAACTATTGTGGGTGGACCACTAGGCCCTGGAAGCAAGCTGTATTTTGACCCACCAGTTGATGATGAAAATTGGAAAGGTCCCTTCGCTAATGGGACCTGGGCTCTAAAGGGGCATTACTGGATTTGTGGCCAAAATGCTTACCGCAGGCTACCCCCAAACTGGTCAGGAATATGTTATGTGGGGTATATTAGACCATTGTTCTTTCTACTACCACAAGTTCAAGGAAATCAGTTAGGAATCAAAGTATATGATGATCTAATTAGAGAGAAGCGGTCTATTGATACATCCCTGGTTGGAAGGAGCACCCAAAAGTGGGGAAAAGATGAATGGCCACCTGAACGGATCATACAACACTATGGACCAGCTACCTGGAACCCAAATGAATTAATATCAGGTGCCAGAGAACCCATTTATAATCTAAATCGGATAATTAGGTTGCAAGCTGTCTTTGAAATAATAGTCAACCAGACAGCTACAGCTCTTGACCTTCTTGCTGACCAGTCTACTCAGATGAGAAATGCAATATTTCAACACCGGATGGTATTAGACTATTTATTAGCAGAAGAAGGGGGGGTGTGTAGAAAATTGAATGACTCAAACTGCTGTTTGCAAATAGATGACAATGGAAAAGTGGTAAAACAAATAACAAAAGGAATAAGAAAGTTAGCCCATGTACCAGTCCAAACATGGAAAGGATGGGAATGGGACATGTTTTCATGGTTACCTGGTGGCCTATGGGTCAAACAAATGCTTTTTTTCCTCTCATGTGTTGTAGCAACCCTAATCTTTTTACCATGCATGATCCCTTGCTTAATACAACTTATTCAACATGTGATCAAAAGAATGCAGGTAGTAGCCGTGCCTACTGACCCAGAGATGGCTACAAAAGGGCAGAAAGTAATGCCACTGCAAATAATTGCAAAGCCAAAAAAGACACAAGAACAAGAAATTAGGTCAATGATAACTAAGGTTTGTAAAGACAATTATTAACAAAACTTAAAAGAGGAGGGATTGAGAGGAATGATGAGTTTGTCTTTACAAACAAGCTGTGGGTCAGTTGATAAGATGCAGCTATCAGTGAGAGACGACAGAAACAATGGGATGGATTCCAGTAGAAGATCAAAGAGGCACTGAAAGAACACTATGAATTCCATAAAAGTTAAGAAGGGATTATGCATTGGGGGTGGGGGGGGGAAGGTACCCCAGGTATCAGGCGTTCCGGGAAGCCTGTACCTCTCAAGTACCTCAGCCTATGGGGAAAGAGAGAAGGGACAAGCGGCCGGGAATTAGGATAAAAAGGAGGCTGCGTCCTCCAAAAATTTGAGAGACCCCAGGGGAATGCCCCGTGGCCTCTCCCTTTATTCGAATAAAGAAAAAGGACTCCTCTGTCTCCTTTTTGGACATAAACCTCTGGTGTTCGTGGATTAATTTTCCTGACACTATCCTCAGATCTCTGCCTGAGAGCCCCTTGATTTCAGAATTATAGTAATTCGGACGGAGGGGTCTACCTTTTTCATTCCGAGGGAGGCTCCTGCTCTCCCTAGCAGACACCTGTCTCCCAAAACCGAGACAACCTTAACAGAGTTACAGTGACATATTCTGAAATTATCAATATACTTGGCTTACTTAAAACTTTGACCTTACCACTAATTCCTATAATAAAGGGAAAATACTTGTGCATATCTCAGAAAAATTAGTTAAAGATTATTTTAACACAGGCCTGAAATTCAGTTTACTTATGTGGAGCACAACACAGGCAGAGAACTTAATTCTGACGTCACGTGGGATTATGCTGCACATTTCATTAAATTCATTACTGACATCTACAGGACTTGGGCAGGTTCATACCTCACCTGGGAAACTACTTGGGTGTCACTTCTCAGCTTGTCACCTTCCAGCTTCTGTCACACAATACATGGAGAAGAGAAGGACTCAGTGTAACCCATTGCTGCCTTTCAGTGCCTGAAGGCAGACTACAGGAAAGATGGAGAGAGAGATACTATTGATAAGGGATGTAGTGTAGGACAAGGGGGAATGGCTTCACACTGAGAGAGGGCAGGGTTAGATGGGATATTCGGAAGAAGTTTTTCCCTGTGAGGGTGGTGAGGCTGTGGCACTTGTTTCCCAGAAAAGCTGTGGCTGCCCCATCCGTGAAAATGTCCAAGGCCAGGTTGGACAGGGCTTGGAGCAACCTGGGATAGTGGAAGGTGCTCCTGCCCATGGCAAGAGGGTGCAAATGGGTGAGCTTTGAGGTCCTTCAAATCCAAACCATTCCACAATTCTACAACTAAATAGATCCTTTCTGGTCTTTACATATTCTGAGTGATAGAACCATATAGTCCCTAAAAGCTAAAAAATAGTTCCAAAAATTAATACAAGTCTGTTACTTCATATGGAAAAAGTGTCTGCTTTTGTTTCTGTTTGGCAAAAAAAGAGTTAAGGCCTGATGCTGAATCCTTTGTGCTGGGAAGTTCCTGGATTGTGCCATTCTCACTGCTAGCCCAGGTGGGAAACTTCAGGGACTGTTTCTGATTATAAGAAGGATCATGAAAAAGATAATTTTGTTCCAGAGTGGCCGGTCCATTTATATCTCTTTTACTGAAAGGCATACAAAAACACTCATATTCTCACAGGAAACAGGCCTCCCTGCCTTTTTGTTTTCCAGGAGGAAATGTGAGGAGTCAGATGAAAGGATTTCCTAAATAGCATGAAGTGCTGGTTTGGTACTGGCCACAGACTCCCTTGTTATCAGTGACAGCCTCTTGGTCCCTCGTTGCAGAGCACATGGAAAATCAGCTGCTGATTTGCAGGTAAGACCTAGGGATTTCCTTCTTGCAAAATGTCTGTGAATTAAAATTTCAGCACTAATTTACATTTCCCATTGAAAAGTTGAAGTGAAATTAAGGGAAGCTGGCAGAAGATGGTGAAATTTAATAGAAGTTTTCTATTTTTAAAGGAAATTGCCTAAAGCAGCCATTTATCTTCTTGTTTAAATCACTTCATCTTTCATTAAAAAGAAAGTTTCCCTGCAGCTATTTCTACCCTTAAAATTTAGTCAGGAAGAGAGGAAGAGGAAAGAATACTTTTAATCTCCTTGTTAAGTGCTTCCTCAAGTTATTCAGAGTCTTCCAGGCTTCTCTTCTTGGAGATACAGGAAGAGTAGGAGTGAGGAAAGCAATCAGAAATCAACATTTTTGCATGCAAATCTTACAGAACAAAACAGAACTGAAATTCATACTAAATATAGGACATAATACCAAAATACAGGCATATCTTTCAAATTTCTGAGTGTGTTCCAAATCAAGTAATACCTTGGGATATTTGGAAAGATGAAACAAATATTTTTAAAAGTACACTGTAAATAGTGCTTGTGGCAATGGTAGATAAATGTTTAAAAGCTTCCCTGTGCAGTCCACCGAGTGCAAGGTATCAGGTATTTAAAAATGTATTTAAGGTTTTAAGTGCTGGTTTTTACAGAGGTGAAAATATTAAGCTACCAAAACTAAATAAAACAACCCAAGTGCCAAGAGCTGCTTTTCAGGATAGAGGCTTGAAGGATACCCACTTACCCTCTTTCTAACAGTTTAATTCTCATATTCCCCACATCACACATTTATTTTTGAATCCTCCTAATTATAGTTCCAATTAATAAAATACTGCCTTGGCTTTGCTGTTGGATCAACCCAGGTTAACCTGCTCTGGGCTTTTTTATTTTCCAGTGAACTGTGTAAGGAACAAAGTATTACACCTGTCAGTTCATTTCCGAACTGGTGGCCTAGTTCTTCAAAAATAAACATCATCTGTAAAGACTAAAGAATTAAAAAACTCCCCACTCCATCTATACTTCACGTGGAAAGGAGGAAATTCTTTGATTCTAGTCTTAAAGGGTAAAAACACAGTATAAAATATTCTTATATATTGAACACCCAATTTTTATTGCAGACCATACTTCTACCTGACTCTCTCAACCTCACTATACAGCCCACTGGGTTTAAATAAACTTGTGTATTGTAATATTTTAAGGCCTTTCTATGTGAAAAGCGTAATGTGGGAAGTGGGGATCAGACTTGGTCCTATTAAGAAACAAAACGTGGGAGTTTCAGATTTCAGACCAGGTGTTTCAAAAATCATCTCCCTGTATGTCAGCTGTGTTTTCTTTCTGACAGGCATATTCCTAGCAGAAAACCTTGTATGGACTGCTCAGTATTCTTAAACTTATTAGGGGGAGGACGCACTCACAGCTTGAATGGAGGTTCCAGCCCTCAAGTCATAGAGTCCATCTGGTTCTAGATCTTTGCAAATAAAATTGTATTATTCTTGCAATCAAAACAGTGTAGGAAGGGGAACAGATCTACACCTCCACCTCTGGCTGGAGGTTCATTTGTTAGCAAAGAAGGCAAATTTCTGCAGTGACCAGATAAACTGTTCAGATCCTAGACAGAACTATTTCTCTGTGCTCAGTGTAACAGTGTTCCTGAACAAAGTGAGGTGGAACAATGTGCTGAGCTTGCTATTAGTCACCAAATCTCAAGGTTGCCTGCGTCGTTTGGTCTGAGGACAAGAGAGACAAAGAGGAGACTACAGAAACAAGTTCTCTGAATGACTAAAAACAACCTGTCCCTTTTGTGTCTCAAAACCCATCTCCAAATACTCAAGTTAGAGAACAGCAGCAATAATAATAATAATAATAATAATAATAATAATAATAATAATAATAATCTCTCTTAAAATCTTCTGTAACTCATTAAATGTCTGCTTCCTTCCAGCAGCTGCCTAAACAGCACTATGGGCACTGTTTGGAGGAGACCCTGCCCTGGCTCAAGCCCCTCGCAGACCTGGCAGCATCCTCAGCCATCCAAGGATGGTCTCTGCAGTGTTGGTGCAACCTTCCATGCACCCCTGGAGCAGCAGGGGGCTCCCTGAGGCCCTGACACATGGCCATGGCTCTGCTGGTGGCAGTGGCACAAATGCTGCTGCTTCTGGGTCTGGCTGGGGAGTCCCAGTGCTTCTGCTTGCCCACTGCCTTCTACAAGAATTGCTGGATCCGGCGCTTTCCAGGCCTCCTTGTGGACCTGCGGGAATCTCAGAGGAGGGGAGCCCAGCTGCTGAAGGGTTATGCAGAAATCTCCCCCCAACAGTGCAGCAGAACCTGCTGCCTTCTGAGGAACAGTGAGTACTTGTTGGCAAGATCGTGGCACACATTAAACCCCCCATTTTGGGTAATGTTTATATAAACAGTCCTTCACTTGAAGAAGAAATAGAGGGGGTGGAAGCAGGATCTATAAATTTTTTTGAGGCAGGAAAGCAGAGGCACATTGTAACTGTTGTCCTGTAGAAAGGAAATTCTGTAATTAATAATAATTATCTGTGATTAATGATAATCTGTATTTGTTTAGAAGGCTACACTAGGAACACATTAAAATCTTAGACTCTCCTTTGAAATTTTAGATCTCTGTTACAAAGCTTGTAGGCAATACCAACATTAAGAGAGTAACTCTTCAGTATTCATCCCCAGCTACTGTAGAAAACAACCAGTGACAGTGATTCTAACAGCACTCTCTTCATGGAGTACATGGTGAGAGGGAGAGTGGAGGGGACACACAGTTTGTCCTTCTCTGAAATACAAGAATATTCAGTTCCTTGGAGAAAGCACTCTCTCATTTTGTATTTATACCATGCAAACCAGGTAACACTAAAGTTATAGCAATAAATAATAGCAGTTATTCAGCTGTCCATGCCTTTTCTCTAGCCTAGTAAACTCAGGCTCAGAGAAAAAAGAAACAAAATCATTTTTTGTCCTAAGCCTTGTACTTTCTTTGTATCACACTGCACTGGTACTCTACAGGAATATATTTTAGAAGGACACATGAATTGCATGTCTGTGGTGCCTAAATTTTCAAAACTCTCCAGACAGGAAAAGGGTTTGGATATGTTTTGGGAGGATGAAAGTGAAATACCAGTTACTAAAAGAGTGAATATAAATTTTGATGATATTTTGAATTAAGAGTAAAAATATCTTCAAAAAACTTCACAATCTGGCAGTGTCATAAGTAACTTCCAGCAGCAATCCTGGGAAGAGTCAAATTCTGTCTTAAATAATGCGAGGTGAGAAAAATTACATATATTTCAGCAAGGATGTTCCTACCTCAACAATAAACTTCTTCTCATATCCCCCATATGGGACTGGATACTTAAAAAGCTAATAAATGGTAACCTGAAATCTCCTTTTTATATCAAACAAAATTTGTTACTATCTTAACTAAAACTGAGACATTAGAGGGCTTGTCAAAGGGCTTTAAATCACTTATTATTTAATGAGATACAGAAGTAGAACTCATATGGCTGTTCTAGTCCAGATGTAAAATAAAAATCTCTTTTGACTGTATTCTCAATTAGTTCATATGATAAAGAGAGAACCACAGGATCTGGTCTCTCGTCCCACAGGATCTGGGCAAATATAATGAACTTCTCATGTTAAATAACATCATAACATGCAAAATGCAATGGTCATTGTGCTGGGAAGCTCAGCTTTATTCTTTATGGGTTCCAGTCTCTTGCAATCTAGCAGTGTTCTACCATGGAGCCATTCATGAGAACAGGAACTGTCTGCACATGTCTTGCCCAGCTTTGGAAAGCTGCATTCTAAGGGCTGGAGTTGATGTCATTTTGTACAACATCACAACAGGTAATTAAGCATTTAATTTATAATGGCTGAAAACAGAGCAGTATTAGGAAGTTTTAAAATTGATACCAGGTCAGCTGCTGTGCTAAATGACCTCCTGAAGTAACACACAACCCTAAAAAATTGGAGACTCAATGCCTTTTTCATTAATATACCTACTTCTGAAAATAATTCCCCCCTTTTTTCCATTCAATGAGAAAGGAGCTTGAAGATACACACAGCTCTCAAGATTCATGCTCTGAGTACCTCATCAGTACTGTGCTTGGCCAAAATACCCTCCCACCTCTGAGAGACTGAGAGGAGGCTGCCACTGTTCCATGTCCCCAGACCCAAGCAGTAACAAGACCGAACATTTATTTTCATTAGGCACACGCACCATGAGCACACAGGTAACAGAGCCAAACACATAAATTGAACACACCAACACAGGGAGCACCAAAAGCCTTATCCTGCTTTTGTGTTAGTGAAAATATATAAATATGTGTATATATACACACACATATATATGATGCAAAGTCCCCAGCAGCCAGGCTGAGATGTTCTCAGTCTTCCCAGTCTGGACCTCAGGGTGCCCAGTCTGGACTCCAGTCTCAACAGTTGCTGGGATGTTTGAGCCTCTAGGGTGCAGCTTCCCTCCAGTTGCTGCTGCGGACTGTCACACACACATAGCTTTCCTGGATTTCCCTACCCTTGATGGCCTAGATACCACCCTTTCCTCACCTTTGATTCCTTCCCTAAGCATCCCATAGTAAGTCATGTGCAATCCCAAAACGCACATCCCTTGCAGTCCATAAGATATCACATAACCCAAGGCAGTGACATGTCCAATCCAAAAGGGCATTATCTGGGCTCTCTGCCCTGCCTCTGTCTCCATGGATCCTTTTTGTGGGCGTGCAGACAAGCTTTTATCAATAAACTAACATTATCCTCATTTACTAGGGATTGATCCAGATCTTCTCATTTTTGAGAAACTGAAATACCAAGAGCCAAATGCTCACTCCTCAGCGAGTACATCTGAGAGGCAGCAGAGCACAAATACCCCTGAGTGGGGAAGATGCCAACATCACAATGTCACCACATCAGGTTCTCCTCTGCTCCGAGCTCCACCTGCTGCCACGAGCCGTGGCTTACCAGGAAACACTCACACCCCCACCTGGAGTCTGACAGTGCGGAGAACTGAGGGTACTGCCTATTCCAGGGCAGAAACTTCCCCGGTAGACGTTGCTTTTGCTAGGAGAATAAGCAGCAGGTCGGTCACCAGCTCAGACAAGACTGCACATTCGGCTATGAGCCCCAAGCCTGACAAGGTGTTATCCCATGCACCCACCCCTCCTCGTCTGAACAGCAGCAAGCAACACCTCAATGAAACCAAAGGCTACAGTGGGAGGAATTCCACGTTGGGTAACGAGGCAGCTGCCTGGGAAGTTGCAGCTTTGGGGGTCTGGCTGATTCCTGTTGTCCTTTGCTCTTCTCTCCTCTGCCTGTGCTGTTGCACTGTTGCCCTCACAGCCGAGAGCTGCAGCTACAGGAGGGGTCACTATAAACCTGTAAGGACAAGAACAAGAATGTCAAGACAGCTCATAAAATATGCTCCTGACAGAGGTAATCTGTGAAACACCATCCTGGCTCTGGAACAAACAGGATTTTAAAAATGCACTCCATACACCGGCTTACTTCTCTCACAGAGAATAACAAGTGATAACAGTTCAGAATATTTGGTTATGATTTAATTCTCAGCAGATGAAGCACAACTCCCTGTCTCTTTAGGTAGGAAGCACCCACTCACAGCTCCCACTGTTTGAAGTATTTTGGTTCATTATCTGATGCAGATTAATGCCTGACAAACACTGTAACACTTCCGCTCAGGTTCAGTGCAGATACAGCATTGGCATGTCTGTGTGACAGAGAATTATTTAGCTGGATGAGAAATCCTGCTATAGTTATCTTTGTGCTTGTGTATTTGCTACCAAATGAATAAACATCCCATGTAATGCAGGAGTACACAAGTGACTTACAAAATGGTCTTTTTGTTTGAAATGGTCAAAATGATTATGTTTTCTCCCAAAGAAAGACTAAGCCTAAACTGAGAGAAGTACCTAGTAAAGAATTAGGTCTGTACCTTCTGATGCCTTTCTTCAAGCTGAGTACAGTGGTTAAAATTCTGCTTGTGTCCACTGTATAGTCTTGAGTGCTGCCAAGAAGGCAATTCAAACTTCAAGACATTGCAGCACTACATTCCAAAAATAATTTCTCCAGAAAATTTGGGAATATACTAAAACTATTATTGCTCCATAATTGCATGTAGTTTTTAGGATACAGAATTCATATGCAGGTATCTTAATCTAATTTAGATTAGAAGAATTATCTTTTCTTGACTTAAACATTACCCCATAGTTTCAGCTGGATAATGTGTTTCAATTTTCTTACCCTAGGGTTTTGCCAAGCATTGCTGAATATTTTGTTATCTTCAATCGCACAGTTCATGTTCTAATTAGTTGTTTCATATTAGGGATTTTTACTGGAATACCAATTTATTTTTTATTTTTGAAGACAGGAGAGCACTTAAAGCCTTCTCCCTATTTCACAAAGATTTGCAGTTTGAGGCAGCAATATGGTAACACAATGCCCCTCACTTGTTAATTTATAATGCTACAGAGAATGCATTATTTATTTAAGTCATGATTTAATCATGCATCAGGGATAGGGGAAGATGCTTAAATCCATAACGTATATATTTATGGTCTGTTGCTGAACTTGCAGCCACAAAAGCCTGTCTAGGGAACTCAGTTCTTACAGTATCAGCATGGAAACAAATTGTGAATGTTGGCCATCACCTTCCTCCTCTGTACCATTAAGATATTACTGTTCTCAGATAAATATTACAGAGTTCAGCTGAAAACTGACAGGTTCTATCATATTGTAATCCCTTCCTTACCTGAGACTTGCATTAACTTCATGTCCCCAAGTCCTTAAGTGTCCATTCTTCCAGTTCAGGCTGAGCTGTGCCCTGAGCTCCCCATAAAGCATCTGCTGACAGCAAAATCAGAAGTGCTTCCAGCTCATCTGTACTATCAGTGACCATCCAGAACAGTTTGTGTCAAGGACAAAAAAGAAGAAAACCTCATCTTATGGGGTGGATACAGCTGTAAGATTTTTTTAAATAGAGCAAGTCATAGGTAGTTAACCACTTGCTTTCAAAAAGGAGGGTTTTCACCTCCCTTCACTTTCAGAAAAATTACTCCTTGCCTGCAGTAAGCCACAGTCATTCCTGGTTCCCTGTCTTTTTCATCTCCAGATTAGTGACCATAGAGTGCACTTCAGAGCACCTTGATGCTCTGTTGAGTCTTACTCTCAATATGATGTTCTGGAGAAGAATCATATAATGCAACTGGAACCTCCATTCTCATCAGAAAAAGATGTAGGAGACAAAGTGAAAATTTCTATCTGTCCCATGAGCAAATGCTTCTGGGACAGCAGGGAATGATTAAAAATTATGTTCTGAAGAGATTTCTTGGTTTGTTGACAGAGAGAGGGCAAAAAAATTGGCACAAAAAGGATTATATGAGACACAATAGCAGAGCTATTTTATTACAGACTAAGAGAGTCACAAGAAAATAAATACATTTTATGTATGAGGAAAAGCAAGAAATGGGTAACAAGATGATTTGTTCAAACAGCACATCTCTTTTTATGTAACTGTCCCTTTATCCCTTCCTTGTGCTTGCAGAAACCTTATTCCTGGAAACACGGGGAAAAAAAATGTCCACTCTTTGGAATGTTTATATGTGGGATGAAAGGAAAGTTCCCAAAGGTGTGCACAGAGGGATGTACGCCTCAGTAATTTAAATTTTAATGTACATGATGAATGAATAAGTAACCAGTGCTAAAGATGAATTTATTGTGCTGCAGAGCTGCTTTAACCTGTAATTTTCTTAATCTCTAACTTGTCGGTTTTTAAACTTCAGCACAGGATTCCAGAGAGATGGAAGATGCAAAAGGATTCTATAGTAAAATAGACATGTATAGTTCACTTCTTAAAAATATGTGCTGTATTTTACATCCTTGAGGTTGAGAAGACTCCTACAGAGGTAAAGATCCCAGTGTTCCAGGTGTTCTGCAGTCACACTATCAAATACTAACAGTTTAGAGGGAGAAGCAGAAAAGCAGAGAGGAATATCCAAGAGCTCAAAATAGCATCCAAGCTGCCTTTTGTCCTGCTCACTGCATTACACAGGTTCTGTACTGCAACATAGAAACCATCAGTAAAAATCACAAGTGTAAATTTGAGTTTTATCCCAACATTGTCCAGTAGGTATCATCTGTTTTTGGGAGAGACACTTTGTGCTCAAGAGACAGTCACCTTAAATCCTGCCTGTATTACCTGAAACGTTTATAGTATGTACATAAGTTAGGCTTGAACAATTCAGAGTGAGCTGGTAAAGCCTGTGCATTTTAGGTTTTCCATCAATTAGCTGTGGAGCTAATGAAAAAAATCAAATTACCCTTGCTGTGCTGTTCTTTCTACCAGACATTATTATTGGTAAGGTCAAAATGTTGTTTCAGGCGTGGTTTCTAGAGTTCTGCTTTTGTCCATTCTGTGAAAAGCAAAGGAATTCTGCTGCAGAGAATTTTCTCAAGTGCTCACATGTCCTGAGTACAGAAGGACAGCTCTGTGGAGAAAAGCAAACTTATGGGGTTTGGGGTTTCTTAAGACATTTCAGGGCCTTGCTCCTGCTAGCCTTGTATACAGCACTGGCTCCCCAGGTGGCTCCTAGGGCAGCCCTTTGTCAGCAGGCACTGACAAAGCTAATTAAGCAAACAGAATTCTCCTGTGCACATACTAGAACCAAACTGCCTCTGGAACAGAGCCAGGCACAGCTCCAGGCACCAGCCATACCATTCTCTCCAGTCAAACTGTACTTACTTCCTCAGTCGTTTCAGTTTCATGGCTGTTCAGAAAAGATTTAGAATTACAGATGTTCCCATTTCAAATGGGAATTTTAAACACTATACTCATTGTCCCTGGATAAAGAAGCAGCCTGATAACAGCTGAAACTTTCCCCATATTAAGCTTCTGCTAAAACTTTACATTAATACACATCCAAAAGGAAGGACTACTAAAGAACCAAGTCAGTCAGTGCAAAATTGGGATTACAGGACAAACATTTTCAGTCTTAGCTACAGCTCTGGTAAATTCTCGTAGGAATTAAATGCTGCATTAAACTCGGTCTCTCACCATATGAAAACAACCTTGACCTAGGAAGAATCCTTCCTAAACTCACAGTGTTTTGGCAGTGGGAACAGATCCACTCCTTGACTGTATGTACACACAGAGCACACAGTGAGAAATTCTAGCAGAGTGAGTTCAGCACACAGAATGCTGCAGGAATCAATTCCCCTCAGCTTTCAATGTTCTTATTCTTACACTGCTTATTTTCAACGAGCTGCTGGCAGGGTCACATGGTCAGCTCTTTTATAGGTATGTAGAATCCTTAACTGCCTCTGCCCCTTCTAGAGAATGACTCTCTCCAAGTTGAAATCTCACTAAGCCAGGAAGGTACAATAAAAGCAAGAATTATTTATGTTCTTTCAAGGTTTGGTAGGGTTTTTTTTTCCTTAATTGTGAGAAAGCAATAAAATTGTCATTCCAGTGTTTTAAATCAATTTCTTTCAATTACAAATTACCTAATATATGATAAACATAGATATAATTCTTTCTCTGTGCTACACAGGATGCTAAAAAGTTTTTTCTTTCCTTGAAAAGTCTGGGTACTTTCAAGAGAAGTCAGCAGGTAACAGCAGTCAGAGGGTAACAAGGCTCAGTCCACTCCTATTTAGTTACAAACCCATCTCACCAACTCTCATCCTTCCTGTCCCAGGTACTCTGAGATCTTCTCAACAACTGCTGCTTCACCTTCCCACTACCATCTCATTTTCCACCTTATTTTACTCCATTATTTTAGACACAGGTGCTTTTACACGGGATATTTGTTTGCCCTCACAATAACAACTGAAAACCTCAACTGTCCAGAGTGCTTCAACACCTCTTCAAATCAGCAACATTAAGCAACATTACCCTAATTTTACACATAGGGAAAAATCTGAATGGCATTTAAAAAGCATTTAGAGCTCTTAATTTTCAGACTTCTAATTAATGGAACTGGAAGCCTAACTAATTTCATTAGTTTTGATATTGTTGCTCTAGGTTAAAGGCCCAAAAAGTGTGAGAATCAGAATGTGATTAAGAACAGTGGACTGAACCAGGATCTCCCATGCTAACAAAACACAGAATAAAACATTCCAGTTACCAGTATGAATCCAAACATACTTTATTCAATGGAAAAGATTAATGGATAGGACTTAACTCATCATCAAGTTTCATTTTTTTGCTTCAGGTTCTGAATAATTATACATCCATATCATTAAGACATACTAATACAGTAGTTGAACATGTCTGTAACGATTAGGTATACCTGCAGACTCTGCTCTCATGCTTGTATATTCAACAATTTCTTCACCGATTCCTTGTACTGAGACATGTTACTTTCTGTTTCACCGTTGTTTTTAAGTGCAATGACTGAGTTTCTGTATTTCTTAACCACTTCAGATGCCAGCAGCTCCTCCTTAGTGACATTACTGACATTCTCTGAGGCTTTTATTTGAAGCAGTGTGTCCAAGGCATTTTTCTGAGAGTGACTGTTTTCCCAGATATACTCTTCCATGTCTTCCTCAGACTTCTCGCTCTCCCACTTCTCAGTTTTCTGAAAGAAAATACACAACCTGAAAAACTACCCAAGACTGAAACAAAGCAACAATAATTTGAAGAAATTGATCTCTCAGAGCAATTCTCTTCAAAAACTGCATTCATGGTGGAAGGTATTTCCTCCTTTAGAGTCCGAGGCTTGTAACTCAAGCATGTATGAGCAGGATGAGCTCCTTTCTCCCACTCATCAGGTTCTTTATGTATCTGGCAGATACAACTGGGTGAGTCAGAGTGGGAGGAAAAGCTTATGGCCTATATATAATAACTAAAAACCTTGCAAAGGTAGTAATTTTAAAGAGCCCTCAACACTGCAGTTCTGGAAGCAGCCACCCAGCTCCTATCTCCCTAGCACAGGGTTCTGCTCTGGCTACACTGGCTGGTGGAGGGAAAGTGAGACAGTGCCTAATGAGTAACCCACGATGTGACTCACAAAGAAAAGCACCACCAACAAATCCATTTCTTCTTCCTACAAAATAAATTGCTCAATAGAATATCTCTCCACAAGGTGCTGGTATTTACTTAATTAGACAGGATCACAAGCTGGGCACTGACAGAAGACACCATCCAAATGCCTGCAAATACACTTGTTCTGTATTAATTGTCTTTCAACATTTCTCCAGGCCTTGAAAGAACCTTTAAGGAATATTTCAAATGTTGTAACCTGCTATTTTTTTTTATTGTATTTTGATAAATACAGATGCTTCAGTGATATATTTGCATTTTCATACATTGCAGGCTGTATGTTTGAGTATTTACAATCATTTAGTACTTTACTAATGTAACCAGTATGTCGTATCTTTGTATTACCTCACCTATGTAAGAATCACAATTTGAAATACTTTGGGTTTAGTTTTACTATTCATGTTTTTCTTAGAATTGTTATAAAATCATGTATAAATAAAACTTGCATTTCTCTGGAAATACATTCAAAGAAACCTTACAGTAAAGCCTCTAATCATACAGATTTTGTCTTTTTTTAAAATCATTTGCAAAAAAGGGCTCTTCAGTAAATTTTTAGCTGTGCTATGCATAACCAAAAAAAACCTCTTGCAAGTTGGGGAGGAGGGTTTTTTGTTGTTGTTTGGTTGATGGTTGTTTTTGGTTTTTGGGGTTTTTTTTCTGTGAAGGTGGTACAGTGGGGTGTGTGTTGGTATTGTTTTTCATTTGTTTATTTAAAGGTTATTCTTTCCACTAAGAATCAAGGCTGCTGCAGTCAAACCACAGTATTCAATAACCTTTAATTAAGCTCCAATAGTTTTTTTCACCCTGCAACTCTTGTGTGGCTGGATTCCTCTATCTGAATTTAAAACACTTTCCCAACTGCTGTGTCCTGAACCTGGTAAATGGCATCTCTTGTCTTTTGAGTCTGAGTCCAAATCAGAAGAAGCAATTCACACTGCTCAAAGGTTCATATGACTACATTAAACCCTGGACACAATTAAACCACAGGAGTAAAAGGATCTCATTCATTTTCTGGAGGGGAAAAACAGGAACAAAAGGACATCCTGTAGCCCTGTTCTGCTGAAATATTAATGGAATAAGTGGGCACAGTGAAGTGTTCCTTGTCTGTTTGACAAGCCCTGCAATCCAGGGTGTAGATTTAGAGTTTTAAATTAACAGCATTATCCTGCTTTACACATCCCTTGGTTATCTGCAGAGTGTTTATGCAAGACATTTTTTCCCCTGAACTACAACAGAATTTTCAAGCCAAAGCCTCTCTCACAGGGATATGGTTTCTCAGGAGTAAGGGAATATGGGTATCACTCCTGGCCACTCCCTGGACCAAATTAATATCTGAAGTTCAAACAAAAGATCCCTGTGAGGCTTTTAAAAACCTCTAAGTCATAGCAGAGACTACAAGGACCAATGACAGTATCACATTTATCTCTTCAGGAAAATCCTTCTCTGCACACAGCAACTTACAGGATTTTGGAGATGCACGCTGATGAACAGATTAAAATTTACCTACCTCTTGTAAGCAATACAAAGCAAGATTTTAAAGCAACTGTTGAGTATTTCTTTCTAGGAATCCTTCCCAACAGAATGATGCCAACATGGATTTTAAAATAAAATCTGACTGTGTGGTGGGAGGTGAGGGTGAAGGCAGAAAGGGATTTGACAGTAGGAGAGATTTCCAAATCCATTAGTTTTTGCAAACTAACTGTATCCAGTGAAACTTAAGATACTTTTCAACAAGAATTACTGCAAGGGAAAAGTGACTGCGGAATTATATAAACAACTGGAAATGTATTCTAGGTAGACAAGCACCATGGACTCTGAACAGTGGAAATGTTACATGTGTTACAGACTCATAAGTGTTATGGATAAAATTAATAAGAACAATTAAATAAAGTTCAAAAATTAAGTCTTTATCATTCAAATTTCATCAGTTGAATTATTTTTGTCCCCTACAGATTTAGCAAGTTAGTGAACACTACAATCTTAAAAATGAGAATAAAACTGTGGAATCCGTGTGGAGAAGTAGAATCCAAGCGTGATATTGTGTAATGTTTTTCTTAGAATCCCCACTTTGTGAACCAGGTTGAAAATAAGAATTCACTAAAAATGGATTCCTCATTCTGTCACACAAAGACAGAATCTCAGTATTATCCAGCTTGGCTAAAGATGTGCTCGGCTGATACTTTCAACCTTTTCCTCTTAAAAGACTTAAAATAGGAATCAAAAAAACACAAACCAAAACAACAGAAAACAATTTTCCATATAAAGTCAAAGATCTAAACCTATGACTAAAGAGGCATAGAAAGACTATTTTTTCACTTCCTAATGCAAATATAAAGAATTATTTTTTCAATGCCATAAACATATGATTTCTTTCTAAGAAAATCTTTTATGCTACAATTTAAGCCAGTACATTGGGAGATTTACAAGCCTATACAGTGCTTATCTGAATTCTGAAAGTACGAATGCTAAAATAGACTTTGGACAGTGAAGTCGCCTTTTACATGTGAGCCATTAATAAAAAGCTTCACTTTATATGGTACCTTAAAGTAGAGAAGAAAGAAAAGAATTTGGGATCTCTTAAGCAGGTATTTCACCATCAATGTGCTTGGGATTTTTTCTGCCTGTTCAACTCGCAGTTTTGCTGCTGCAGTGATACAGAGGCTTAAAATTGTCAGTTCCCCCATCTTCCTTTTGGGAAAAACATTTTAACAGAAATTTCTCTAGTGGCATTTAGAAATGTTGAGGGCAATTAAAAACATGACTCATGTTGGTTAATTTTCTTTTCAATAGTTTGAACAGTGAAGTATTTAATGCTGTTTAGCAAATATCAGGTATTTTAAAAGGATTATTTTTGAGGGGAAGGAAAATTCCTTAAATGGCATGTTAAATTTCAAAGTCTGTATCGTCTGAAATAAATATACTTTGTACTGCATTGAAATAAAAGATGCTCTGTGTGGTACAATGATCTTAGATTTTCAGCTAATAAATGACAGCTATGCTAACATTTTCCAAATTACTGGGAGCCTTCAATCTTAAGTGCTTATCTTTTTGGATATAATACACCTTTAATCTGTACTATTTAATTAGCAACTTAGAGATATCAATAGGAGTTTGTAGAAAGTCAAAACCTATTTGTATCATATGAGGTTGGATACAGAAATTGTAATTACTTGTTGATGTGCAGTAAGTTAAAATCCATTGTTCTGAATAAGCAGAACTGTATTTTCTAGGACACAGCACTGGCACAGGGCTGGTAGGACTTCTAGAGGGTCAAGAGAAAACCAAGACTAAAGGAGGACTAAAATTCCAGTGAGGTACAAATATGTAACAAAAAAGGATAACAAGCAGAGAAACAAAACAGAACTCTTCCCCAAATACTAATACTGCATAAGAGATGCTCTCATAATTAATGATGCGCTCATAATTAATGATGCTCCCAAGTTTACTCTCTGGCTCTGTAACTAACTTGGGAAAGTTGCCATCAGCCTCTTTCAAAACTAAGGACAACATCTAATTTCTCTAGGCAAGAGTGGCTGCATGCATTTTCTGGAAAATCCAGGTTTCTGAAAGGGTCATTTGTAAGGTAAATACCTTAATAAATATAAAAATATTTTTTTTAAAAAAAATCTACCTCAGTTTGCCTTCTGAAGGTTGACCAAATAAGATTTTGATCTCATCAAGACAGATCAGTGATATTAAAAATCCAAGTCTGTTGATTTTCTGTTCACTTTTTTTATGAATGTCTATGCCCCATGAGACTTCATTTCACTCCAACACAGACTGAAAACTGAACAGCTGCAAAAACTGTATTTATGCATCAATGAGGAGCCTTGTTTCTCCAGCAACAAGAAACATGGAGCTAAAACACAAGGTATTGCAAGAAGCTTACTATAGTCAGAAATATTACGAAGACAATTCCTAATTCAGCCTTATGCTGGAATGCTCATCCTTTTTGGTTCCAAGAAGTACAAAAAAAGGCGTAACCTTCTATTAAAATACACATTTCCTGTCAAAAGAGCTCCTTCCCTTGATTTTAAATGTGTAAGTTCAGAGAAAATTTATGAAATTTAACATCTACTGTAAAGCCACTTTATCTTAACCTTTTCTGGTTCCCATTACTGATGAAGACTCTCTCAGCTGTCTGATTCTGGTGAGCACGCAATGGAATTAATTTTTCAAAACAAAGGACATATTCAAACATTTAGAGACCATCCTCACTTCAGCCTCAGTCTGCATTACTTAAACCCCTTAAACAACACTGAGAGAGAAGCCTGTTCTAGATAGGGAGAGTACAATTACACCACCTGTCATTGTTCTAAAATACCCAAGTCAGAACCTTTACCCTGAACATTTTCAGTGATACAAAAAGGTGTCCAGGGAGCTTCAGCAAGACTTGAGTACCTCCTCCAACTCCCACTGCAACTCTACAACCCCCGTGTCATAACATCCGAGTGTTCCTAACATGAACTTTTTAATCCTAAGTAGCCAGAGACCTGCATATGTTTCAACAGTGGGCTCATATCCTTTCACATATTTTAGGCTGAATTGCAAGGTAAACTCCCGCTATGAAACTGCAAAATTCTGCTGTTAGCAAGTATTACTGCCACAACCTGAAACAGTAAAAATTACGTTTATTTGGAATGACTTAAATAGCTTAAAATGACTGTAGTTGAAAAAAAATGAAGATGAAGCCTGAAGAAAAGCTGTATGATGGATTTGAGTGTTATCACCAGTGGTCATATAAAAATACCCATTCAGCATGCAGACACAGACATTGCATCCCACCAGTGCCTTACCACTGAAAGCTCTAAAAAGAAATGCAAAAGTAGTTCCCTTGACATTCAATCAAGCTGTACAGCTGCAGGGTTGAAGGATAAATTTTAGTTAAGCCTCCACTGCCATGCTGCCTGCCCATTCATTTTTTTTTCTTTCCCTCACCTTTCTTTTTCTTACTGTAAGTAGTGGAGACCAGAAAATCCAGGACAACTTTTTAGGAATCTTTCAAGATCCCAGCTTTGCAAGGCTAAATCAAGATCCTTCTCTCTCATTCATCTTGTGTATGTTGAAATACCATGTGGAATTAGAGCAATAAAAATTTAATTACTCTAAACGTTTTTCCTTACTGGAAAATTGACTTCCTGTTGCATTTACTTCTCATTCCTGCTTTCAACTCCCAACAGAAGTGGTCTTTTGAGTGATGAACTACTAATCCAAGCTGTGTGAAGAAATCCATCCACGATCCTTTCAACCACTAGAGGGCAGCAAACTCTAACTCTTTGAAAACCACCTCTACCATACGAAGACATCCAGGTTTTGAGTGATGTTACAGCATTCAAGCAGCCATCGTATAGAGGCAGCAAAAATACAACTGGTTAAGATGCTGATAAATAATCTATCTAATATATCTCACTCTTTCACTGATTAATTTGATCTAGGCACAATCCTGGGGGATAATCTGAAAGGAATCACAGAAAAAGTCCAAAGAAGAGAAATGTAATTCTTAATAGTTGAGGCAATCAGCCATCTAATTAATATATTCTGAAAGCTAATAAAACAGCAATATTTTATTAATAACAAGACAACTAGTAAACAGGAAGCAAAACATCTCCAGGTATTTTAGAAGGAGAAAACAAAACATTCTTAGGTTGTGAAGATTTTAAAGACTGTTTTAAAATAACTGAACTCATGGATCTGATATTGCATTCTGAACTTTTTTTATTCGTAATAAAAGGATGATGCATCACTGGCAACTAAAACATAATTACACTTGAAATTCCATTTCCTGATGTATATCTGCATATAACTTTTTCCTCCTATACATGCTTCCAATCAACAAAATACAGATATTAATGTAAATCACAGGAGTTCTGCCACATTTAAAGTGGTCGTGGGCAAAGTTTTCATGCTTGAGGGCAGAAGTTACATGGATCCAGCTTTCCTTCACTCAGCAAGAATGGAACACTGCCCTCATCTTTTGATTCAACTCCAGCAGCCACGTGTATCACCAGTGTGGCACTACTCTGCTGGGAAAGTCATCAAATCCTACAATTAGTTCTGCAAACAGCACTGATATTACTGCCTAAAAGGAAGGCCAGGCCCTATCCATCCTCCTCCAATATTAAAGTTTATGTAAATGGAAATAAACGACAGACTGCTTGGTCATGATTTACAAAATAGATCCAAACTATCTTTTATCAAGTTATTAAAAGGCATTATCCCTGATCAGGGGCAAAAAAAAAAACATGCCACAAAAAAAACCATGTCACACAAAATAAAAACCCATGTCTGTGGAAAGCATTAATTTTTCATGGGAATCAAAGACAATTACAACTGATTGATGAACTCATCAAACATTAACGTGAAGGAAAGGTAATAAAAGTGCAAGAGACTTGTGCATATTCAATACACACTGAATACTCCCATATCAATATTGCATAGCCCTGTCTGCCAGTACTAATTAAAGCTGGAGCCCAGCACAGCTGAGGTGTTTGTCTGAAATTATTAAAGTGAGTGCTGTCTAGCTCTCTTGTCATCGCTTAATACTGGAAACTACTCTACCATTAATTTAAGATTTGTAATGCAAATTGAAATGTTACCTTTCACCACTGATTAACTTTGATGCAATTATGATCTACAATTACAAAATTATCCTTTAAGGCAACTGCCACTGAAAGGGAAATATAGCTCATCCTCCTTAGGATATTCTGAACATCAGCACCGCAGTGATCAAATTCAAGAAAATTCATAAAATTGCTAAATACAGACATTTCATACTCTAGAACAACTGAAAACAGTAAGCTTGAGTTTAGTAGTAGATAAGGTACAACTTCTGTAAGAGTGACATATGGAGATCATGAAGGCTTTGTCTGTCTCAAACGATGTGATACTGACATGGGACACTTGAACAAAGTTCAGTCATCCAAAACATTACTATGGATTTCCAACAACAACAATTTCAGTTCAGACTGCTCACTTGTTTTCTGTAAAAAATGCTTGTACAATTGTTGAAGGGCACCAACACAACCACAAAACTACAGGAGACAAGTGTGAAGAATTCCCTGGGAAAGGAACATCTGTAGTCAGAAGGTGGGAAGGCTACCCCTTTTCTGAGCAAGAGGGAGCTCAGAAAAGCAGTCAGCTTGAGACAAGATATGTGAGAGGTCATTTAAGAAGCAGAACACTTCCAAATGACAGCCATGGTTTAATGCAGCCCAGGAAGAGTCCAAGAAAAGACATATTCTAATAGATAGGAGTTTGGAATCCTACACGATGTTCTCTTGGTTGAATTTGAAGAGAAGTGAGTTGGAAGAGAACAGAATTTTAAGGTCATTTACTTTAAAATATGACACAGAGCACATCAAGAGAGTCCATGTACAACTGCTTACCCAGGATTCGTGGTACAGAACTGTGAGCAGGTGCATGCTGTAATCATAGTTCTGTCTTCTCAAGGGACACCTGCAAATGCAGAAACAATTTTTGAACAAAAGGTTAAAACCTACCATCAAATTTTCTACTGTGTAATGCAGGGAAGCTTAGGAAATGAGTGGTTGTTTCCTGTGTTATTTCTCAATTACGCACAACCAAGAATAACATTGTAATGGGGGCATGAGTAATAAGAACAGAGAAGAATGGCAGCTGCAAGTCAGCAGGAAAATATACAATACCCAAGAATTTACAAATCTTCTGGAGACTTCTTTGCCCCCTGTGCCAAAGTGGAATCCATAATACATTGTCTGAACTCTTTTAAAACCTGTTTTTCACAGTTAATAACAGGAGTAATGTTAATTAAGTCCTATTTTAGTCCTAAAATATAATTCACCAAGACAATTACTGGTATTACTAGAAGACACCCAGCCCTTTCTCTGCTGTAGGCATTGCTACAATATTGTTTCCTTCTGACAGCTCACCTATCTGTTGTAATTGTGAGTACATCTGTCTCCCGACAATACCGCTCCCCCACGAGCTTAATGAGCTTCTTCTTTGCATGGTCATCCAAATTCAGGTCAGAAAGTTTAACCTTCAAGAAAATGAGAAAACAACTTTAATTCTTTGGAAAATCCAAACTCTGAACTCAGAAGTACTTGAGACAGGCACATTTTCTATCAATGAGAGCTATTCAGGATGCATTTGCAGAATTTCTTCGGATTGTATCATGTTGGAAGTCTTAACACAGGGCAAGAATGTGGGTATTCAAACAATATACACCTGCATAATAAACATCCCCACAATGCTTTACAAGTCCCAAGGCCAGTCAATATGAATGGACAGATTTGGTCAGGAACACACAGATGTACTCATTTGTGTGTGATTTTGAATTCCCTCCATTTCCCTCATTTCCTTACAGCAGATCACACTTGTATGTTTGGAAAACAAAGCAAAGTATTTAGGGGTTTGAAACAAAGGCTCTTTACTTATTTACTTAACTACTACTTACTCTTAAGGTCACCACTCTTGCTTTGGGATTCCGAATAGAAATCCCTGAAGAAACATAATCTACTGTTTCAATTTCAATGGGAAAATGCTGTTCACATTTCTCATCACTGTCCAGAGCACTTGGCCACTCAGTGCAGAAATCTGTACAATAAAGAAAAAATGCTCTGAGTAATATCTGTCTGCTTGGGTTTTGGCTGGCTTTTTTTTTTTTTTTTTTTGTTGTTGTTGTTGTTGTTTCTTTCAAATGTATTGCAATATGTTTTTAAAAGTACTAGTCCTAGAAACCACTCATTTAGGTATCAGCAGTGTTTCTGCTAGACTTGCTCCAGTGTTGCCACATCCCTCTTTGTACTGGATACCCCAAAACAGGATACAGTACTGCAGATGCAGTCTCACAGCTGCCAAATAGTATCATAGAATGGTTTGGACTGGAAGTGACCCTCCTACTATGGGGATTTTTTTACGAGATATAGTTGCTCAAAGTCCTGTCCAGCCTAAGCTTGAACACTTGATGGGGTATCCACACCTTCTCTGGGCAAGCTCTTCCACTGTCTCACCACCCTCATCACAAAAAAGGCTTCCTTTGCCTGAGCTCCTCATTAGGTTTCTCTTACAGGCTTGCTGTGTGGAAGGCTGTTCCTGGTCTCCAGTAGATCCTGCATCTCTCCAGCAGACCCTGCTTTCACAGAGGGTTTCACATTAACAGCTTTTTGGTCATTAAATGCAGCCCATAAGGGCTACTGATTGAAGCCTGGTTCAATCACAGAGTTCTCTGAGAACTGAGTCACATTCATCACTCACCTTCAGTAAACCATTGAACAATCAACTCATCAGTTCAAGCAAGTTCTCATGGAAAAGAAACATTTCAGTCTTACTGTTGTGCTGACAACCTCCTGAGACTTATCTGCTACCTCCTGGATGACTTTTGGCAGCAGCAGGAAAGCAGGCAGTATCAGCCACAGCCAGCTAAAAAACCAGCTCCACAAGTGTACCATGTCTCACCTCCATCACACACAGTTACATCCTGCTGTCTGAAAACTTCCAGGGATGGTTTAAAAAGAAAAAAACAACAACAAAACAAACAAACAAACAAAAATAAGAAAAACCTCAACCCCCCCACCCCCCTCACCTTTAAGAGCTGCACAATGCTTCTTAATTGCAGGAGGAGTAAGATGCAAAAAATTGGGAATCTGAAACAGACATATTAACAGTTACCAAAATAATAGCTTTTTGTCTGATCAGAAGTAAATGGGCATTACTGAAATCTGATTACACTTCTCACATTTGCTAAAGCAGTGTAACATGCTTTAAGGAAATGTTCATATAAGCAGACTCTTCTCGAGTCTGATTTAGGAAAAGACTTAACTCTGTGACAAAAGTCACTAGCATGGTCACCCTAAAAAGTCTGATATCATTCACTTTTTAATTAACTTCATATTTGTTACCACTTAGAAATACAAGAGGATTATGTGACTTAATAACAAAAAACAGTCTCCAAGACAAATATTCAAATCAAAGCAGTGCAGCCTTAGTGAACAGTGACTTTAAAAGTGATCCCCCAGCCATGGCATGTGTCTTACCTTCATAAGTTCTAGGTTGCCTTCTTTTGGTGGAGGCACTCCTCTCTTCACTGGGTAACCCATTCGGACTGGGAGAGGCACAGAGGCAGGTTTGAAGGCAGCTGCTGTTGGATACACACTGCTCCAGTCCTGATCCACAACCATCCTCTCCGTCCTGGGAGGTGCAGCCTAACCAAGGGTAAAGGGGACAGGTGGGACGGGAGATACACGGGATGTAAGACAAGACAGGATCAACACACCAAACAGTGTTTTCAGGAATACACTGAAATTACCACAGCTTGACATTTCAAGACACCTTTTCAGCAAAAGTTAGTGCTGATATGTAGAGGAATTTTTAGCAGAGAGCCTCTCCCATATTAGCTGCCTAGCCTTTCCCAATCTTCTACTGTATTTGATGCCAGAGATGCTTAGGAAGAAGAAGTTGCCATCATCCTCCCTTAAGATAAATCAGGAGGGGGAATCAAACCAGCACAGAATTGCAAACTCTATTTCCTAAAGGGCATGAATGTTTAGTGGGGGACAAGACAAGGAGTTTTAAAAATCTGTAATTCTGTAGGTGTGGAACAGCTCGTAATAAATAATGCTGAAATTTCTTGCCACAGAAATTTCAGTGTAGGGACAATGTATCAGCATATTGCAGAAACAGCTTATACACTCCAAAAACTGACCATCATTTCAGTTAAATGCTCTTAGAAAAAGAAAAGTTTTATGCCAGAAATCTTTATACCACAAACCCTGTAAACTCAGGCTAAAAAGAACATTGACATGTCTGGGTTACTGGAAATGCAACTTTAAGTTACTTTTCAGACCTGCGCTACATGGTGTCAATGCAAATTAACCATCAGCTTAGTGTTATATATTTGATTTTGATAACACAGACTGAAAAGGTTACAGAAGCCAGGTGATGGCAGGCCAGTCCCAGGGGATTGTTTCACCAGGATTTGACTGCAGAAAGGGCTCCTGAGTAAACTGATACAACACAGAAAACTTTCCCAAACACTTGAACTAACTGTAAATTTACTGAACTTACAAACTGTGGTGTCCTGCCTCTTCTCCTTACTGAACCTGAAAGAAGGAAAAACAAAAGAGGTGAACAAAAACATTTTAAAAAGAAATTATTCTGTAGTTTAGGAAGCAAAAAATACAGCATAATTCTGTATGGGTTTTTTTTGTCTTTGTGACAATACCTAGTAATACTCTACAATCTTTACATGGAAGAAGGGGAAGATGAGATACTCAAAACTGCAGTAAAAAAATTACAGTAAAAACTGTAATTACTAATTACTTAAAAAAATAAAATAAAAAATAATTTGGAGGACAAGAATGAAGGACGCTTTCGCCTTCATTCCTATGCTCCCTTTCCTCTTTCTCACACAGCAGCCACAAATCACTCTCCACCAGCAGCACAAGATGGATAAACTCAAGAGTTCCTACTCCCAAAAGGAGAGTGCCATGGCTCTATCCTTTCCTTCTGACAGCACAGCTTCACACGGTCTTTTGTGCCACTCTCCAACACATGAGCTGCATGAACGTTTTGGATATTGGATTGTTTCTCTTCTTAAACTGGGGGTGGGGAATACCTTGATCCCGCTCACTGGGAATTCCCAGAAAAGGTGGAAGGAAGTGAAAGAATTTAATCAGTTTCAGGCCTGGGCTTTTCCTGGCCCTACTTTATAGCTCACTGATTTCACCTGGAGCTGTGGTGAGGGATCCCTAGGAATGAATGAAGTCACCAAATACCACTGGACTTTCAAAGTAAACACTGATCTTTGCATGCCGGTCTGTCCTCATTTTTTCCTTCTCCTCAAACTCTAAAACATTCCAAACCCCATTGTCCAAACACCACCAGAATAATATGGCCTCAGACTTTCAAAGATGAGCCTGATGGCATTTATTTTCAAGTTTTTGGTTTGAGTTCAGAGATTTCATTGATTGCACATATTTAGCAAAAAGCGATGACTGAGATTTAAGAAGGGATGTTTGGATTCTTTTATTTCATTCATATGTCTTACAACCCAACCCCATAAAAACTTGTGGATTTTGCATGTTGTTTTCCTTATCTGAAAACTTTATGAACCCTTTTCATCACTTTCTTGCTATTAAAATCTCAAACCGAACGGTACATCCATTCAGGGCTTTCCAACAGATAATATTCAGTATTCCATTATCCCTCGACCTACCTTTTCCGTGGTGCTTTTACATACAGCCACATGTCACAACAATCTTACAATCGGTTACAAACATATGTAATTTCAGGCCAGGACACCTTTAGCTACAGCAGCGTCACCGGAGATCACTTTGTTGCGCTTTCAGCGACCTCCAGATGCCCAGACCTCCACTCTGTTGACCTTTCAGCTTTCAGCGTGCTCCAGATGCCCACCGGGAAAAGGCCTGGAAAACCCTGACCCATCACTCCCACTGGCAGAGGCCAGGCACGACACCAAAGGCTTCCCCGGAGTACACACAGCGATGAAATTCCCCTTGGGAATAACCTAACACAGGCACCGCTCCGCTGCAGCCCTGCCTGCCGTGCGTCCCGCCATGCCGGCGGTGCAGCCCGACCGCCTCGGGCATCCTGCGCTCACCTTCCCGAGGCTGCGGCCCTTCCTTGCCGCTCACCGCGGCCGCCGACGAAAAAGCGGCGCGTCCCCAGCGAGGCGTGCCCTGGCCTCCGCCGGCGGGACAGCACAGCACAGCCTGGGACAGCGCAACCGGGAACGCCAGAGCCCGGGACAGTAGAACCCCGCGGCTCAGTCCAGCCCGGCGGCACCGCCCAGCACACGCCGCCATCCCGGCCCCGCCGCACTCCTCCCGCGGCCCCGCCCGGCACGACGGCGGCCGGCTCGGGCCTAGCCCCGCACGGGCGAACGCGGCAGCGCCGCTCTGATGGAGACCCGTAGGGCCCGTTCTGCCCCAGGGAGAAGCCGCAGGCGTCCCGGGGTCTGTTCCTGAACGCTGCTGTGGAACCCTGGACTGGGCAATATCCGGGGTTCGAAACGTGTCGTGTTCTTGCACAGACACCCCAACAATCCCACCCTGTGCATCCCTGAGAGCGTTGTCCAAACGCTCCTGGAGCTCTGGCAGCCTCGGGGCCGTGACCATTCCTGGGAGCCTGTTCAGTGCCCTACAGCCGCTTTCCCTGATGTCCAGGCTAAACCTCCTCTGACACAACTTCAGGCCATTCCCCAAGTCCTGTCCCTGGTCTCAGAGAGCAGAGATCGTAAGTACCCCTCTGCTTTCCCTCATAAGGAAGTAGCAGACATCCATGAGGGGCCCCTCGAGTCTCCTCCAAGTCAAGTTTTTCCCTCTCCCAAGTAAAAATACAACTTCTCCCCCCAGTCTCCACCAATTTATTTTTGGAGGATTTACTTTTTCCCCCAGAACTGAAGGGAAGGAGGACTGGTGAAAACAGCCATACAATACAGGTCAGAACAGGAGATGTAGAGAGTAAATGAAGAAAAGTTTAAGTCAGTGTAGCTGTAAATTGAAACAGGATAACCAGTAAAATTTGCTGGGATAAGACACAGTCCTGAAACCGTGTATTTCTTAAAACTAGTAATCAAAATTTTCTGCTAAAAGTTTGATGGCACTAATCAATCCTTCATGCTGTTCAACCAGAGCCTTCTGTCTCTCACATCCACCTCTTCCCACAAGATCCTTCAATCCCTTTTTTTTTTTTTTGTTGCAAAACAAATTTAGTTCTGCTGGGCTACATCTGAGACACACTCTAAAAACCTCATCTGAATGACAATGACTGTGACTTTTCTAGCAAATACACTGCAAAAGGTACTCAAGGTTTTGATTCATATTTCATAGTGAAAGAGCTTCAAATTAAAAGTAATCTAAGTAACTGCCTGGAAAGTCCTGTATTAATGATATGGATACTACTCAGAGCTGGGGCTTTAGAACTCACTAAGAATGAAGTGAAATACCAACAGGCACATTGAGAGCTTCCTCTGGAACACAGCATGGAACCTTCTTTCCATGGGAAAGCTCCTTTCAGCTTTCCTAAAGTTTTAGCCACAAAATAAATCTTGATAGGGAAACAAAACTCTTGGTAGCACAGGTGGTCCCAGTAAACTGCCCAGATTTCCAAGTCTGGATAAAAAAATATGCACAATTTTATCCCTGTTGTATTTATTTTGTGTAAAATATACCAGTATCTCATCCTGAAGGACAGGAAATGTAAGAGGATTAAAAAAATCTGAGAAAATCATGTGAACAGAAAAGACTATGTGATTTGTTTATATCTAGAAAATCAAAACATTGACAAAAATCTTTTGGATTCGGAGCAAGGAGAATTGAATGCCTCTGAACATTTTTCCTTACTGGAAAATTGACTTCTTGCTCCATTTACTTCTCTTTCCTGCTTTCAATGGGACTTTTCAGTGATAAACTAGTAATTGAATTTTCCTCCCTGCTGCAACACAACCAGCCCATACTCCAACATCTTGTCTCAATGGCCACATTCCACAGGACACATTGTATTTAGTAATATTTTACAGGATTTGGAAAGCAGCACATTCCCAGATATATTCACCACCTGCTGGTTTTAATCAGAGGAGATCCACTGGCTGAGCTGTCTGAGTCGACCTCTTTGCTCTGCCCATAACACCATGGCCAGCCCTGATCTGCAAATGTCACTGTTACTGCCTCCAAGACCCCAGGAACTTCAAGGCTCTTTTACAGCAAAAGTTAGTGCTGATTTGTAGAGGAATTTTTAACAGAGGGCCCTTCCCATTTGGCTACCAGGCCTTTTCCAGTCTTCCACTACATTTGATCTCAGAGATGCTTAGAAGAGGAGCTTGCCATCTTCCTGCCTTGGGATAAATCAGCAGGAGGAGAAGGGGGAATACCAGTAGGGAATTGAAAACTGTTTCCTGAAGGGCTTGGATGTAAGGTGGCAGACAAGACAATAAGCGTTAAAGTTCTGAAATTCTGAAAGTGTGTACCAGTTCATAACACCCCAGTTACTGAGCATTGGAGAGGAACAGGGTTTGTCTGCTCGTATGCTTATCAAAGAATATGTTATTATCACAAAAACATGTCTTCCCAAGGGTGACTGTCCTTCACAGAGCTGGGCAAGGCCAGTTGTGTCTGATATCATTACGACCATGGCTGAGGGTGCCGAGTGACCCTTTGGGCAGCAAGCAGGTGACACTGATTTGTGCACAAGTTGTTGATCTGCAGGAGGGTAGGAAGGCTCTGCAGAGGGATGTGGACAGGCTGCATGGGATGAGGTTCAGCAAGACCCAGTGCTGGGTCCTGCACTTGGACCACAGCAAATCTCAGCTTGTAGAGCTCTGTTACAGAATCGGGGGCAGAGGTTCTCGGTTGAC
>NC_141704.1:74338123-74458291 GCF_971803275.1 Cyanistes caeruleus
AGGAAGGAAGGAAGGAAGGAAGGAAGGAAGGAAGTGGCGGAAGGAAGGAAGGAAGTGGCGGAAGGAAGTGGCGGAAGGAAGTGGCGGAAGGAAGTGGCGGAAGGAAGGAAGGAAGGAAGGAAGGAAGGAAGGAAGGAAGGAAGGAAGGAAGGAAGGAAGGAAGGAAGGAAGGAAGGAAGGAAGGAAGGAAGGAAGGAAGGAAGGAAGGAAGGAAGGAAGGAAGGAAGGAAGGAAGGAAGGAAGGAAGGAAGGAAGGAAGGAAGGAAGGAAGGAAGGAAGGAAGGAAGGAAGGAAGGAAGTGGCGGAAGGAAGGAAGGAAGTGGCGGAAGGAAGGAAGGAAGTGGCGGAAGGAAGGAAGGAAGTGGCGGAAGGAAGGAAGTGGCGGAAGGAAGTGGCGGAAGGAAGTGGCGGAAGGAAGTGGCGGAAGGAAGTGGCGGAAGGAAGGAAGGAAGGAAGGAAGGAAGGAAGGAAGGAAGGAAGGAAGGAAGGAAGGAAGGAAGGAAGGAAGGAAGGAAGGAAGGAAGGAAGGAAGGAAGGAAGGAAGGAAGGAAGGAAGGAAGGAAGGAAGGAAGGAAGGAAGTGGCGGAAGGAAGTGGCGGAAGGAAGTGGCGGAAGGAAGTGGCGGAAGGAAGGAAGGAAGGAAGTGGCGGAAGGAAGTGGCGGAAGGAAGGAAGGAAGGAAGTGGCGGAAGGAAGGAAGGAAGGAAGGAAGGAAGGAAGGAAGGAAGGAAGGAAGGAAGGAAGGAAGGAAGGAAGGAAGGAAGGAAGGAAGGAAGGAAGGAAGGAAGGAAGGAAGGAAGGAAGGAAGGAAGGAAGGAAGGAAGGAAGGAAGGAAGGAAGGAAGGAAGGAAGGAAGGAAGGAAGGAAGGAAGGAAGGAAGGAAGGAAGGAAGTGGCGGAAGGAAGGAAGTGGCGGAAGGAAGGAAGTGGCGGAAGGAAGGAAGTGGCGGAAGGAAGGAAGGAAGGAAGGAAGGAAGGAAGGAAGGAAGGAAGGAAGGAAGGAAGGAAGGAAGGAAGGAAGGAAGGAAGGAAGGAAGGAAGGAAGGAAGGAAGGAAGGAAGGAAGGAAGGAAGGAAGGAAGGAAGGAAGGAAGGAAGGAAGGAAGGAAGGAAGGAAGGAAGTGGCGGAAGGAAGGAAGGAAGGAAGGAAGTGGCGGAAGGAAGGAAGGAAGTGGCGGAAGGAAGGAAGGAAGTGGCGGAAGGAAGGAAGGAAGTGGCGGAAGGAAGGAAGGAAGTGGCGGAAGGAAGGAAGGAAGTGGCGGAAGGAAGGAAGTGGCGGAAGGAAGGAAGGAAGTGGCGGAAGGAAGTGGCGGAAGGAAGTGGCGGAAGGAAGTGGCGGAAGGAAGTGGCGGAAGGAAGGAAGGAAGTGGCGGAAGGAAGTGGCGGAAGGAAGTGGCGGAAGGAAGTGGCGGAAGGAAGGAAGTGGCGGAAGGAAGGAAGGAAGGAAGGAAGGAAGGCAGGAAGGAAGGAAGGAAGGAAGGAAGGAAGGAAGGAAGGAAGGAAGGAAGGAAGGAAGGAAGGAAGGAAGGAAGGAAGGAAGGAAGGAAGGAAGGAAGGAAGGAAGGAAGTGGCGGAAGGAAGTGGCGGAAGGAAGTGGCGGAAGGAAGGAAGGAAGGAAGGAAGGAAGGAAGGAAGGAAGGAAGGAAGGAAGGAAGGAAGGAAGGAAGGAAGGAAGGAAGGAAGGAAGGAAGGAAGGAAGGAAGGAAGGAAGGAAGGAAGGAAGGAAGGAAGGAAGGAAGGAAGGAAGGAAGGAAGGAAGGAAGGAAGTGGCGGAAGGAAGTGGCGGAAGGAAGTGGCGGAAGGAAGGAAGGAAGGAAGGAAGGAAGGAAGGAAGGAAGGAAGGAAGGAAGGAAGGAAGGAAGGAAGGAAGGAAGGAAGGAAGGAAGGAAGGAAGGAAGGAAGGAAGGAAGGAAGGAAGGAAGGAAGGAAGGAAGGAAGGAAGGAAGGAAGGAAGGAAGGAAGGAAGGAAGGAAGGAAGGAAGGAAGGAAGGAAGGAAGGAAGGAAGGAAGGAAGGAAGGAAGGAAGTGGCGGAAGGAAGTGGCGGAAGGAAGTGGCGGAAGGAAGGAAGGAAGGAAGGAAGGAAGGAAGGAAGGAAGGAAGGAAGGAAGGAAGGAAGGAAGGAAGGAAGGAAGGAAGGAAGGAAGGAAGGAAGGAAGGAAGGAAGGAAGGAAGGAAGGAAGGAAGGAAGGAAGGAAGGAAGTGGCGGAAGGAAGGAAGGAAGTGGCGGAAGGAAGTGGCGGAAGGAAGTGGCGGAAGGAAGTGGCGGAAGGAAGTGGCGGAAGGAAGTGGCGGAAGGAAGGAAGGAAGGAAGGAAGGAAGGAAGGAAGGAAGGAAGGAAGGAAGGAAGGAAGGAAGGAAGGAAGGAAGGAAGGAAGGAAGGAAGGAAGGAAGGAAGGAAGGAAGGAAGGAAGGAAGGAAGGAAGGAAGGAAGGAAGGAAGGAAGGAAGGAAGTGGCGGGATGAAGTGGCGGGAGGGAGGGGGGAGGGAGGGAGGGTAGGAGGGAGGGAGGGAGGGAGGGAGGGAGGGAGGGAGGGAGGGAGGGAGGGAGGGAGGGAGGGAGGGAGGGAGGGGGGGAGGGAGGGAGGGAGGGGGGGAGGGAGGGAGGGACTGTGGCACTTATTAGTGCATTTTAAAAATACTCAACAATATCTTAAAGTGGTCTTACTGACCTTCACAAGTCCTGCTCTATTTTCTCACTAGAACATTCTTACTTAGAAGCCACTCTGAATTTTATCTTATTTTCCACATTAAGGTAACATAAGAAGAGACCTTTTGTTGTTCAAAGCGTGCTATTCCCAGAACAAGATCAGCTGTAGGTGTTATATGTTAGCTTAGAGTTCCTGTTTCAGTATTTCAGTGTGGGTCACTCGCACGTCTTGGGTTGCAGTATCAAAAGTTATTGATTTATTTCAAAACCCTCTCCAAATTTTCCTGGTTTTCCTAAAAAGAAACCAGTATGTCACAATTATTTTTTACAAGTCAGCTTTCAGTAGAGTGATCCATGTTCAGCACACTGCTGCTTTGGTAAATTTTACTCCAGATGAACATCAAACCCAATCAGAACTCCTGGGCCACCCCTCACAAGGGGTTTGGGGTGGGACAATGTAACCCTTTGTCGTCCCTGAGGCTGCTGCCACATCTGCTCCTTTTTTATTACATATATTTTTTTTTTATTTTTTATTTTTCAAATTTTAATTAGGAGCTTAAAATGTTTCCAAACATACACCTTAAAATCTAACCTCCTCCACAGAGCCCCCGCTTTGCTTTGTGGGACACCAAAAACTCAATAACAAAACACATTAAGCAAACAGAAAAAACAAAATTAAGAACACTTAAATCTCAGACCACGCCGGGCAAATTAAACGGTGATGGTACTTAATACAAACATAATGGTTTTTTAGTTCAGTCTCTTCCAGTTTAGGATTCTCTTTTAGGAAGGGTACAGCTCTTAGATCTCCTCTCACGAGGGGCAGAGTTCTTCGATCTCCAATTTTGGCTCTGGTTCCCATGTGGGCGTCGCCCCTTTAGATGTTCTCGGTGAAACCCTGGCTTTCAACCTCAGGTTACAGTTTCGATCTCCCAGGAGGAAGTGTTGCTCACGATGGAAAAGGCACAGCCCCCAGGGGTGGAGCAGCCGAACAAATGGCTGGGAGTGAAGCAGGAGTTACTGGGGGAAGGGAAGGTTCGGGACCGGAAAAGAAGGAGCAAGGCGGGAAACAAGGGTTCCCAGACCGTGTGGCCGGCGCCATCTTGGAAAGGGGGGGGGTGGTCCGGGACGGACTTTTCCAGACCGGGAACGGGGAATATGGAAAGACAGGGGGTGAAGGAGGACACGGAACAGCGGGCAGATGGCAGCAGACCCGCATCACTCTGGATGTTCTCCGTCCCTTGCCTGCCTTCAGGAAAACAGGGAATGGGATGGCAGAAAGACACAGGGGTGACGGGGAGACGGCAGCAGCCCCGAGCAATCTTGGCTTTTCTCACACTTTTTCCTGCCCTTAAGAACAGAGGAAAGGGGAAGGTACAGGGAGGTATATACCAAAAAAAAAAAAACTTCACAGAAGACAAAAACAAGTCCACCGGAAGAGCCATACCGTCCATAATAGTCCATAATCATCCATAATGTAAATACAATCGTCTATAATGTTAATATCGTTCATAATAGGTCTCATTGGGTGATGTAAGGTGTTTGTCCCGGTGTCTGGTCTCGGCTCCCCAACCTCCGTAAGCCCTTTTCTTCCCCATGCCTCTGAGGCGCTCCCAACCCAGTCTCCCTGCCAAGTACTCTCGAGTCCTCCTTTCTTAGGTGGGGGTCTTGCTGGCTCTCAAGCCATCAGCCGAAGACTTACGAGGTGTCCATGGAGCCAAGTCCTGCTGTTCTGGTGCTTCACTGTATGCCATGCATTCACTCACCATATGTTGCAGTCAGCAACCTCAGGATCTTGTCCGGGAAGCTGCAGGATTCTGGGGACCAGCATGGAACACCAACCGAGACGCGCTCCCGTTCATGAAACCATTTATTCAGCATGGAAACAAACTCAGGTCCAGAACAGAGAGCCCCGAATAGAGGCACAGCAGGGGCTTTTGAGAGACAGAACTCCCGAGGGTCTCCATCTTTGAGGGTGGAGTTCAGGGTCAGGGACCAGTAGAAATACACCAAGGGAGAACCCCCCAGGGACTCAAACCCAATCAGAACACCTGGGCTGCCCTTCACAAGGGGTTTGGGGTGGGACAATGTAACCCTTTGTTGTCCCTGAGGCCACTGCCACAGATTATTGTCATCTTTCCAAACCGCCTCTTTAGTTCTAATGCACAGTTCCTATGTAAAGAGTCTCTCCTAAAGCTCTATTTTGGTCAATCTTTTCAGATACACTTGATATAAGCACCTACTTTTCATGGTATTCTGTTACAACTCCAGAACCAATAATAGTATCCTTTTTCTCCACTGCATCACTAATAATTTAAAGAAACCAAATCAAACAATGCTGGAACACTTAGTATAATTGAAGAAAGGAATCAAGTAACAGCTAAGGTTTGCTATACAAGAATTTATATTGCCTCTTATTATTTGAAGGTTCTCTGTGGCTCCTATCTGGTTACCTCTTCAGCAGTGAACCTATTTCATGCAGTAGTTTTGTCTTCCTTTAATGCAACATAAGCATAACAACAGATACTTCACGTTACATGGTAGCAATTTATTTAAGTCCATCTGCTTTTTTAATATCCGATACTGAAAATGCTTTGGCTTTATATAAAGCTGTACTATGATTTATAATTACAGAATTCTGCTGGCCTAGTGAAGAGCACTTAAACTGCACACCAAGATTTTCCAGGTGGAATAACATGAAAACAGTGGAATTTGTCTGCATTACTCTTAAAATGACTCTCATGGAATGTGAGTATAAATATTGTTTGATTTCCCATAGTGCCTCAAATGGGAAACAGGATGACGACCTAATGGAAAACCACTCAGACTATTCACTGAGTCCTCACAGAGGTATAGCAAAGGTCTTTTTTTTCTATCTTTAGCACACATTTATAGGGTCCTACAGGGTTCGTGTGACTTAACAAGTTACTATTGGTTAATAGATATTGTTTAACATTCTTTTCCTTATATACAATGCCATTGTTTTTCTTCATTCTTGCTGTTCCAGGAGAGTTTCAAGGACACTGCCCTTCGAATTGTTGCCTGGATTGAAAGCTGGGTTGTGCAGACAGGCTTTAGTAAAATATCATGCCTTTGTTCTGTTAAAATGTTTTCCTACAAGGACCCTGTGATGCTGGTATTTGTCTAAATTAAATTAGTGTTCTTGAAACTTTGCTGAACTATGGTGCAAAAGTAATGGAATCAAAACCTTTCCCAGTTCCAGCAGAGCAAAACACACTTCTTTGTCAGCTCTTTCACCTGGTTTTTCAGCTTGCATCTCCCTGCTCCTTGTACTGGGAGACAACATAAAATAGTGACAGGATACTGAGCGAAGAGACTGAGGCACAGAATATGCGTATTCTTCATGGAAAACTGAAATGTACCCTGAACGGCTTTGGAATAATAGTTAAGCCACACAAATGATTTGCTTATCTGAGATTTTTCACATAGTGAAAGATTTTTCACACAGGTGCTGCAGTGTATGGAGAATTATGGTATAACCCAGAGACCAATGCGCATGCACACAAACACACAAAGATAAACTGAATCCATTACATCCTTGCTGACATTAAAAACGCAGGGTTTTTTTTAGGAGATACGTGTTGGATGGCTGTGGACTCATCAGGACTCATGAAGTGAGAGAAAAACAGGACTTGGAGTCCCTCATTTACATAATGGTGGTGAGATGTGATTTTTGGGTGGGGGTCTGGGGCAGAGCAGGGGGTTGTTGAGCAGGGTATCTTTGCTCTCTCCAGGGTGCTGAATCTCATGGGTACCACTGAACATACTTTGGAAAGGGATACATCCTCAGGTATGGTTTCAGTACACAAGCTGTTGTGTTTTGTTGGTTTCATTTTGGGATGGTTGTGGATGTTGGTTATCAGTGGGGCTTATTTTAAAAGTGCTGCCCATTTTCCTCTGTCTGTGTGGTCAAAAGTGGCTGAATAGCTTTTTAACCAACCAGTCAAAAGCAGAACTAGAGATTTTAAGAATAAAATTTATGCCCAGGTGCTTACAATGTTGATGAATCTTCCAGAAATGAAAGGGACAGGTTTTGTAGGAACAGGCAGACAACCTGATCTGAAAGTTGCTACTAGTTCCCCCTCTAATAATCATGTGAATTAATTGATTTTTTTTTTCAAATTTCCATCAGGAAGATAGAGTTTATTAGACTCAGCATATCAACAATAATTTTGATCTTAAAGTACGATTCAGTATAAGTTTTATATATTTATGATAATTCTAATATCTATACATTCATTATATGCATCATACTATGAGATTTACACTTTCTTTACATCATAGCTGTTAAGAAGTTCAAGCATTTCTTGAAGAACTTAAGAACTTGCATCTTCTGTTCATTTTTTCAATAAAATATTTTAGTTTTAGTTTGAACAGAGAGAAAAAAAACCTTCGTAAGTGCAGGAGTGAAGTTAGTTTCTTATAGGCATTTTTACCATCATGAAGTGGAAATAAGAGATTTATGGAATTCTTAGACACTACTCTGGGTCAAGCAGTGAGCCTTGTAGACTATCTATTTTAATACAAAAATGATGAAGCACTACCAGCACTCATAAAAGGCAATTTATCACATCCTATCTTTCCTTGTGTGGTAAATAGCTACAAATACATTTCATTTGGCAAACTTTTGGAGAGAATGGAAGCCCAGTGTCTCAATCTGGACATGCACCATCTTTCCAATACCACAATGTACAAGTCATGATAATCTTAGTTTATACGCAGCATATTCTTGTGAAGGAGAATAATGGTGTTCATGGTGCACATCAAATTGACTACCAGGTGCTCCACAGACATCTGAACTGTGTAACAGATTGGCAAGACAAATATTGTCCCATTTTTCAGCCTACAGTTAAAAAACTGTAGTTTTTCAAGTATGGTTAAGTGAACTCAGAGCTGAAGCCCCATTTCATGATTCTTAATTACCTTTGTTTACAGTCTCTTGTAAGAGCCCACCAGGCTGGAAGTGGAGTCAGAGAGCAAGGGCTGGAATTTTGCCCCCATAAAGGAGTTCTGGTCATCACCAGCTGGAGCCACACAACTCACTGGATTGTGCCCCAATGCAATCACAGTTAAGATTCCACAGCTGACCCAGAGAGCTGTGTGGCACTCAGCAGTGTCCAACTCCTGGGTATCAGTGCTGGCAGTGCTGCAGCTCACAGATCCAGAGCAGATCTTCAAGAGCACTGATGCAGGGAGCTTATGTCTGGAGAATGGAATCTGGGAGGAACAGAGAGACACGGGAATGTTTTGCAAGTATCATCTATTATTTACCCTTCAAGATATTTTTTAGCTTTAAGGGTTCCATATTATCTGTCTTTTGCATGACTCATTAACACTTCCTTCTAAAACAGCCCCTGGAGGAGACAGAGATAGGTGGTGCCAGTGGTGCTGTGTTTAAGTTTTTCTGTAAGAAGTGCCTCCTCCTCAAGAAGGGGCTCAAAAATGCATCTCAGAGACAGACATTTCTCTGTGCCTTCCCACCCTGGCCTTTTGGTTATAAATTCCCAAGTCTAGTGCTAAATGCAGTGCTGTCAGGGTGAGGAAGATGTGCTCTCTGAGCACAGGGTTGGCACCAGGCCCACCAAAATTAAAGACATGAAGCGAGCTCAGCCACAGAAGTCATGCTTCTGTATACACACAGTTGCAGGATGCTGTGTGCATCTGTAGTTAACAGTGAGCACTTCAGCATTTAGACATTCCTCAGGTCATGCATTTGATGTAAGTCATAAATTAGTGAGGTGACCAATTGCCTTTTGGGATTTTGACTCAAAAATGTGATATACTGCTTTTGGGGGTGTGTGAAGGAATGAGTTTAAGTCTTCCACATCTCAGCATTTTAAAATTTTATCACTAAATCATCTTTTCCTCAATCAAGAAATAGGTGCTCTGGTTTCTCTTTCTGCTGTTGTTTCAAACCCACTGCTATTATGTTGAGTTTTTGCTTTTGCAGTAAAGCTGGGTATGACTATTCCCTCAAAGGAAACTTATTTTTAACTTTAAAATATCCACAAAAATTACTTCTTGATTGTTTGTTTGGTTGGGGTTTTTTAATGCTTTTTTCCCTCCATAGTTTGGCTATTTTGTAGAGCTTGAGTAATTACATTCAGGAGAGGTTAGAGGTGAGGACACACAACAATTTTTTCATTTAGCAAATTACTGTCTGGAAAAGTTAATAAAGCAGAGTATAGAAGTATTAATTGATGCAGCAAGCATTTCAGGAAGAAGCAAAAACCTGGATAAGGATTTTTGTGGCTCCAGTCAGGTATCCATTCTCAATGGCCTGCCAATAGTGTGTGGAATAATGTATTCAATTCTGTGCACAGGGTAAACTGAGCAACACAGCATCCAAGGAAAATGTTCTGGATGGGTTGGCTTTTAGATCAGACTACATGTATCATGTATCAGGGAAAAAGAAAGGAACTAAAATGGTTTGGGTTTGGGTTTTTGTTTTGTTTTGGAGTTTTTGCAGTGGTATGGAAATATAACTGGGAAACTAAGAAATAACTTTCTGGAATAATCTTTCCAAGGAAAGAGATGCCTTTGCCCATGAACAGTTATGATAAAAAGTGAAGACTATGTCCAATGGCAGCATTTTCCCTCTGACAATAACCATAGGATGAAAGGGGTACCTTTGTTCCATTCCCAAACTCCTGGCTCTGGAAAAGTGGGAAGCTTAAGTTTGGAATGCTGGTGTTGCAGTCCGCTTTCTGTTACAAGAGGGAGGAAATGAGAGAAAGAGCAGTATTCACTTTCTTCTTCCTGATTAGAGAGGTCAACAATAAAATGGGGAGTTTGATGCTGAAATGGTTATGTTTGGGATTCTCTTCCTCCCAAATTAATAAAAAAATGACCTGGACCTCAGAAAGGCAACAACATTAAAGAACCCTGATTTTCCATTACTTGATGGAACAATGAAGCACTGCTTTTGGCTTTGTCAAAACTGGTGGAAAACCCCCTGAGCGACTGAAGGTGCTGTTTAGACTTCCCCAGTATGAAAGGAGGATGCAGAGCCTCCATCTTGCCACAGGCATCACCTAATTCAGTGTTTAAAGATGTGCAGTAAGGAAAGGCTGCTTTTAACGCATTGCAATGAAGTGTCTGCAGATAAGAAAAAGACTGTGAGGGAAGTTAAGCTGTTGCTTGTGATTGCTGGTTTTGACAGCAGGAAGAGACAGGCATAACTTCTCTCTGAAATCATCCAAACTGTTTCTGATTCTTGCAGTGCCTTTTGCAAGGGCAGCCATATAAGGTAGCCCAAAGGGAGGGACCCTGCCTTGCTCAGGGTGGGACTTGGGGGGTTGTGGGCAGAGCCGGGCAGCAGCTCCTCTCCTGCATCTCTCCAGGGACTCTACGGTGTGCAGCAGCCGCCAGGAGAGGGATACGCCTGGAGAAAGTAGGTGCCGTTTGCCAGCTGTTTTCGGATTTTTCTGTGCTGTGTCTGTGGGATGCCGTGTGTGGATGGAGCAGCACAGGAAAGGTGTTCTAGGGAGCTGTGCTTGCAGCTCTGCATAGCCAGCTTTGTCCAGGCAGCCTCAGCACCCCAAAGTGAAAGAATGCTCTTAGAGGTGCTTCTCAGGGATCTGCTGCAGGCTGGCTTGGATGAAGGACTTTGTGCTTTAATGTTTGCACCCTCCGGCTGTTCATTAAGAGAACTGCGGAGGGAGGGGATGTATTTCTCTCTTTGCTCTAGGACTGATGTGGAAATGTGAACTGATGCTCACCTTTCCATGATGAGTGTTAAGAAATGAGTTCAGTGTGAAAAGTCATGTTAAAATGTATATATATAAATATTTTGTGAAATAACTTGGAGGACTCTGTTCAATGTACTGCAACAGAAGTTCATTCACTACACGAGGAGCTTTAAGCAACAGTAAAAATAAGCTTAATTTTAGAAAGCAGGGGATGAAGGCTGAAATGGTCTCTAAAATATTCTGCTGAGGCTAAAGTTACTGAATGTGGTATGTAAGAAATAAGGCAGTAGAAAAAAAGACATCCACTCTTAGTCTTACAAAACTCTTAATATTGCTGCTAAGAAATTGCTGCTCTATATTAGTAACAATTTAATTCTGCTCCATGAAATATGTATTGATCTAGAACAATCCTATTGTCTTTTCTGTTTCGTCTAGGTACTTGTTTGAGAGTAGCAAAATTAGCTGCAAACATAGAAGGGCTTGTAGAAAATTGAGGTTCAGGCCAGGAATTTTTGATCTTTTCCCTTGTAGCAATATTAACCTCCCAGTATCAGTTATCATTAATAGCATCCTCCTTTTTATACCTGAGAAAAATTGTTCCACAGTACTGTGGACTGCAAGATTGGGTCCCGTGAGGTAACTGAAGTAATTTATTTAAGTCTTAAAATCTTCCTGTAATGTTCTAGATAAGTTCTCCTGAAGTGTAGGTGTTGAAGTTCAAAGCCTCATTCAGGTGTGTTTTGGGAAACACTTCATCTCTAATCAGGGCATGTTAAGTCCAATCTTAAGGCAGGAATCAGACAGCACACCAATGTGATGTGGAACTGAGACTTTTATTTCTTGCTCTTGCATTACTTATATAGTTTTTGCCAAGCATCTAAAAATAAAATACAAACTTATAGCTCTAGTTCATAACACTGTTTTCGTTCTTCTCTAAACATGTTACTATCCTTATCTTAAAGCAAATTACTAGATGCTTGTAGACCTTTGTGTGATCCTTCTTCTTGCTCAACGAGCAGGAATACTTATCACCTTGTTTTCTTTGGCAGTCTACTGTTGGGGTCAGCATGCTCTGTAAAGAGGCTGTAAGCTAAGCACACCTGCAAAAGCCTCAACAAGGGCACTTCAAGAACTGCTCAGTTTAAAGTAATCTGGTAGGATTAGCTCTCAAGTCTCTGCTGCTGCACAAGTGTTGCACCATTTAAATAGTTCTAGGCTTCCTTCTTAACAATGTGATTTTGAAACTTAATTTTCTTTCCTTCCTCCAGAAGTCTCAACCTCTTTCTTTTCCCAGACTCCTGTTCCTTCTGGTGTCACTGTCTCATAGTTTTTTCTGATATAATTTCAGAGGCTGTGAGTGACAACAGGTGACAAGGCTGGCAGCTCACACTTGTGTCACAGAGAAGCTCCATGATAGTAGCACGAAGTCATCTTATCAGCTGCTGGAGAACCCTGTGCAGGGAAGACATCTAATCCCTCCTTCATTATTTTAATATTGATCTGAGGCAGCAATACCTGTGTGTTGTTGTGGGATGTCCTATGGTGGTGGAGAAACTGCTGCGTACCCAGTGTGTGACCACCATGGGGAGGATCAAGGCTCCACTCTCCAGCTGAGCACTCTGAGTGAAAACAGCAAATCTGCAGCATTGTTGGAAGTCAGGGAGAACCTCAGCACCATGCAGTATTCTCCTTTGGCACTGAATCCAGACCCCCCTGTGGATAAAGGATCCAGGATTCCCCAGAGCTCTGGGGAAGGCACAAAGCCTGCAGCCTGCTCAGACAGTGGAGCTGGCAGGGCCCGAACCACGAAGTGCTTCCAGAGCCAGTATCTGACCAAAACCAGCACACAGGGACAGGTCTGCAACTTCCTAGAGAGGCCCAGTGGGTCGAAGTGTTTTATCTATCATTTTGCTGTGTAAGTACCTACATTTTCGCATGATCTTTGGTGTAAGAAAAATCTGAAACTGACCATTGAATCAGCCTGGAATCAGTACCTGAGCTCCTGGGCTCAAAACCTGTTCCATAAGTTATCTCCTGAAGGCAATGGAAAGCCAGTTCCTCAAAGAATCCGCCACTATATCCACTATAGTTCCCAAAGAAGGCTTTTCGTTTTCCAAATGATCTTTGTTTTCAAGGATGTACATGTATATTTGGTATTTCTGAGGGCAAGTCCTCTATGCTCCTGGCATTTCTGATTGCTGATTGATCTGCTTTACAGTGTTCCAGCTTCAGACACTGCAATTTTTACCAGATGTCCAGCTGTGATCAGACGCAATTTGCTCGTGTAAAGAGCCAAAACAAGTAATTTGTTAGATTAACATACAACGTTGCTAATTTTAATTGATTTGTAGTCATTAATGTGAAATGAGTACAAACTTAGTAAAATGTTTTTCATTACATGCAAGGAGGCGATTAAGGCTTCCATTTACCCTGGTAAAGCAGTGGTTAATGTATTAATACAGCTGTTACTGTTTCCTTTGAGCTGCTTATGGTATCTGTCAAGCTTAGCAAGACCTCAATTACTGTTCTGAATGCTGCATAACAGAAAAATAATTTGTCATCTTAGCTGTAGAAAAGGTCCAGTTTTGCTCTCACTGAGACCAGAGCAAGTTTTACTGGCCAGCTGAGCCAAAAGTCCTTACTTTTATTATAAAATTAACATATTTCCTAAAGAAATTAGGAGTGTTGAAATTACTCTATTTGTTTGAGATAAACTATGACCTGACTGCATTTTAGGAATAAACCCATTATCAGTGGCTGAAGTAAGGAACTGCCCAGAGAAATACATGGTAATTCTAGGAATGAACCCTAATGCTTCTATTTGGCATAAAATAGATAGTCTCATTAATATTTGCTTCCTTCCCCCCTGACATCATATACTTATTATTGAAAGGATTTTTTGATTCATGAAATTTCTCCAAGCAAAAAGATAGGGCCTCTTTCAAGGACTATGCTTATAGCATGCTTTATTCCTAAGGACTAAACAGATGTGATTTGTGTAGATTTAAATATATGAATAGTCATGATTTAAGCGTATTGCAGACTAATCTTGCTAAAATGCATTTGTTTCATCATCTGTGTTGCTTTTATCCCCAACAAAGGACCTTTATGCACACTTTTTTATTCTGAAATGAGCATTAAGATAAAATTAAAAATCTGTACACTCCTTCAGTATTATAAAATTTGAGGAAATATTGGTAATACCAACAGCAACAGTTTTTTTAAGGATTCCTAACTTACATGAAAGAATACATAAATTGAGTGCTCTTAAAAGTTATTTGCCTTTGAGGCTGCTAGAAAGGAAACATTTGAACAGCTTGCAGCTCTTGGCAAGCGTTTTGTCTCAAGAATATTTTTGCTAATAATTATCCCAGTAACTACATGATGTATTCATTTAAATAACAAGTTTCTGTTTTGGAAAGAACATGCCTTAAAAGATTATATATCATTACAGTGAAACATTGTTAAAAAAATATGCTACTAATCTAAAATACACTTAATTTTATAATTAGAACAACCTGTAATTTATTTCTAAAAAGCTTTCCATGTTTTATCTGTGGGTTTGGAGGTAACTTAAGTGCAGCTGATCTGATGCTGATGATTATGATTATTTTCCTAATAAATCCAAACTTTCAAGGAAATGGCTGGTATTTGTGTAGCCTGGAGGAGCTGGATGTTCTCTGTCCCTTCTGTCCTTCCCCTGCCACAAAGATCACACAACTCATGTACAAACTTGGGGGAGCTTTCTGTCCAAGAGAGACTGGAGTCTCTTCTCCAGTCCTGACTCCTCCTGGAGTCAGTTCTGCTAGAAAGAACCTGACTTTCCAAAACCATACAAGGTGAGGGAATAGCAGGTACTCCAGGAGGTGACCTTGTCTCTTTCTAAAATTACCAAGATAATAACCAATAACACTTGTAGAAAGTTTCTTTTAAGGGAATAAGTTCAAGGTTCTTACGGAACTTTATAACTGTGTTTGAAAAGAGAATTATTTTTGCCTAATTAAATCTAGAATTTGTATTATTTTAGTGGAGTTATTGGAGTTTTAGTGGAGGTTGAAATTAGGGTTTCAAAACAAAGTGAGTGAAGGGGTGAGGGAGTTTACTTGAGAATCAATGCTGGTCTTGGAAACCTTCTCACTTGGATAGTTTTCCAGTTTAGGACTGTGAAATATTTTACTTCTAAAATGCCAAACAGAACAGAGAATCTCACTTAGCAAGAGCTGAGGGCTCGAGAAGCAGCTTCTCCATGAACTGACAACCTAACCAAGCAATTCCTGTGGCTATGTAAGAGCCTTGGGCTGTTGGAGATCATCTATGTTAGAGCCCAGCTATTTGCTGTGTGGTCCTCAGTCCAGAAAAAGCAGCATGTGCCTGGCTTGGGTTAATTTCTAAACTCAGCTATGCGCTTGCTTAAATCACATCCAAATGTCAGGTATTAGGGTATAACTCTCATGTTTTGCCTCTTGAAAGAAAGATACAACCTGTATTGCTGATGAGTTACTTATGGCAGTGATGTTACTCAGCAAACATACGCATTTAAATAATTTAATTGCAGGTGGAGTCTCACTTATGTGATTGATATATTTCTGAAGCCTGCATCCATATAGTGATTACTGGAATGGCTCCACTGTAGGCTGGAATGCTGTGTCCACCTGGCTGGCTATCATTTGTCACTATTATGTGAGCCACAGAGGCCACCTGGTGTCAGCCCGAGGTGATGTTGCAGCGTGGGTTGCAGGCAGGAAACCCCTGAGTGTGTCCTGGATCCATAGTATTTTCCCCCTTAGTTACACCCTGCTCACTGCAGTCCAACCCTCTTTTCCTATCTTTTCCATTTCTCATGCAGGGACTGCTAGTCTTTGTCTTTTCAGCTGCTGTTGCCTGGTTGGATGAATTTTTCAGCTAAAAAAGCAAGCAGCTTAGGGGGGACCTGAGTTCCCTTGGACTGAGAAATGAGGGAGCATGACAACTGGCTAACAGTGAATATGGTGAAAGAAGGAGAGAGGAGAACTTGGGATCGAGACACTGAAGTCCAGGTTGGTTTGTGGTGGAAGCTGAGACGGGTGCCAGTGATGCTGAAATGGAGAAAAGCAATGTAAAGAGAGCAGTGTATTTCAAGAACAAAGAGAATCTGATTTAAGCAGGAGGCATAAAGGAAAGAAGAAAAACAGGTTGTGGAGATCAGAAAGCTGGATACACAGCACAAAGGAGACACCTGAAAATGGTCAAGAAGCTCAGAGAGCCACTTGGAGGAAGAGGGTAGGACATGACAGCTGGGAACTAGAGAAAAGCAGGAGCGTGGAATACATGATGGGACAAGGAACCTTTCACCCATAGGCAACTAATTTGAATCTTGTCCAAGTCAGTAGTGAAGAAGAAGCAGTGATGGCTGTGGGGAGATACAAAAGGAGCTGTTGGTCCCAGTCTAGCTCTTAGCAAACGGATGTCACATCACCCCTGGAATCAGCGGAGCTGGAATGGCTGCTCTCAGACACTGGAGAGACCACAGGCTGGCTGGGAATGGAGGCAAGTCCAAGGCAAGAGGGAGGCCCAGGATAGGGACTCTTAATTATGTTCTTAGGCCTGTCATTTTCTTGCTGTGTAACACTGCAAAAGCTTAAGCGAGAACTTGAGCTGTTGCAGGTCACTTTGTGTTGGTTTGGCTACTTGATAAATGAGTTGCTCTTGTTCAAAAGTTAGACCAGTATTTGTATCCCATAATCTCCTATGGGATGATGTGAGCTGATCCACCAGCTAGCTCACTGCTAACAAGCCAGCACCAGTTCTGCTCCCCTTGTCCACCTCCAGCACTCAGCTTGCTCCTGCCAGCTGTAGGTGTCCTTGGATAGTTAAACTTGGAGTTACACTTGGATAACCAGTTCAATTTTTGACACCAGCAGAAACCTACCCCAGTGGAAAGTCTTCAGGTGGGTTAGTACTGCACATTAAGCACCTTGAAACACTGTCCCACTGTTGTTTTCTCAGTGGATCAAAATCACTTGTTAAATTTCATGTGAAATTATGCACAGTAATTGCAAAGTAACATTGCAAATCATCTGGCAAGTACTGCAGACCACCTGGTTTGACTGCAAAACATTTCATAAATGCAGAGTTTGGGTAGACATAAACTGCCTTGAGATTTCTGGGGAAACAACTCCTCCAAATGGTGATTCAGAGAGGGTAATGGTTGTGGTTCTGAATTATTCCTATGGGACGCTGCTTGTCTCTGGGAATTGTGTGGTACAGATAAGGAAAATGTCTTCCCTAGAGTATGGTTTCCCAAGAACTGGCATACTGGTTTACCAGTGCCAAAAGGTTTTGGGTCCCCTCTGTCACCTTCCCTTCTTCTCTTCTGGACACACATTTCTGCTGCACAATTCGTGTTGCTTCTGGCACTTGCTGGAGTCCTCCTATGTTTCATCAGCTCCCTGTAATGGCAGGAATCTAGATCAACAGGAAATGAGAAACTTTTGGGACCTTAAGGAGTTGCAGCATGTCAGCAAATGGTCTAATGGGGCTGCAATTAGTGCTAAGACAGTTGGCCAAGACTGGAATGGAATGAGGCAAAGTTTTCTTTTTTTTCTTTTTTTTTTTTTTTTTTTCCCACCAGAGATCTGCAATGTGGTCTCAGTTTCATATGAAAATATGCCCTAGATTTACTTTGTTACCCCTCTGCTTCTCCAGACTGACTCCCACAGCTCCCTCAAAGAGAAGCACATGTGCATGCACGTGCACACGTACCTGTTCCTGGCAGCTTGCTCAAAATAAATCAACTGAACAATTACTGCTGAATAATTAAAAGTGCATGATCCTTGCAAAAATATGAACAACATCAATAACATCACAGACTTAAAACTTTGGGAGGAAAGTACAAAAGATCAAAAATACGTTTATAAAAGGGGGGGGAGCTAGCCAGCAGAGGATTTTTTCCTTTAGAAAAGATTCTGTGCACCAATGTCTGTGTCACTGTGAGTAATACATAAACATGTGAATTCAAATTATTTGGACAAATTAAAAGTTGCAGTTTTTTCCTATTATTGTTCCTCCCCAAACTTTGCTTTCTCAGGTTTTTTGATTTTCTTCAACTCCGTGTAAGAAATGCTAATCGTGTTCCATTAATGAAATTGCAGAAAATCAGAGCCACCATTCTGGCTGATATTCCATTTTTATTTGGTGTACAACTGTTGCTGATGTAGAGAGCTGTAAAAGGCAAAAAATGTAAGGATCTAGTGGTTCTTTTTAATGGGGCACTTGCCTGCATATATTTTGATTCTTTGAGTGTAGCAGCTCTTCAGTGAACTGAAGTAAGTTAGCACAGTGTTCTCCAGCTCCTATTTTTATCTGGAAATGGAGCGTATAACCCATTATTTATAACTGTTTATCTCAAAGGGACTGTCAAATTCCTATTTCTGTCCTTTCCACAATTATCTCTAGAATGCAAGCAGATATTTTGCTTTTTCCAATGATGCGATTGTAACATGACCACCACAAGCAACAACTAAAGTTCAGAGTAATTATGTGCACATGTCTGCTTTTGAGATTCCGGCTTTGACCTTGATGTCACAGCTTAGTTCTGGACATGGTGTGCTTTGATAATAGTAAAGATTATTATTATTATTATTATTATTATTATTATTATTATTATTATTATTATTATTATTATTATTATTATTGTTGTTGTTGTTGTTGTTGTTGTTGTTGTTGCTGTTGCTGTTGCTGTTGTTGTTGTTGTTGTTGTTGTTGTTGTTGTTGTTGTTGTTGTTGTTGTTGTTTCTTGCCAGCATAACATTATTTGGAATTTTATGTAGAAATGTCACTGACAAAGTTTTCAGTTTAGAACTACAGTGGCTACTTTTCATCTGTGTACTACTGAGAGGTACTAAGTAGATGTCTCTGATGACAAATTTCAGGTACCAAAAAATGAGCAGTATTGAAGGGAAGAAACTCAAGAGCTCTTTGTTCATTGAAGTGGGATGTTCCTCTTGCTGCTTACGGTTGGACGTTCACCTGGATGAGATGGTGGGATGGCTGAAGTTGCTAATGAAGGCACACTGATATTAAAGAAAATTGTCATTAGGGTTCTGTAAAGTTCCAGGACTTGGCTGTTCTAAAATATATATAAATGGGGGTAGTTATTAAATTTTAATCTCTCTTCCTAAGAAAATGAGGTTTCTGCAACCACATTCTCTGAGCATGTCTGTGTGAAAGGGCCTTACCAGTTGGTGATTTCCAGCTAACATGGACAGGGGATGTGACATGTCAGAGATACTGTGCTTCTTCTCATTTGGTTAAAAAAGACATTTGTTGAGAGAAATTAATATCCCCAAGATGAAAAAATTTCACTTGGAGGTCCTTTAGATTGTTTAGCACCAAGGAGTCTTTTCAGGAGAGAGATGTTAGGAAAGCTTCTAAGGAAGAACTTGGACCTGGGAGTACTTTGTGTTAGGCACAGTCACCTAACCACAGGGCACAAAGCCACAGCATGAGTAAGTTTTATTTTCATTTGTTGAATTTTTGATAATTTTTTCCATTATTTCTGTAAGAAATTCAATACATCTTATTCTAGAAGCTCAATTTTGTAATAATCTGAGCAATTAATATACATTAACATCTGTCTCCACAGGCTAATATTGTTTCAATTTGAAAACAAATACTGTAGCCTGACATTGCTATAGTGCTATTGAGGGAATCTGGTTATGATTTTTTGGAAAAAACTCCTCTGTTCTTACAGAAACCAGCAAAATAAAAAGATATTCCCTAGTGTTAATGTTACAATTGCTCATTGACTTGTGGACTCCACATGGTAGTAAATTCAAGAAGAAAAGTGTTTCATGCATCTCTCTGATGATCAAGTTGGCATTAACTTAGTGGATGTATTCGCACAGCGTCATTATATGCATTTGTTCTTTCCTTTTTCTGTTACTGAGCCCAAGAAACATTATTTAATGAGGGAACTCATAGTACTCACATTAAATAATGTTTCTTTGCATTTTGAATGGTGGTTGGAATTTTCTGTTCCCTTGGAGGCATGTCCTAAATCACATGCCAAAACCTACTGACTTTTGTGTTACAGTCAAGGTTGGTGATAAAAGTATCAGAATCCTCAACATTGAAGTCATGATGATGGACAGTTTTTTTCACTGTTTAAAGAACTGATTATGTCTCTTCTAGAAATTCTTAGCTATAGAATCAGAATGGAAGATTGCAAGATATACCGAGATAAAAACAAGAGAAACACAGAAGCACAGATGTGAGTTGAAGATACAGGCACTCAATGGAATGAAAGAGCTTAAATCCCAGGAAAGGCAGGGCATTGAATAAAAGGTTTCAGTAAGATCAGTGCTGCAGGGGATTTTAAGGGATACATGAATGAAAATTGTCAGTTCTGAAGTACTGACAGATAAACTCCTAGAAAAAGCAAAATTCAGATCTTAGTGCTCTTTAAAGAATAGCAATTAAGTTGGGCTGTCAAATGTTTGGAAATGTGAAGTGCTCCTTACTAACGGGAGCTGTGAATGTTTTATAAATAACATACAACAGCTTGGGTCACTAGATCCAAAAAGTTGGTTTCAAGTGGGAGATTTTTTTGTAGGCTGTGTGGCTCATGCTGTGGTTTGAACAGCATTGGTTTTAGCTGTTGATCCAGTTCTGTTTGTGATGAATTCTGTATATGAAAGTGAGTCTATTTGTAACTGAAATTTTAAATTAAAATACAATTGGTGTTGTAGAAATATTGACTTGTTATTTCTGATAGGACCCAGGAGGACAACTTCATGTTATGTGCGATGGGGCTATTGGGCATTTCTGTGTGCAGCCCAGAAGAGACAGCTGAAAAAAGATATCCTCAGTATATCCATGGGATAGGTGGAATTTTTCTTTGGTTGAGGGCATCAAAGTTCTGAAAATATTTAATTCTGGGGTAGAAAAAAGAAAATCAGATATGGCCAAATTCTCTTCTAGGCATGCTCCCTGTTAGCAGAGTCCAAAGCTAGGCAGGTTTCCATTAAAACCTGTCTGGTCTCCTTCCCCACTTCTGCTGAAACCAACACATTCCAGGACTATTTCTAATTTTAACAGATTGGTGTTTTCAGCAGAAAAATTGTCCCTTTACCAAAATTTTCAACCAACTCTAATTTGTGTATGATCACATATAGATAAGCACAAGACCTTTCAAAGACACATCACACCTCAGGAGCCTGGAAATAGTTTTATGAGAGAACTGAGGGACATCAAAACTTGCCAACAAAGGCACATGGACAAACCTTCTCTTCCTGACTTAGAAACTCCTTTGGAAAACAAAATTATGTAAGGACCAGGAGTGAGGTTTTATTCAGACCAGCAGGAATGTTTTACAGAAGCACATGGCTAGTCAACATCAGACAGTAGAGTCCCATATAGAAGAAAGTGCTTCATTCACTCAGGAATGAGAACATGAACTTTTAGAGTATGAAAAAGAAAAATGCTTTCCTTAGTTTTCCTGCTACAAAATGACCACTTAAAATAGCAAGCAGCCCATGCTGCTGGAGTCCCTCAAAGAACTTTCTGCTAAACTCATTTATTGTCCCTAACAACAGGCTGACTTAAGGCTTTTGGTCTCCTTTAGACAACTTTCTAGTCTGTCATCCAGAAAAAAGCTGAAGCTCCAATGGGTGTAGTTGCATATAGATTTACTTGTACATATTAGCCTCAATTCAGTCCATTTTTATTTTAAGTCCGGCTGAAGCAACTGCATTTCTTCCCCCATTTTGATCATAGGCCAGAACATTTTGGCTTCTTACCTTACAGTCATGGAACAGTTTGGGTTGGAAGGGACCTTACAGATCATTGAGTTCCACCCCCTGCCATGGGCAGGGACACCTTCCAATAAACTAGGCTGCTCCAATTTTCTGGAGAAACTAGCAGATAGAATAAAGGATTATCTAAGGAATCTGAAAGACAGGGTTTCCATGTACTTTCAACAGGAGACATGCAGAAGCCATTTGTAGTTATCTACCTAGAGGGCTTTCACAGAGTGAAGAGAGGCACAGAAGCTCAGTTTTGAGGAAGGAACAGGACACAGCTGGCTGTGCTAAAATCATCAGCAGCCCTCGGCTCAGGCCTCTCAATACTACAGAGCATAGGTTCCACTAGCTTTTCCATAAAGAAAAAAATGTAGTTTTGCTTTCATTATAGAGCTCATATTTTTCTAAAAGTGTTTTTTCCTCTAAATGAAACTGCAGAGTCAACAAAGTTTGGTAAAGCCCAGAAGGCCACAAAGCTACTGTTTTGTACTTGGTTGACAAGGAGTATGTTTCTGTCGGTGAATTTACAAGTTTGTTCCTTCCCCACCCACCCCTTTTTTGTTGTCCAAGAGATAGCATTCCCACAAGCATCTCATATATCAGCACTTCAAGTACACTTAACTGCAAGAGAGAAACGCAAAGCCCCATATGCACAGTTTTTGCTAGAAATGGAATTATTTGCTGCAAAACTTAAAGGGAGGAATTATGACTACTTTTCCTTTAAGAACTTCCATTAGGCTTGTCTTCTATGGAAATTAAGTTTCTTACAGCATGATCTTGAAAAGTTTCACTCTGGAGAATATGCTTGAGATCATTTTGCTCTCAGTGTCAACCTCCTAGTTCCCAGTGTTCATAGGCTACAGTGAAGTGTGCTCATGCTAAATAAATCTATTAAACAGAACTTGTCCCTGGCTACAGCAGCAAGAGAAACATGTTTCTGGTCCCACCAGCTTCTCTCCAAAACGAAGTAATGTTTAAGAGGACCAGGACATAAAGAAGCATGAATTTGCCTTTAACAGGACTGCCTCTTTAATCTGGTTAACACATGGGATGAATTTAAGGATGATAGTCTAAAAGCATTGATGAGAAAATAATTGTATTTTTGTGTATACCTGAGGCTTGAGGAACTGAGGAGAAGTCAAGAAATACTAAAATTTAGCTTAGATTAACAACATGGTTCTTGAGAAAGCATGACACTTCTTCTGTGTGAATGGTGTTACATGAGAATCTGAAACCAAAGGGGACGTTCTCAGACACTCCTCTTTCCTCTGATAAGAAAAATATTTTTTTTCTGCTCAAAGAGAGAACGAGAAAGAGTCTGCAAATAGGTGATTTGGAATAAATTTCCATTTTCAGAAAAAAAAAAATGTTGAAGAGAAAGAATGCCAGGTGTTTTGAGAGGAAATACTTCACTATATTTAGTAGCTCTATGGAAGAAAAAGAAAAAAGTATTTGAAGAAGTAACAGCTCAAATTGTTGTTCAACACCCTCAAGAATCACAGAAAGAATGAAAGAGAACAAAGTACTAGGAAGGGGAACCTCAGTTCCTTTAGGATAGGAAAGAGAAGACCAACACTACTAGTTGGTACTAACAGGTAATTATATTTCTGCCATATTAATTTTCTCCCTTTAGGAACTGTTTTCTATGGATATAAATAACTCCTTGCAAGCAAGTAAACAATCGCGCCCTGTTTTCTCACCCTTACAGCACAGAGAAGTGTCCTTTGCAGGAGAGAGTATTGGTTACAGGGGCAACATTTAAGCATAACAGTAAAGGTAAGAAGACTTTCGGAAGCTGTGAAAATAAGCCTCAGAAAAGAAAAAGCAGAGAACTTAGAGCTAGCTGAAGCTTCAAGGCCTGAAAGTAAAGATACAATAGTACAATATGCAAGGACATGAAACAATAGTTGAGTTTTTAGGCTTGGCCAAGATAGACCCTAAGACTGCAGAAAAATATGCTTACCATGATAGCAGAAAGTTTTAAGCTTAATAATAGAGTATTGTCTATTGTTAATAGAAAGCAAACATTGTTTGAAGAAGGTGTTCATGTGTTTCTAGTGATTGGATAGAACAATTTTCTGTGAGCTTTAGCACTATGCTATTGGCTGAAAAAGTCATAAAATGTTCTGTAACAAAGAGATCTTGTGCTGCTTGTGGCAGATGTAGGTTTGTGCTATCTCCTGCATCTGTAGCTGAGACTGGTGCCTGAAATAAAAGCTTGTGACACGTCATCCGGCAGTCCCGTCCCATTTGTGAAAAAACCTCCAACAGTGGGGAAAGGGGAATTGCTATATGACAAGCTTTAAATAGCTTCACCCCAAATCAGCAATATGAAACACACATCCATCCACTTACCTCACCTGTAGGTATCCCAAAAATATAAACAGAAATATTTAGGGAGACCTAAATCTCCCAGGATTATGGATGCTAACTGTGAAGCAGGGAGCACAGTGCCTGTGGAATAGCAGGTCGCATAACTTTCTCAGTCTCGCCTGAGAAAGTGGCCTGGGAAATCATAAGGAAGAATTAAAACAATCCTCAGAGATAGAAGACAGCCTTGTAGGTGCTGTTTGTCAGTTCTTTGTTTTCTTGCAAGAGAAGGTTGAGGGGTGGTGTACCCCACTGACCAATGATGGTGATGTGTTAGTTCACTAACCAATAAAGTTTTACTTTTCTGTACTTTCACGTATTGTTCTATAAAAAAGATCGGAGGTAATAAATTGGGGAGAAACTCTCCTGTTCGACTCCCAAGAGAGTCTGTGTCGTTCTTCTCGCCATTCCCAATAGAGCGACACAGGATCTGTTTTGTACTTGCAGATGAGACTGGTAGACTTTGCCTTTAGCGGTCCCTCAGTGAGAGGGCCTGCAGTGAGACCTTGAGACAAACCCAGAGGTATTCAGTGAGGAACTTCGCTGAAGGCTTGCATGTGGCATCCAGCTGTTTACAGGGAATTTGGTGCTCAACCAAGTTTTTTTTCCTCCAGTGTGTTTAGAAAGGTCATTGGTTAGAGCTATGTTTGGCATTCCAGAGGCTGTTAGGAGCAGTCCATGAGGAGCTTTTCTGATTACCTGAGAGGCAAGAGAGCTGTAGCTTTTTGGATTCTGCAGATCAGCTGGCAATTAATTGAGCTGTTTATCTTTAAGGGTGGACTTGTCAAAGCTAACCTGCATTGTGGTGTGTGGCCCAGTGACAGTGACAGTAACAGATACTGCTCCATTGTGCTAGAGAAAAGGTGCAAAAGGATTGTTGGTTTCTCTGGGAGTGGATTTACTTGGGGTGCAGGGAGGGTGCAAACTTGATGTTTGTTTCCACTACTTGAGTGCAGCACTTTTGCCATGACTCAGATACCACCTACTCACCAAACCGCACTTGTGGCTTCTTTCCAACAGCCTATGGTGAGCACTCAGCATAAACTGTTACAAGTGCACACAGGGACATCAGCAGCTGTGGCTAAACCTTGGCTGTGGGGCTGCTGTGTAAACCAGGGCTTCTAAATGGCACCTCAAGGCTCTCGGCTCCATTCCTGTCCTGCCTCCCCTTCCAGACATACAAATCCAAGGGGAAAACAGTCCCAGCTTCTTTCACCCTGAGGGTGCATCCATCCATGAGCTGCTGCCTGGCATGGGTGATCATGTACTGTGAGATCACTGCCTGGATGAGAACCATTTTGGGCTTGTATTTGGTTTTGTATCTACCTTGACAAACTTTTGTTATTTTTACCTCCTCAAGTCTATGTGACTCAGGCTGAGAATACCAGAAACTTTCCCTCATCTGTCTCATTCATATTCAGTTTCTCAGCAATTCCAGTAAAGGATAGGCAAATCTACTTCCATGTTGGTTGTGCAGAGTAGTAATTATATTCTTCCACCCCCCGTCACTTCAGCAGCTTTCTGTGTCCCCATGGAAGTGACAACCTGCCCCCAGCAGGGTTTTAGTGTGTCTCACATCTGTTTGGGATTACATAGGAAAAGGAAGACTTGTTTGAAATGTAAAGCACCACTAGAGCAGGAGGTTTCCAGCATTTCTGGGAGTTGATATCGGAAAAGGAGCACTTGGTATTGGGAAGGTCTTGGTTCTAAGCACCTTGTGCACCATCTTCTATAACTCAAAACTGGATGGTAAAGACTGTCAGAGAGCCTGGGGGAAGCCAGCAGAAGATTATCACCTTAAGTGCATTTCTGAGCAGTAGAACTGAGAGTATTGGTTGTTTTGTAGTACTGAACAGATAGCTTTTTACTGTACTTGTACACAGTAGAGAAGCATGTTTGTTTCTGTGTTCTGGATCTTCTGAGTAATAGGTAATGCTGTATGTGCTAGCTGAACAATTTTCTTTTTACTTCCCTTTATTCATGGAGAGAATAAAATGGAGATAATCCTGTTTAAAATCTGTCAAGATTACATAGCTCTTGTACTAGAGATCTCCTCAGCTGTTCCCTGGTGATGTGTTGCTCCAAGACAAGGCAGCCTATAGGCACTCTCTTTAATCCGGCCAGATCAAACCCTGAGGGCCTGGGACATGCTGAGATCTGTGTCCACAGGGCCTTGATGCACAATTGTCTGGGAAACTATTAGCACTTTTAATGTCTTTTAACACTTCTTTTTATCTCCATATAAATTGCCTGGCTGGACAATAAGTATGGTCTTTTCATCACAAAAAAGGGGAAAATCACTGAGATTGGTTTAGGATTTACAACCAAGGGCATGTAAGGGCTGTATCTTTCAGCCATGGCGAACTCAAAAAGAGAATTTTTTTGTTTAATGAAACACATCTTTCTCTAGTGATAAACTCCTTGCAGCAATGCTGCCACCACAATTTGCTGCTGTGCTGTGCAGAACAGGATCTGCAGTATCTGTCTCTAATTCTATACAAATTGCAGTCCTCTTTTCTACACCTATTGTTTCTGTGCCTCTTTGCTGGGATTAGAGATTACTGGGACAATGTCTTCACTGTAAATTCATGGTTTACTGGTTGACTAGGTGAATGAGCTTGCTTTCTTTTTGTTTTGGGGGTTTGTCCCCCATTGGACCCTAATATTTAGGGTCTTTTTTTTTGGTTGGTTGATTGGGAGTTTTGTGTTGTTTGTTTTGTTTTGTTCTTTTGTGGCTGTTGTTGTTCTTGATGCCCTCGTTCACTCATTAATCTGGGCTGGTCTTTGACTTTGTCCACACTGCAATTGAATCTGTACACAGTCCATGTGAGCTGCCCTTACTATTCATTAGGAAGGAGTGACACTCGCTGGCCAGAGGATATACTGCCATAATTTAAGTGAATTTAAAGGGTCCTTTGAACAGTTCTAGTGTGTGTGATTTGGCAATGGAAAAAAAATAAAAATTAGTCTCAATACATAAAACCTGGAGAGAAGCAACAATTAGCTCAAAGTTACAAGACCCACAGGCTGTGTTTGGGGGTCCCTTAGTAGAAAAGAGAGACCAATTGTTCTCCTTTTTACATCCTTATGCACCTACAGCTTGTCTCTCTATAATTTTTTATTCAATTTTTCTTGTAAACATCTTTTTAATTGCTTTTTCTGAAGCCTAAAAGGAGATATGGTTGAAGATGTAGTGATAATATCTATGTAACAGTACTGGTTTTTCTCTCTGCTTCTCTTAGAGTGGAAAAGAGGTAAAGTACACTATCATCCCCAAGGTCTTGGTAGAAAGTATTTAGAATGTGAATTCTCTGTGTATTTTTATGTGTTACTAGTGAGTGCAGTAAAAGAAAACATAGTTTTTTTGAGGGGATATAATTGAAATGGCAGGGATCTGGAAGAAATTAAGAGTCTGTACTCAGAGGAAGTGACTGTTTCTTTGTACATCTCTGCTGGAGATGTTTGATATGCTGGTTTCAGGGACAAGCCAAGTTGAAATGTTCCCTTGACCATTGACTGAAGAATAGTCTGAACTGCAGGAGAATTCTGTGGGCCTTTAACATTGTCCTGATGTATGGATAAGTCTGTTCACCTTTTTGTGTCTTTCTTCATGTACCCATCACTGGGATTGCTGATTGGAAGTAAAAGTTGTCTGGATAAAGAAACTCCCTGGTGGAGCACAACATCCAACAGAGTGAGGTACTCAGTACAGATCTCAAATGTATAAGAAAAAGAGGTTCTTAGGACCCTACTTACCTTACTTTTACACCTGAAGAAAAGGCTAAAGTTCTGCAGTTTTCCAAGCCTAGACCCTTCTGCACCCTTCTTCTATTGCTAGTTGGAGACTAGCAATACCCTTATGCTTTGAACCCCTTATCAACCTGTTCTTTTCCATTTGCCAAAGGCTGGTTTGTGCTTCATTATCTGTCCTTGAGGCTTTGCTCTGATTTCATTTCGGAGCATCACTCTCCAGGAATGCTGGTTTCTGTTCCCTCTGCTGGTTTATCTTTTGGGCAGTCCACCAGCTCACTGAAGCAATAAATCCATTTTGCTATGCCTTGGACAGATCTTGGTACCCCCTATAACACAGCACTGTTTTTAGAGATAAACATCTGGGGATGGGAGTAAAACTGGAGAATAATACAACTTGTACATGTTGAAGCAAAATGAGTAGCAGGGCTGAGTGAAGTGTTGTGGGAACCCATAAACCATGAGAGCGTGACTAAGATCTATCCCAAGCTAAAGATACTCTTACCCTTGACTAAGATGCGTTATCTGGGTCCCTTTGCCCTTATACTGTGGAACAGGATAGGTAAATATTGAAGAAATTCAAACTTGATTCAGAGACAGTTGTACATGTAGAGCTCTAAATGCTACTTACAATTATCTGTTTATTAGTTGTGGCCCTGATTTACTCAAATCTCCACTTGTGGTTAAATAGTGTCAGCATCCTTCCAGAGCCAGATGAAAGGAAGCATCATTAGATCCTGGAGTTATTTTGAGATCTTGATTAAAATTAATCCTGTAACAAATGTTGCTTGGCCTTTAAGCCACAATTCAGTGCAAAGTGCAGTGTTTAGCCAATCATGTGTGGTCCTCTCCTGCTCCCTGAGATGTGGTGATTGCAGGTCAGCACAGGCACAGCACATGGGAACAGTGATCCTGGCTCGGCTGATTGTTTCTGTGCAGATGGAATGTGCATGTGCAGACACATTGTTGAACAAAGAGTAATGAGATGGAGACAGATGTGTGGCTCTCAGAGTGACCACATAGCCACTGCCAGTCGTATTTTTGGGTGATGTTATCATCTAAAAAATGAATCGTGCACAGTCAATGAAACAATTTCTTGGCCTCCTTGTGTCACAGCCTTACCCTGGAGGATGACTCTCTGGAGTTTTTCCTCTTGTTGTTTCCTTAGTTTCATTCCTAGAAATGGCCAGTACAGAGGGTCACTATTCTTCTAGCTACTGTAGAGTCACTTGCATAGAACACATTTGTCTTTCTTTGGTCTGAAATAAATTCAGTTCAATTATAAAAGATTGGTTTTAGATCAAATTAAATCAGATCTTTTTCATAGAGCTGGGAGACTTGTTACCAGGAGTTAAATGGTTGGACTCCAGCTTAGAGCACATCTTCCCACCTTTGCCTGAAGGAATTTCCAACTGGGTCTCCCATTTGAGCCAGGAAGGTGTTCACCCCACAGAAGTGTAGGGATTGCTGCTCTCTTTACTCCTAGGAGGATCATTACTCAGATCTACTTCATACCACAGCTAACTATTCATGAAACCAGAGTTTAATGTCTCCAAAATATGGAAACCTGTGTACTGTACTGTGTCTGTACATTCTGCCTGCTCTCTTCAAACTGGGAACAAAGGACATTGCCAGTGTGGTGAGAATCAAAACTGGGACAAAGCAACTACTGGATCAAGTTAAAAATTAAATTGGTTTGTTTCACTCCTGAGTGAAGGTCCCTGTAATTCTTTGTATAGCCCTCAGCAGCAAATAAATACTGGCATGTGATGCCTGTGGTATTTTCCCACTTGTGAGAAAACTGCTTCTCTTTATATTCAGGTATATTAACACTTGGGAAGGATCAATTTCAAAAATGTCCTCTTGAAAGTTGCTAAGGCCTGAAAAGAGGGATAGTATTTGGTACTAGCAGACATGGAAATGTTTTTGTATTTTCTTAGGGAGGGTGTGATAGTGTGCCAAGTACAATTCTGGATAATATGAGTCACTGGAGTAGAGATGAGACACTGGTAATAGATGTAGCTATGGATGTGTCCTAAGATACCAAAGCTTTGTGTTTCAAAGATGTCATTATGTTAATTATATTACATTCTTATGATATCTGGATGGTCTTACAGGAATTTCTTGTCAGATGTGAGACTGATTCAGACAAGCTCTGTGAATATAAAGGAGAGAATATCATAGTGTTTGTAGCTAGAATAGAAAAAGGGGTTGAAGAAGCAGTTGCTGGAACTAAGAGCAAAAAAAGCCCCAAAATGTTTACTCTCTTCCTCCCATTCCCTAAGCATATATTCTCAAGTCTCTTACAATTCAAGTGAATTCTGGAGGGAAGGAATGTGCCTTTTAGGCCTGTGTTTCAGTGTGAAGGTCAAGATGTTGTCTTTGAGATGACTGAAAATATTGCATAGCCGCTGGTTCAGGTACAGGCTGATGCTGGGTTTCCCCTCTGCCACAATTGTTTTATTTGATGGTTTTTCTTGGGCTCAAAGGAAAAGTCTGTTTTTTGCACTTACAACGTCTAAATCTCCATCGGATTCTCACTGTGGTAAAATCTGTCTGCTTCCATGATAACAGAACTGGTGAAATTGCTTTTCTTGAACTTGAAATGTGTTGTTTGAAGGACATTTTTGTTCTCAAGCTACCAGGCATTTTGTGTATTCCCTATCACTCCTAGGAGAGTTCTTCCCAGCTCTGCCTGACATACTCTAATTTAATTTTTTCATATATACACATTGTATGAGCTTTGTTAATTCCTGACTGGGTTTCTTTCCCTCCTCTGAGTGTTTAGTAGCCTGCATTTGAGGGGAGTGACAGTGGCATTGGCACAATGACTTGTATTGGTAAACAACAGCAGAATGGGTGATGAAGAACTTAGCTCTTTCTGAACCTTTTATACTTGCAGAGAGAAGCCTGGAGTTTCTAATACTGTTAAAAAAGAGTCACAATGACACTGTGCATGCTGTTTAACAATGTACAAATCTTAAATGCATGTACCATTGGGTTTGGTTTTTTTTTCAGATTGTGCCTGTAGCGTAGTATGAAAATGAATCTGTAGCTTCCCCAACCTTGCTTGGTCCTTTATCTGTACCGTGGAAGATTTCTCACTGGTCTATGCAGACATATTTAGGATCTGATGTATGAAAAAAATCTTATACAGTGTGTGGGGAAACAAGTGCAGTGGAGCAAGGCGCAGTTGTGAATAGTGTTTGCAACTATCAAGATGATACTGAGTTACAACTGAGTTTCATTCCCAGTTGCCCCAGGTTTAGGTAAAATTTTATCCTCCCATTTAGTCTCAAGTTCTAATTTTCTAATAATACAGTTATAATTTTATCTGGTTCTATGGTTATTCTGTTGAAAAAGTATTTTTAAAATTTGCAAAGCATCTTGATTAGGCTTTTGTCCCTACAACAAGAGGCTGTAATGTTTTCTTGATGATCTCTTAGTTTATGTGTCAGTTTTGATTTGGAAATGGCATCTAGATGTTTCAGGATATGGAATAAAAAAATAAACTATAAAGTGGGCCAGGTGTACTTCCTCCTTTGAGGATTAATCTGTTTTCATAGTTAGAGGTTGTACATTTCCCTGCCAGGAGAGGTCACCACAGTAGTTTGTAAATTTTTATTTTTATTTAATTGCAAAAGACCTTGCAAAAAGTTGTGGGACAACTTTAACTAACTGTGCCAGTCTAAAACAAGAACAAAATATTATTTTCATCATACACATGACGTTTTTGCACACTGTGAATAACTGCACAATAAACATACGATTTGTATAATGACAGTGTTACAGGAGTAAGGGAAACATTTAGTATCTTGATATTAATTACTTTTTAAATTTATGAATACCAAGGGTATTCTTGACTTGGAGAAAATAGATAGGTTTTTCTATAAATCATATTGATTCAACTCATGAGTTCAGGCCCTGTGGTACCTCTTCCTTTATGAGACTTTATGCATCTGCTTTCCTCTGATGGATTTCTTGCTGGAAAAAGCACCATCATCTCTCTCAAACAAAAGCACCTGTAGTTCACAGTGCTGCAGCACCAGAGCATACACAATTCCCTCAGAAACTGTATTTTCAGAGTCCTCACTTGTTGCTTCTGTTGTCAGTCCTTACTGCCCTCTTGGTTGCTGGAAATTCTCATATAGTGACTACATTTAGCATGGATTTAGCACTCCCATGTTTGCAAATTCTGTTGGAGAAAAAGCTGAGATGTGAAATGAGAAGTTCCCACACCAGATGGTGCTCAAGTTTTTCAGGCCAGACACTCACATTTTGGTATTTAGGAGGAGGATCCTATGGAAGAATTTTTGGCTGCAGATGGGTCCTTGTTGTTACATGGCTTTCCCAAAGTGACTGCTCAGTTTTGGTTTTATATGATTTCTTCTGCATCATGTGCCATGAACACACACATCCTTGTGCTCTAAATATAGGTAAGGCTGCCCAAAGTACTCAAACTTCAGAGTGCCAAGCGATAGTTAGCTTCCTTAAGCTAGCTAAGGCATGTGACTATTTAACAGCTCTGGTTCTGAACTCTGAATCCGGGTGGCCTTTATCTTTGGAATACCTCTATTTTCAAAGTGAGGGTTTTGAAAGGAGGCTACACTCTTCTGTCTGCAGTGGAGGAGCTCTCCTGTTGCTTTTTGTTTGTCTCTGCTTTTGCAGACAAATGTCTCCCATTTAAACTGTGTAGCCAGGTCATCAAATGCTGGGTCACCTCCAACCTGGCAGAGGAGAAACAAGCCTGCAAAAAGCTTAATTGAGTGATCTCTGATTTATGGTGAAGTGAATGTATTCTAATAGGCTTGAAAGCATTTTCTCCATCCCATCAAAAGTCAGTGTTAGAAGGTACAAAAAAGGCGTGATTTTTATCTATTTCCTGCCTTTGTGCCAGATTATAATTCTAAATCTGGTTTTTGCCATGTAGCATGAGCACTTGGGGCCTTCCCCAGGTCTGTTTGATGAAGTGATCATTTGATAGTGCAATACCTGAAGTTCACAGGTGCTCTTCCTGCTGGCCTCACCACACTATTTCTTACAACTGATAATGGATTTCTTACAGGGTATCCCATAATAATTTGTGGCATTTTGTGATACTTGTGCAGTGTATATTGCCTGGTGACAGCAGGTGTTCATGAGGTGTCCAGTCCCATACAGGCACTGAGACACAAACTGCCTCAGGAGAAAATACATTAATTCCTGTTTACTGTGTAAGACCCAGACCCTACGAGTGCAGAATACACATGAATAAAAATAAACTTATGGCTCATAAGCATTTGCTGTATTCTTTTACTCCTGTAAACTTCTGAGAGAGAAAGCAAAAAGGAGAATCCCTGTTTCTTTCTGAGCTTCTTGTTGGTCTGTGGGAAGATGAAAAGATAGATTGTGAATATTATATTATTACAATACAAGGCATTATTAAAATAGAGATGGAATATGGTTTCATAAATTAAACATATTAGGAAAAAAATTGAGTCTGCAAGTCTTTCAACACATTGCATAATCTCAAGTTGTTTGCTGAGTAATCTTGCTGATTTGTCATTGTTTTTCTGGAATCAAATGTGACTCTCAGGCTTCTCAATGTGAATTATAATTTAGTTATTCCTGTGGGTTATATTACCTTGTGCCTGATGCACCACAGAACATACGGAATGATGGTTGTGAGCTTTTCAAATGTCTGAAATAGAAGTACTTTTGCAGTAAGTAAGGCTGAGACTAAGAAAGAGCCAACTCATAATTCCCTTAGTCAGATTTGACTGACTGGGGCTCAGTGGAGTTCTCTGTGCAAAGGGGTTTCAGAATATAGCCAAGGGACTTGAGAAACATTTCTTGGTACTGAGGGGAAGGTAGAGAGACACATGCAGGATTTTTTCAGTTCCTCTCCTCAAAATATTGATACCCTCCCAAAGCAAAAAGTTAAGAAACATGGAAGTAATTATTTAAAATTCTGAAGTGTATATTCACATTGGATTGATTCCACTCTAGGAGCAAAGCTAAACCCTTCATCTCCTACCAGAGGTGGTCCCTTCAGGGACATGCTGGGGGGAGCTGGAAGGCTTCTGTGGATCTACAGAGAAATTAGAATTTCAGGCACTAACTTACTGAATCTTATTCATTCTCTATTTGATTATATTTACCTTAGTGGTATCTTCAAGAATGAAGCACTTGAGAAAAGAGTCCTGGCCAAAATAGTTGAGGCTATAGTTGATTTTCTTTGGAGAAAAATTGTTACCTACTTAAATAGAATTAAAAAATAACTCTTCCTCTGTGACTTACTCATCTCACTTGAATGTGGCTGTCACAGGGGGAGCACCAGGTACTTCTGTCATGACTCTACAGCTTCATTCCATGCAGGAAACAGCAAATAGCAATAAAATGAAAGACAAGCATACTTCTGGTAGGAAGTCAGAACATTCAGCATATTTATCAGGTGTGCATGGAAATGTATTTTTTATGAATTATTAAATCCTCTTGTATCCAAACAATAGAATTTGAGTGCATTGGTTTCACCTAAAAGTTGGAAGTGTAAGTAAGTAATGGTACTATAGGACACTTAGCAGCATTTGGCATTTTTTCTTCTGTATATTGGCTATTCTGTTTTCACACAGGACATCTGTCATCTTTGCGAAAGCCAGCATGATGGTAAAAAAGACACATTTTCAGTATCAGTAGGTTTTCATGGCATTTGAGTAGTTATTAAACTAAACAGGTCACTAAATGGACATTTTCAACTGTAAGGACTGGAAAACCTTGAAGACAGGTTATCAGATTAAATTTGGGACATCAGTACACGTGTGCAAACATTTGGACTATTAAACCTTTATGCCTCTTTCTGAGGCTTCATTGTCTGGAGCTGCCATTCCTTGATTGAATCTCCATGAGCACACACTATTCATTTAGCCAACCCACTTCCTCCTTTTACCCCAGCACCTAACTATTCCAATAAAAAAGTGAAGAGAGCCTTGTGTATGCTCTCCACCTAAAACACAGCTGCAGCTGAGAAAATACCCCTCTTTTTCATGTGTGCACTTTAATCTCTCCAGTGAACTTCCCTCTCCTGCTTCCCCAGTGCAGTTATCCATAACAAAACTGGGATAAATTATAAATTCCAGACTATATATTTAATTTACACACATACACACATGCCTGTGTAAAAGTGTTGGGTTTCTGTGTTAATGTGAGCATTTTTTTATATGGTCATCAATGACATTCTTGGATAAAAAGTTGATGGCTTTTTCACAAAGGTTTTTTATTTGACTGATTGAATTAGATACGGGTGGAAGTTATTTGTATACATATTTCCCTTTAAGCTTATTTTTGCTTATTTTTTATTACATTAATGAAATTACACTAAAAATAGCATAAATATGTATTATTTTATTATTAATTTGGTGGGGGGAGGGAAGATTTATGAAGTGCCTAGGCTTCAGAAAAGTAAAAAACAATTCACAGATGAAATTAATTTAAGGACAAGGACTATTACAGTCCTTATTTGCCTTGGGTCTTTTTCCCAGATGAGAGGAAGAAGCAAAGAGTAATGGAATGTTACTACTGACTTTAGCAGAGGTGTTAGACAGCACAGATCCAGTTTAAAATCTGTAATTAAATTATTTTGTTGGTATTTCTGTGGCAATTTGAGTTACCAGGATCATAACAGGAAGAGACTGTGACATGTGAGTGAGAAGAATCAAGTCTGATATGGTTCTTATTTTTATGAAGCAACAGTTTGTTTCCACTCATTATTTTTGGTTACAGTTTCATTAGAAGAGTTCATCCCTGGCTTTCTGTTGATGATAAACTGCTCTCCAGGTTTATTAAATCTGGTCAGAATCCTTCATCATCCATTTCTTCCTTGACCACTTCCAGGAGAAGGGGAAAAATACTGCTGGGAGTCTAAATCAAAAGGGTTTGTGGGTGTAATCCCATTTTGAAAGCAAGGGTTCTGGAAAATTGCAGAAGGCTGGAGAATGATCTCACACTGACAAATGGATGTAAATTTAATTTGCAGATTGTTTTTGCTGATTTTGTTCTGGTCCATATTTTGTCCACAAGTTCTCACCATCAGTTGTTACCATTTCAGTGATAATTATTACTTTTTTCTGGCTTCCCAGAAAATTGCTGGATTTTTTTTTTTTTCCTTTTACCAGAACGTAAATGAGAGGCAATGCATTTAAGGCTCTGAAAAGTATTTATGTGTAGAAGAGATAAAGGAGGGAGGTTAGGGCTTTTTTTTGAAGGTGAATTGAGTGAGGTGAAGCTTGATCAACCTTGGTAGCTCTGGATATGGGTGTCTCCTATCTTGCATTAAGGGTACACACAATAGTGTAAATGTCATAATCTTCCTTGGTTTTTCAAGGGACCACCTGCAGAGCTGTGATGTTTGTCCAGTTTCCATGCTTTTTTTGGTCTTTGGCCTCTCTGAGTCTGCCAACTAATGTGTTAATGGTTGTGGTTTTGGTAATGTGGACACCTGTCTAGGACAAAATGAACTGTGATTAATAATTTATGTCAAATTTGTCGAAGATGTAAGTTCCTTCTTTTCCTCCTTCCTGTCAACAATTTATCTTTCCTTTCCATAGACTGTGTAACCTTACTGACTTCATCAGGTTTTTCTGGACATAACCAAGATGGGTTCTGAGAATAAAATAACCTCAGACTAGATGCAGTTTTAATTTCAGCTTTTAAAAGTGCCCTCAGAGAATAATCAAGGAAAATCCAGGAAGTTTTTGCTTCCTTGGCACTTCTCTGCTTGTCTCCTTTCTACAGAGCTTTTCACCTAAAGCAATTGTAATATGCAGGTCCATTAAAATGATTTTTCCACTGCTATAAACAGTGCTCTGCTTCTTTTAGTGGAACTTAGAGATTCCTAAGAAGAGAAAGAAAATGCTAGAGTGATAATACCAGGAATCTTCTAAAAACATAGACAATTTAATAAGTGATAGAATATTTTGCAAGATTCCAAAATGCAGGAATTCTTTAACTTTGCACATTGTTCTTAGGATTTGATTTGACTATTATACTTGGATAAATATTTCTATGTAGACTGTAGACAGAATGCAAACTTAGAATTGGTTGTAGGTGCTTTATATAATAAATATACTAAAAAAGGAAACTTGGGGAGTTAATTTGCTATGTATTTTCTTGTGCTTCTGCCTTGAGGACGCCTGTAAACTTTCTTAGTTTTATATTAATCCTTGGTTAATTCAGGCAGAAAGTGCCATGCAAAAAAGAGGAGGACTGTGCATATTTTCTTGGTTCTCATTCCAGGCAAAACAAGAGGCAGAAGTGAACACAGAAATGTTAACCTAACATTGTTAAAAATCAGAATTAACATGAATCTTTGCAAATTATTGTAGAGTTTTTTCTTTTTTTATTTTTCGCCTTTGGAATATTTTGGTCTCTCTTGAGCCATTCAGAATGTCAGTTTTAAAACTGAGTTGGTATTGTCATTCAGTGAATATTTTGATTTAAGTGTGTTTTGCTTTTTGGGTGCTTTAGAATTCCCCAGGTGAAGATTGCAAGCATGTTCAAGTTAAAATGCAAACATTTTCCAAAGCTGTAACTCATGTAGTAAGTGTTTGGTGACTGAATTACTGGATACAGTTTGGGTTGGAACAAAGCCTAGAAGCCGTGTTTGGGTTCTGCTACCACACTGCAACAGAGAAAAAAACAAGGAAGAGGGGAACAGAGATCTCAATGCATCTGTCCATGTTGTGATCTTTACTAATCTGCTTTCTTTAGAAGTATTTAAAGTACACCTATCCTTGGTCATGCACAAGTGCTTCACAATGCAGCTCTGAAGAGGGGAGCAATATTAAAATATTGATAATTAATTTATTTACATGCTGGATATACAGCTCACCTCTGTCATCAATCCTTATGATGATTTTATCTTCCCAGATATCAAGTAGGAATGTCATACAGAGGACTCAAACAGGTCCAGGAGAATTCCCAACATGTTGAAAATAACTCCTTGGCACAGGTGGTCGACCAGGAAAGTTGTCCTCCTAGATTTGTTGCTTATGAGGGAATTGTGGGAAAAGTGATGGCTGGTGGTTGTGTCTTGGTCACGGTGAACTTGAAGGAGCTGAGTTTCAAAAACTGGTGATAGAAGATGAACTGTCATCAAAATTTTGATCCTAGATATGTGGAGAGCAGTAGAGGCTGGTTAGTAGTCTCTTGGGAATCTGCTTCTGGATGTATTGGGAGCTCTGAATGCTGATCACCTTCTCAGGGCCATCCTCTAAGAGCACAGGAGCAGGCAATTCCAAAGGGTTGGAAGTCAAGCAAGGCTGGCCAGAAGAGCAGCTTGGCTGAGCAGGGATCTTCTAGAACTTGAGGAGGAAAGGGGAGTATGTGAGAGGCCAGGTGACATGGGAGGAGATTCTGTCCCCATGGTAGGGAGAAAATCAGTGCAGTCAAAGCTCAATTTGAGTTCAAGCAGGCCGGGTCTGGGAAGGACAATAAAAGGGACTTTTACAAATATGTTCATAGCAAAAGGTTTATCAGAAATAGCATTGGGCCTTGGCCTGATGAGGTTGATCATATCAAAAATAGCCATGTAGACAAAACAGAGACATTAGATGTCCTCTTCACCTCTGCCTTCAACAAATATTGGCCCTTGGAAGTCTGGACTTCTGTTGGGAAACCATGACTGTAGGGGGGATGATAAAATCTCAGTCCACCCTGAGTTTGTTTGAGACTTGTTGCTACAGCTGGATGTGCATAAATCATGGGGCTTGGTGGGATACTGAAAGACCTGGCAGATGTCATTGTGGGACCTCACTACATTTAATTTTCAGTAGTCTTGGGAGTCTGGAGAGGTTCCACTAAATTGAAAGCTGGCAAATATTTCCCCAGTTTTCCAGGACAAGAAGGAAATCCCTGGTGATTTCAGACCTGTCTGTCTCATTGCAGTGCCTGGTAAAATTATTGAGAAATTTGTTTTGGGACTTACTGAAAAACACTCAAGAGAAAACACAATCATTGGTTACAGCCAGCACAAGTTCATGAGGGAAAGTGCTGATTAAACAACTCAAATTTATCCATAGTTGACTAAAGAAAGTCAGAAAATGTGGGGTTTTTTGGGTTTCATCAAAGCTTTTGGTCCTGTCTGTCACTGAATCCTTCTGGATAAATGCTCCACCACACAGCTCAACAAGCCCATGGTACTGGATGAGCAATTGGCTCAAAGAGTTGCAGTAATCAGGGTTATGCCAGCCTGGCATTCAGTCACTGAGGGGGACTCTAGGGCTCAACTTTACAGCCAGTGCTCTCCAATATGTTTTTTAAGTGAGCTACTCAGAAATCAAATGCACATCAAGTTAGTTTGATAGCTACACTAGGCTGGGGAGAGCTGTGAACTCCTCCAGGGTAAAGAGGACTCACTGAGAGATCTGGATAGACCAGAGAGCTGGCAATCACCAACTATATAAAAATGTGCAAAAGCAAGAACTTTACTCTCCCCCTAAGATGAGCCTGTCCTGGTTATACATACAAACTGTGGAACAAGAGGCTGGAGAGCAGCCTTGCACAGAGAGATATGAGAGTTTTGATGCAAGTTCAGCGTCAGTCACCAGAGTGCCCTGGCAGTCAGAGGGGTCACCTGTGTCCTGGGGTGCACAGGGACGGAGGGAGGGCATTGCCCCACCCTGCTCTGCACCGGTGCAGCCCCACCTCGAGTCCTGGGGGTAGTTTTGGGTGTCTCAATAGAGGAAGGACATCAGAATGTGAGAATGTGTCCAGAGGAGGGCAACTAAGGTGGGGAAAGGCCTGGAGAGCAAGAAGTGTCAAAATAAAAGAAGAATAATGTTGTGTTTTTCCCTATGATATACTGATGGAATGGAGCTTAAACCATCTGTTTATTCATTCAAATCACATTCAGGAACTGATTATCTCTCCCTTTTATTTTCTGCCTGGCATATTCATACAAAAAGTGGACAGATTAGGCAAAATCGTTTTAATGCATCTCTACTCATTTGTATTAGTCCTATGAATAAATTAGATGTACAAACTGTGCTTTTAATGAAAAAACTCAACTCTGATCTCTTCTTCTTTTCACTCGGCTAGGAAATAGTTCTGGTGGTGTTTTTTGGTGCTGAGTATCTGGTCCGGCTGTGGTCTGCAGGCTGCAGGAGTAAATACGTTGACTTCCAGGGAAGGATCTGGTTTGCCAGGAAGCCAATATCCACCATTGCTAAGTTTTAAATTCTTTTGCAACCCTCCTGCTTGTTGTAAATAAAAATGTCAACTTCTGCAGGGGCCTTATTGCAGTTCTGAGCTATGTCTATCCCTCAAGCATTTATCAGCTTTGTTATTTCTCTTCTTTTACATTGCTAGAACTGACAAAATATTAAAATATTAAATCATTAAAGACATTAAAATATGGCTAAGGCAGACATCAGGCTTAGAAAGGCAGGACTGTAAAGTGAAGAAATGACTAAATCTTGGGTAACTGCAGGAAATTGACAAGATTTTGAACACAAAATCCTTCCTTGGGTACAAACAAATTCTTTGTCTGCTTCTAGAGCTGGTCTAGTTTTGTGATGTGACTATGAGGCCTGTAAGGGATCATTATTACTCCTCATTTTGTTCTTGATTTTTTTCTCAATTAATAAGTGCTTCTTAGGTGGGTATATTAGATTGATAGGTTCATTGAAATGTGGTTTCAAGGGGTTCACTATGCTGGTATGGTACTTTGCCACTGCAAATATTCATGTTTGTATTGGAGCCCTTGAGGAAGATACTGTGGCTTTTGTTAAGAAAAGCTAAGAATGGCTACAGCTGGTTGTGCAATCACAGGTATCTGTACTTTTTTTTAACCTTTGAAATTCCCCTAGGAAAACAATACATTGGAATTCAAGTTTTGCTTTTCCCCATCAAATGCAGATGGAACAGTGTCTGCACTGAAAACAATACATTGGAAGTCAAGGTTTGCTTTTCCCCATCAAATGCAGATGGAACAGTGTCTGCACTGACAGAACAAGCTAAACTTGGAAAATACCTTTGCTGTGAATGATCAAGTCCTGCTGACTCATCCTGTCATTTTCAAATCAACATGAATAAAAAACACTGGAAAAAGAAATTAAAGGATTAGAACAGAAAGTAAAACATGTATTCATTTTATTTCTTCATTAATACAAAGGTCTATTTTAAAATCAGAAAAAAATCCCCTAAAATTTCTTTGACAGCAGTGAGATTTGTTCTATGGGTTTTCATTCCCTCTATAATTTGAATTAGTTCTTAGAAAGTTCAACATGGAAAATTCCAGGCTGAGGTGTAAGAAATGTTTCATTCCCTCTATAATTTGAATTAGTTCTTAGAAAGTTCAACATGGAAAATTCCAGGCTGAGGTGTAAGAAATGTTCTGGGACACACAGGCTCAGTAAAAAGACAGGAGCTGGATTCTGATACAAAGGTCTGGGAGAGGAACGCTTAAAAAGACTGACAAGCTTCAGGAGCTTGAAGGGAAATCAGCAGGGGCTGGAAATATATGGGATTGAAAGGTGGCAGTGAAAGGGCAGGACATGCTGGAGACCTAGGCTGTAAAATAAGGCTGTTTGGATCAGTAAATTGGGATTAATAAAGGAAGTCTATGGACTGGAAACAGATGAAAACTAGGAACAGAAGAGAAGCAGAGATAGAAAAACAGGTTTGGAGAGAAAAAAAGAAAGAGAAATATCTCTACCATGAAGAACACTTTCAGAAAAGTAGAAAGTACAAATGAAGAAATCTCTTTCACTACTTGGTTGAACTAATTTTCTAAGCATCAGTTTTTTCCACCTTTAGTGCCTGTCATCAGATGGATATGTGTATGTCTGATAATTAAGTAAAGACATGATGCATCATTTGCTAAGGGCAAAGATTTGTGTTGTGATGGGAAGAAAACCCACCCTAAATTCCAAAGTTTACAGATATATGTTCACACACATACATGATAAAGGAACAGCATAAAAACTTTGTAGTCAGGCATTCAAATGGAATTTCAAATGGAAGCTCTTTCTGTAGCCTCATCCCTCCCTTTATTCATTTTCATTTTCATTTTCATTTTCATTTTCATTTTCATTTTCATTTTCATTTTCATTTTCATTGTCATTGTCATTGTCATTGTCATTTCCATTCACGAACAGTTACTGTAGTAAAATCTTTAAACTGACTGTGTGCTTTCCCTTGAGGAGTAATCCAGCTTTTACAGCAAAAATCAGATTGATACCAGAAATTAATTTAACTCGGAGAGTGAAGGATGCTATTGCTTGTAGAACTTTTGCAATATTTGTTGCAGCAACTACATGGTTGTGAGTGAGGCAGGAGAACATTAAAAGGGAGAGGTAAAAACAAGTTAACTTTGCTGAAGGAAACTGTCGTTGCTGCTCAGGTTGGATCCCATCCTGCCTCTTGCCCAGGCATCCCATGGAAAGTTGGTTAAATCAGTTTTCGTAAGTGGGCCTCATTTTCTGAATGTCCAAGGGAAGACTTTGAAGTTGGGTTGCAGAGGTTCTGAGCCCTCACAGCTGGAAGTGAAGCCATCAGGGCTGGTATTTTGAAGTGCTATATAATGTTAAATGTCTGAAGAATAAAGTACTGCCTGTTTCAAAATGGAAAAGGAAAGTTTACCAAAACTTTTCCTGATTCTGTCTCCATTTGCTACTCATTTATAATACTACCCTTTATTTTTTTGCTAGAATTTGAAAGGGAAGCATTTAGATGCTCTAAAGAGGTTTTTCAGAGAAATGCCTGTGAGGAAATTAAAATAATGTCTTCTCAGGATAATGTTACAGCAAGGTTCAATAATAAAAAGAAATGAACTGGGATGAGGGGCAGTAAGGGATGCTGGCACTGTGAACTCAGTCTATCATTTGCATTGTATAAAGCTGGAACTCTGTAAATGGCAGAGTTGTGGAAGCAAACAAAAAAAAAGGAACTCTGGAAACAATTATATTTTCATACAAATAAAGACAGTATCACAAAGTAAACTAACAATTCAGATTTTTTTTTAGCCAGCCTTTGTTTTGACAGTTCCCTTAGCTTTGAAAGCTTGGCTTTACAGCTTTGATACAACTTTCAAAGGAAGTGTATGTGTGTATGATGCATGATACTTAATGGATTTCATTATTGCATGATGCAAACCCTTGCATTTCCTCTTGGATTAGAAGCCTTGAGCCAAAATACGGATTCATTTCTAGGGTGCACAAATGCCTTTGTGTTGTAGTCCACAACCTCAGGGTCGCGTCCAGTGAAGTCGCAGGGTTCTGGGGACCAGCGTGTAATACAACGAGACGGCCTCCTGTTCACAAAACCATTTATTCAGCATGGGAACAAACTCAGATCCAGAACAGAGAGCCCCAAAAAGAGGCCGAGCAGTGGTTTTTAAGGGATAGAACTCTTGAGGGTCTCCACCTTTGAGGGTGGAGTTCAGGGTCAGGGACCAGTAGAAACACAACAAGGGAGAACCCCCCCAGGGACTCAAACCCAATCAGAAGCCCTGGGCCGCCTTTCACAAGGGGTTTGGGGTGGGACAATGGTTATCTGAAAGTTACTCTTTGCCTTCCCGAGGCACGTCACAACACCTTTGCATTTTTTTGTGGCAAACTGCCTGATCCATCGGGCTCTTTGAAACTTCTGTCATTGAATTAATCCTGGAAGAAACTGTAGCCACTGGGGTTTTGATGTGAAACTATTACATAGACTTAACATGCCCACCAAATTCAGCTAACAATTTATTTTTTTTGAAGTGTTTTCCTTAGTCTGTATTTGTTGTGTTTTTCAGTGCTGAGATTAAAAAAGGAAACAAAAAAACCCCAATACATTCTTTCTTCTTTTGATTGTTTGTATATTTATTTATTTGTTTGTTTTTTAACAGATCTGATTGTGGTTATAGCCTCAATTATTGTTCTGAGCATAGGATCTAATGGACAGGTGTTTGCCACCTCTGCAATAAGGTATGTTCTCCTGTCACTGCAGCTCTTCACTACCACAGACGTTATTAGACGTGTATCTGATTGCCTAATTCCCAGTTTAGCTGCATGTCTGATTTTCCTACCACAGGGAAAGTTACTCTATTGAAGCACTGGGCAGTAAAGGATGGATGCTGCTCTGCCTGGTGACTGGTTGGGAAATGAAATGCAGGAACAGAGCAAATGAAAAATGGTGGGAATGCCGAAGCCAAGTAGAAAAAACAAAATGTGTCCTACTTAATACATCAAACAACTGTCTCTGAGACAAGAGGGAATTACAGAATATGGGTTTATTTAAGAAGTAATCCAGACATCACTTAACTCAGTGCTTTTTGAGTATGAGTAATTATTTTGTTTAAAGAGTAATTATGCTTTGGTGGATTTGCTTGGCACAAGTAACTCACACTGTACATCAACCAGAAACATTTGATGTCCACAGTGTTTGTTCAGCTTGCATCCAGTACTGCAGGCTTGTTTTGGGAGGTGAAGTGGGTAAACAGAAGAAAAGAATGATAAGCAGTAGGTGTACTTCCCACTCCTAGCCCATTCCAAGATGTGCTGCATGTTCTGTCACAAGCCTCTGCTTCCCAGTGGGGTGGAATCACTGGGAAGTGGGAATGTCCAGGCTGTCTAAACTGTCTAGCTCTGTAGGTGAGCACTGGGGGGACTAAATGTACAGAATGTTTTAAGGTAACTCTTAATGTGTAACATTCATCCTTACCTGGTAAAGACTCCATCCAGGCAGAAGGAATATTGGCTCCCATAGGAAAAGAGGAAGGTGCATGTGAAAATTCCAAGGGTTGTGCTTTTTTTAAATTTAACTAGAAGCATAGGAAGGACTTCAATGAAAAGGCCTTTATATGTGAGCCCAATGGGTTTTGGGCTCAGTGCAGCCTTTCCCAGTAGTAAGTCCAGAGTCACTGTCTTACACCTCAGAATGCTGTCTGACACAGAACCTTAACCCACATCCCTGCAGTGTTATCATTGCTCCACTGAAACGCCAGCAGGATCAGGCAAGTTTGAATTAAAAATCAAAACCTACACCCACAAAAAAATCTTGAAGATTGCTAACAAGAGCCAAAAACACCTCTAGTGACAAATTTTTCAGGTTGATGAATTCAGCGTTCATCTTTTCTTGCTCTTCTCTGGTTTGTTTCAGGGATAAGACAGTAAGATGACTATAGGCAAACAAAATCCATTGTCAAAAGAGTGACTCAATTAAATATTTTTATGGAATAAAATGATGCTGAAGAATTATGTTGATAATTATTTTTATTTAGTTGAAAATGTTTGGAGCTTATGATTGATTTAGTTATTCTCCTAAAAACACATAGGACTCTATCTTTTTCCAGTTATTTCAGATAGATTTCAATAACTCACAGAACAAGGATTTCAGTAATGCTATGTTTGATTCATATTCTGCATTTGCAAATAGAGAAAAAAGTTTGCTCATATTTATGTTAGCATAGCCTGAAGCATTGGTTTTCCTTGGAAAGGAGGCATTTAAAGATTGGAATCATATAAACTATACAGGTTTCCTCTGATATTGCTTTTTTTCCCATTAAATAATTGTTTTCATAGTCAGTATTTCTGAATAAACTTGACTATAATGAAATGTGATCTAAATACAGAGATGCCTCAAGCCTGAGATACCACCCCAGGCAGGGGCAGTGATATCACAGTTCTTGAACATGGCAGTGTGTTAGTGGACATAATCAGTTGTATGTGGATAAGGCAGTATTGTCCTCAAGCATTTTTATGTATTTATTGTATTTGTTTTGATACTTTGCTTTCTTTACAGGGGGATCCGTTTCCTCCAGATCCTTTGGATGCTTCATGTTGACCGCCAGGGAGGCACCTGGAGACTCCTGGGGTCAGTGGTTTTCATCTGTTGACAGGTACCCAGCCTTTAGACATGCCCTTCATCTTTTTATTTCAGTAAATTCTCCTGTGGGCTTCAAATCATGGTCTGGTTTAAATGAACTGTTACATTGCAAGAAAAAAAATACTTTAAAAGTCTATCATGTGTTTCTTTCACCTTTTAAAAGGGGAAGCTATTCTTTTCTATTCAGGGCAGTGGCTAATAGGGTATAAACACCAGTGTTTGGGTTTATTAGTTAACTGTTGTACTCTTTGATGTTATCCCTCAATGCAATTTCTTAAATGCAGTTTTGTGGACTGCCTTTCATATTGCAAGTTCTCCCCACTATCTCTGCAGAGGAAGCGCTCCTAGCTTGGTTTTCCTGTAGAAAACCAAACAAGAGTGGAAAAATCATGCTAGAAGTCAATTATTTAAATATTTCTGTTTTGTTCTTCTTGAATACAGAGCTTTCAAATTAATTCTCTAAATAAAAAAATATAAACTATGTTACGATGCTGTGTAAGAAAAATTACATTAAGGGTGTAGTCATAGGGGCACACCTGGCTATAAATAGGTACATGTCTGCTAAAACTTTGAAACAATTTTCAGTATGAAAGCTCTTTAAGCAGGAAGAGTTTAAAAGTTTTTTTGCAGACTTTAATATATTTCTAATTGAAGGCTTCTTTTTGAGCCTTCATGGAATCTCTTTATTACTAGTGTTATCAATATAATAGAAACTTAATAGCCTTTAAGTTTTGCATTTCATGCCACATTGTGGAGGGCTGATACTCTGCTATTAATCTCCACATCCCACTTGTGGTGGTTAACCTGTTCTTATGAGTGTAGATTTGTTCTTCACATATTGACAAATATGTGGAGATTTTTTATTTTATTTTATTTTTCCCCTAGTGAGAACAGTGAGAACTTCTATGTCATGATGGCTGTGCAGAAGTGATGCACACCAAAGTGCTGTGGGATAAAGCCTCCTTTCATACTGTACAACAGGATAGCTTTTAATGCTCCAAGTCTGTGTGGTCTTCATTTATTATGCTTACATTTCCTGGGTATCTTGCTAGGACAGAGCTGATATCCAAATAACTTTTTCAACATTTGCTACCCTTACTGGCAGAGCTGTTTGAGAACATTTTTCCTGTGTTCAGAGTTTTTTAGTCAAGAATCAGGAAATATTATCTCCAAAATACAACACTTCAATCTTATGTATCACAAACATAAGAAAGTTCAATGGCTTAAAAGGAAAAAAAAATCCTTGGAGAAGTGAATTTATTAGTAGATGCACCCGAAGTTGTGTTTATCCAAAGAAGTGATTATGGTGATAAATAAAACTCCACACATCTGTAGTACTTACCCCAGTAGATCACCCACTCACACATTTAGAAAAAAATACCAAGCACACAGTCCTGTATTGACATTGGACAAGTGTAGCTGAAACCCTAACAAGGTACCAAACAGAAGGAAAAATGGAACCTTTATTCTTGTCCAGCCTCTGAAAGAAATTTTTGTTTAAAAATAAAAATCAAAACAAAAACACCTCAGCTGCTTTTTCTTCACAGGCAGAGTACAAAGTCTTCATCTATTTTTGGTTTTCTTTGTGTTTGATACTCTTACATAAAAAATGGGTCCCTAATCCTTTTAGCAATGTGAGAAAATAAATTCACATCTTTGTGCCCTGTGAAAATAGCAAGCACATGTACCTCCCTGGACCCAGAAGAGCTTAGTAAAGTTGTCACCAACAATTTCCATATGTTTTAAAATTTTACATATAGCTCAATTAGCTTACTCAGGCCCTGTTTGGCTGGGATGCTCTTCTATTTTCATCAGGTTGAGCTTATATACCAGCATTTCTTACCAAAGGCAACAAAACATGAGTCAATCTCATATGTGGTGGTGGAAAGCCATGGAGAAATCCTGCAGCTTGCTGAAAAACCAAGTTAGCCACTCAAACTCCAGCTTGTGAGCCTCTAGGTTGGTTTTACTCCTTCCTCACCTTGCTCTTCCACTGCTCCTAGGAGAGGAGGGATTCTCATATTTTTTCCAAGTTGTGAACTTTGTATTGTGTGGTCTTTATTTTAACTGAAAATGGAGATACAGCTGAGTCTAAAAAATGTACTGACTCAACTCTCTCAATATTCAAATTTACTTTGGTGTGTTTCTTGTTCTTGCTGTTTCCCCTGTGTGTATTTGAAAGTCCCTGCTGCAAAGAGCCATTTGTTTTAGGCAGCACTCTCTATTCTTAAGCTCTTATCTAATAAAACAAACATAAATATGTAGTTTAAGGCCTTATGCCTCCAGAATACTCCTTGTGTTGTGATCAAGTCTCATGAAGTATGTGTTATTTAAAAAGCTTCTGACTCTCCCTTAAAGTGTGCATGAGATTGCTGCCATTGTTCTTAATAATTAAATATAGTCTCTCTATACATGTGTGTTGCACTATATTAGGAACAGCGAAAGTAACGACACAGACTCTCTGGCTTGGTTGCACAAGAGAGCCAGTTTTATTCTTCCAGATATTCTTTTATAGACAGTTCCGAGAAGGTGATAGAAGGTGAAACTTTCATTGGTTATTAAACTAACACATCATCATCATTGGACATTTAGGAACACCACCCCTTGACCATTTCTTTCAAGAAAACAACAAGGTGACAAACAACACCTGCAAAGGTTGCTTTCCTTCTCTAAGGACTGTTTGGATTCCTCCTTATGATTTCCTAGGCCAGAGTGAGAACCTTGTGTGACTTAGTTTCACACAGCCTCAAGCTAATGCCTGAAGCCTAAAAATCTCTTATTTGACTATTGGCAGTTCCTATACGCATGAAACATGGGTTGGTGACATTTAGAGTAAGTCCAAAGCAGTTTCATTTTCACCTGGCCTTTACTTAAAAATAATTCTGTCTTTACATGAATAGTGCTGGAGCTGAGAGGTATCAGTGGTGAAAAAAAACTCGTTAGTTCTGTTGATATTTCAGCCACTTTAAAAGGATTTCATAAGACTGCTATTTTCCTGCCTGCTTCCCAAAAAGCCAGCACTTAAACCAGAATTATTCCAATTAACATCCAGTCAATTCTGTATATTAACATAAGAAGCTTTTCAAAGCAAGTCGTATCTATAAGTACACAGTGCTCCACTAAGATGAGATAAATGTGAGAAAATAAAAGTGACCAGCAGAGAAACTACTGAAACCCCAGGGTTTATTTCCTTTTTCATCTGCCTTGTTTAGCAAACAGGCCTGCAAAAAGTTAAGGCTTAAATTAAAAGATTTGACCATGGGCAAGATGAAATACTACCAGAATTCATTTTTTATGTCATCATTAATGATTTGAGGAAAAACACACATTTTTCTTTGTGCCAAGAATACTTACAGGTTTCCTGAGTCCAGATTTTAATTAGTGCTTTAGGAGAAGGAAGAATATTTATATTTCCTGCTGCTGAATGTCAGTACTTGATACGAGGTCTACCTTTCCCCAGAAAGCCCTTACAAGGAATGAGGGACATTTGATAATAAAATTGAATCTTCCCTTACAAACAGTTCAAGAAACATGGGTAGAGCATTACAGAAAATCTGTGAAAACCTGACATACTTTAAAAGTAGGGGCAATCCTTCCTAATCAGGTTTTAATTTTAAATGTATCATATGGCAGTGTTTTAATTCCCTTATTGTCTGGGATCCAAGGAGAGAGAAATGACTATCAAGAACTTAAGGAAGACATCACTGAAGATGTAACACAACACTGTTTCATGATAAAGATGGCCACATTTGTGCAAAGAAAATAAAGGAATAATGCATGTAAGCTTTAAGTAATTAGAATGAGCAGTTTTTCCTCATAACTAGGTACTGGATTTCCCTGAGGGGTAGCTGGATATCTCATTTGCACTGCTTTTAAAAGCTTTACATGGTTTTGCATCCATGACACCACACATTTTGGCTTGTTTAAATGCACAAGCACTTTGTTCTTTTCCTCCAGACTGTGAGAATTATGTACCTTAAGTCACAACATGTCTGACACAACTTTCCTGCCCAAAAATATTTAGAGAAAATAGTATATTCACAAGGACTGTATCATGCCCTGACAGAAGTGTGTCCTAGTCTTGTTCTTTAGAATTGAAAACCTGACATCTATCTAGCATATTTTATCTTAAGATTTTATCTTAACATGAAACTGTTGAGGTATCACTCTTCAGTCTTAAGCAGTCTAAACATCAGATACTCAGGTTCACTGTTCAGACATGGCCATAATCACAAGACATGGATGTTGTTTCTCAGTGTACTGTTCGGAAAGGGTATTTTTAAAGCTACTTTCCTACTTTAAAAATGTTTAGACAGTTAGTATTTTGAGTAGACAGTCAAGTGGAATGATTCCTATTCCATAATTAGGAGAGATGTCCCATTCTACATTCAGCTACCCCAAGGACCAAGCCCAAAATTATGGCTTCTTGAACAATTTAGTCTGGTATGAATAAAATTCAAGCTAATGTTTTAGCTGTTTTACTGGAGGCAAATTTTATACTTGAAATATAACATATTAATTTTTCTACTGTGATGCAAAAAACCCCACAGATATTTGGAATGTTTTACAATGGTAGAATATATATAATACATATATATAGGATGAAAACTTCATATGCTTATTTGCTTTCTCTTTTAACAGGAACTCATAACCACATTGTACATTGGATTCTTGGATTAATTTTTTCATCCTAATTTGTTTATCTTGCTGAGAAGGATGCAGTTGATGAAGATGGAAAGACAAGTTTCTCCAGCTATGCTGATGCCCTTTGGTGGGGTGTGGTAAGTCCTCACCAACAAAATGTGTGTGCAAACAGGGCCCAAGGTTTTCTGCTCAAGTTATGATCTTTTCAGAAAAATCTGGCATTTCTTTCTTTGCAGAATGTATTTCTATAGGGAAGCTGACAACCTCTTCAGATGGATACAAGAAAGATTATAAGAAATACAATTAAGTTATTGGGTTATTAAATTTTATTGCGAAAGCAAGTTAGAAAGTTCTTAGCAAAGAACACTGAATGCTTACATATATGAAAAGTCCGCATCTCAAAAAGATTAAAAATCCCCTTCAAAACCTATATCACTTCCTTCAAACTCTACATAGTTGTCTGTGAAAAGTGCCTAACTCAAAAACATGTTCCATATGTGAAAGTTGGGTTAATGACTTTATATTTTTTTTATCTTTTTTGAGTAAAACTCACTTTTTCAGTAATAATTCAGATCTTGATCAGGTCAGATCAGGTTATAGGTTCCTGTTTATTGGTTTTTATCTTTAACTTAGATGCTGCATAAGTCTCTACTTCAATGAAGTATACAGAATTATAGACTATATTACATGTAGCCTGAGTCACCACTGTGTAAGTAGTTCACTATAAAAATATTTTAAACATTAAATTCCTGTCACTAGGTTGTCAAGTATTCATTTAATCTGCAGAGTATCACCTATGACTGTGCTAAACAGTACAAACCCAGAAGAATCTAGTGAAAAAAGAAAAATCCACTCAATGGCCAGGTGGACCTGATGATCTAAGGTGCTGGGAAGCAATGAAACCAACCCATAGAGCTACAACTTATTAAAGTCCTCATTGGGCATGGGATAAAATTTTAGGAATATGAAACCTCATGGTTATAGATGTGAAGTAACCTGTAGCTAGTGGAAGAATATAATGAGTGTCTTGGAAGTACAGATTGTGCTGCATTTTAAAAGAAAATCAGGGTATAATTGAAAGATAAAACTAACATTTTCCAACATTCTCTGCTCAGAAATACTGATAACTTTGGGAAATACAAGTAGAAAAAAAAAATTCTGCTGTGATCAAGAACACCAGAGAATTACTTTATTTATAATACCTTTCCATATATTCAATGTGCTAATTAGATCAGCAACAAGGAACCCTCTTAAAGTAGACAGCAAAAAACTTTTGAGACATGTTCAGGCACCTGCAGAAGTCTACCAAAGTGCCTGCTGTGGAGATGGAAAATTCATCTCTTCTGTGATAACAGCTCTCATGCTGTCTTCCATAGTAACACTAAGGCAGCTCAGCATTACTGCAGTTTGGTTTTAAGTCCTGGGTGCTAGAGAACTTAGGGAAAAAACCAAACCACCCCCAAAAAACCAAGAAGCATTTCATAAGAAAAAAGAGAGGAAAAAGAAGGAAAAATCAGACTTTGAAGGGTCATCTGGGTACACTGAGGAGCTGAAGTGCTGTTAAAGAAACAGAGCTTTATCTTCCTCCACTGCCCAGAAACACATACTGCATTTCAAGATGAATAAATACAACAAATATAACTATATTTTTGGAACTTGGAAAAACTAAGTTTGGTAGTAGTTGGTAATTTTTCCCTGCAAATCTTTCTTCCAGCTCTGACAGTAGCAGGAAACATATTCTTCCCATGCCTTTATTGCTTGATAGTTTCTTCTGAGAAGACTATTTTTGCATAACATCTAAGCATTTGTCAACAAATTTTTCCATAGAAGGCAGCCTCTTTGTAGTCAGTGTAAATTTACATATTCTTTTAAGTCTGTTTTGACTGTGTTTCTGCTACCATTCAAGGCAAAGGGAAGGGAGGGGGACTAGGTTTGGGGCTAGTACATCCAAATAAAAGCACATTTTTTCTATTTACAGTTCTCCCAAGTGGTTAGTATTGATGACAGAGCTCTTCTGTTCCTCACCAGAACCTTTTCACTTCTCAGTGCTCCAAGCCATGTTTCTCACACCATTTCATGGCAGCATCAGAGCTCTGAGGATGCCGAAAACCCAACATCCCCATGGCCCAGGGTCTCTGTTTTAGCCCATGATCTGAGTCTTATACTGCTGTGACCATGGTGCTGAGGCCCCTGTCAGGTGTGATTCCTGTGGCTTGCTGTGGTTTCCTGCTTTGGGATCAGCTAATTATCCCCTTCCATTGAGCAGCAGGGGCTCCTTATTATATCACAAAGCTTTCTGATGGACCAGCCTTCACCTGGACCCTCTTTTCCCCTGCACCAGGTCCATCCTGACCTCTGGGTCATAATGATTTCTCTTTCATCCTGCTGGGACTCTTAAGGAATAGCACTAAACCTCTGTCCCACTCAGGTCCTCCTGCCTCTGGGCTTTTCAGGGCTGGCCTGCCACCTCCACAGCAAGTCTGTGTAGAGCCAAGTCCCTACAGATCCCAGACCTGAGGATGGTAATTGGCCTAATGACTCCAACCAGCATGACCCCACTGGTGATGCTCCAGACACACCCAGGGCCAATATTACAGCACAGGAGAGTTTGTCTGTAGCTCAGCTGCAGCTGTGTTTAGTTATTGACTCCCTTAATCCTGATTTCTAGGCATGGGATGATGCCCTGCTATTGTCTCCTCCGTGTGGACTTGCATGCTAACTATTTGATCCTGATCCTGCCCTGTGCTTGCTGTCAGACCTGCCTTAGTGTGCTGCTGTATTGTAATCCAGACTCTCGGGTGTACCTGTCTGCACTTTCTGCTTCTGTTTCGCTTGAAAGGTATTGAGTCCTGACTGAAGAGATACTGCCCTGCTGGCTCTGTTGTCTCCCTTAACTGTGGGCCCCTTCTCCCTTAGGGAGTACCTGGCCCTGATAAGCAATTATCAGATCCAAGTTTAAGCAACTTATGGCTTAAACACAATTCTGAGTGGCCAGGTCCTGTGTTTGGAGGGGAGGAAGAAAGCTAAGCACAGGTCTACCTCTACTGGCAGGTTGACTCTGGGAGATAACACATCCTGGAATGGTTCTGTGTTCCTTTCTTGCCATGAGGATTCATCTGGCATGGGTTAGTTCTGTCCCTTTTTACTCCTGTCAGCACAGGTTTCCTTATCCCTAAATCCATACTGTTGATTCACGCCTGTCTCCTGATACTTCACTAATTACTTTTCCCTTTCATTCTTTTTTCTCATGCTTTTTTGGAGAAAAAAGCACTAAATTAGGTATTTGTTCCTGGTGTAGGTAACAGTCACAACAATTGGCTATGGAGACAAAGTTCCCCAGACATGAATTGGGAAGACAATAGCTTCCTGGTTCTCAGTATTTGCCATCTCCTTCTTTGCCCTGCCAGCTGTAAGTAGAACTTGAATATCTTCATTAAAGGCGTGTCCACCTCTGTGAATGCCTCTGGCTCCTGTAACCTGTGGATCACAGCAAGAAACACATGTTGTTTATTGAAGTTACACAATTCCACTGCTGATCTGCTCAATTTCAGATTTATCTGTTGGAATAAATAGAACTCTGACAGTTTAGACATTTAAAAATTTATTTTATAAAGTCTTTTATTAAATGTCTGTTTATTCCAGGTGTAAAGTATTTCATTTAGGTATGTGATGCTACATACACATCTGACTAGTAATTTTGCTATGTTTAGGGCATTCTGGGGTCTGGTTTTGCCCTGAAAGTACAGCAGAAACAATGTCAGAAGCATTTCAATAGACAAATCCCAGCTGCAGTTTCCCTAATTCAGGTAAGGCCATAACAGTAGAATACTAAAATACCTCAGAGTTTATTAGAGAGGGAGTGTGGCCAGGAAGTTCAAGTATTGAGAATCACTATTCTTAAATTTATTATAGATCTTGTGTTTAACCACTTTGTCATTTTGATCCACATCAGCAAGTAGAGAAAATGAGATAATTGCCTTTCCCTTTCTGGAAGCTGCACTATACCTGATAGTCACAGGCATAATGACACTAACTGGATGCAGTGAGTATATGTAGTGAAATACCCAATAAAATAAAAATCTTCCTTATAATATTTAATTAATAACTTCCTTTTCATATTCTATAGGTCCTGCACATCTGCCAAATCCTGAGATGGATGTGTGTACAAATACATAAAAACACACACCTGTTTTTAGAAAAATCTCCTAGCATAACATTCCATGTGATGATATAAAGAATTAAATAGCACAGTGCACAAACATTCAGTGTGCCACAGTGCAGAAAAAAGAAAACACAGCATTCAGTGGGGGATTCACTTTTATGATGGTTGAGTTTGATTTACTTGGGGCTTTTTTTCTTTTGCTGTGGGCAGAGTGTGATTCCAGTTCATGGAGGGAGCACTCCAAGAGCACACTGAATATCTCTGTGTGATGCATGTGCATCTCCTGATGCAAATTGCATCCACCATGGCTGTATTTTACTAGGAATGGTGTTCACCTGGACTGAGGGGTTTGTTGTCAGTTGGATTTGCTGCAAAATTTGCCGTGCAGGAACCCAGTGACGGCTCCTGCACTGAGGCTCTTTGGGTTTCTTTACAGATCCTGTGGCGCTGCTATGTAGCAGAGAAATCCTGCACCTCCACAGCCACCTGGAAGATCTATGTGACAGCTCCCATGCAAAATCCCAAAAAGTCTCCAGCGCCATCTAGTCCTGGTCTGAGAAAACAGGTGACAGAACTGGCAGGGCTGGCTCTCTGCTTGCTTTTCACTTTAAATTATAATTAACTTGCCAAAAGCCTCGTGAAGTGCCTGAGAAGTTTGGGCACCTGAAATGAAATATGTTCATTTTCCTCCTGCCACAGCCCAATTAGTTTTGTTTTCCTTAAAATAGTCTTAGGGAAAAACATCTTCTAGATAAATTTGCCTTGTTGGTCAGACAGGTACCAACTCTTCATTGTTTTACCCCCTTTGGAGTCTCCTACTTTCTCAAAGCACAAGGCAATGGTGCCACTTTCTCATTCTGCATTCATTTTTTAGCGTAGTTGTTACAGGAAGAAGGAAAAAGCCAGTTTAAAAATTTATGTTCACATTTAACATGTGGTTGACAGCAGATACTTTTATCTGAAGTACTCCATGCTGCTTCCATCTCTTCAGAAATTACGGCAAATTCCTGGGCCATGGGTGCAGGAAACTGCAACAGTGTTTGTCTACAAAGGTGGAATTGCCCAAACACTGTTCTGTGGTGCCATTGCCAAGCTTGCCAGAAGGGCAGAGGTCTGCAGCAAGTCGAGCTCAGGCACCCTGCTTTCCCAAATGATGGTCAAGGCCTGCCTTTAGGCAGTGACATCCCACTGGAGCCTGTTTCCTAGGGGAAAAGGGCTGTAAAATTCCCCATGCCACATGAAACAGCCTGTGGTTTGGTGCTAGTGTGACCCTGATTTGTCACAGCTGGAGACAGAAAACAGGAGAGAAAAGGGGTAAAGCTGAAGTAAGACTTCTGTATGCATGTTGCTGAACAGCAAGCAATCCATGGTTGGAGAGATGGGGAAAAAACGTATTTTCACTCTGTCTTCTTTAGTGAGGGGGACTTCCATAATGTATTATTTGTCTGAACCTCCTTGTGCCCTGGGAACCCTCATTTAAGAATATTAGTATGTAGTAATGTTAGAATAGTAATGGTTCTTTCACATCTTACCAAAGGATCCTCTTCTCTTGTTCTTTCTTTGTCTGTAACTTCTTATTTTAAGGTCTCAGATATATATTGATAATTCTGTGCATGTTGTAGCATTCTTTTCTCCAGAGGACTCCTATTTTCTTTTCCTGCTATAAGAGCCTGTAGTCTTTGATGTTAGAAGTATTTTGATGCATGTCAGTGCATCCACTGTCCACAATAAATATCTATTTCTACCATTTCACCCCCATTTAATTCTGAACATGCATTTGTTTAACTGCTGCTGAGCTGAACAGAAGGAATTTCAAAATCTGAATGTAGACCATAATAAAGTATATCGCATCTCGCCGGAGCTTATCTGGCTCTATCACTTCGGCCTGTGACAGGAGTGGGTCACACCCCAGGAGCAGGATGACCTGAGGTGCAACTAGAGCACTTGCTCTACAGCTTTTTGGCTGTCAGTCTGCGCTCTGAGGAGACAAGGATGAGAGGGAGGTCTTTTGCATGGGATAATAGAGGATTTGTTGCTCTGGGGAATCTTGGGGGCAAAAGACAGAAAATGTGAGTGTGCAACAGCTGAAATAGGGAGGCAGTTCAAAGGGAGGGTAGAAAGCATCAGCTAATCAGAGATATCTTGGGGAGGGTAAAAGGCAGGGTTCACAAAATCATCATCCAATGAGGGAGGTAGGGGGGGAAAGTTGGGTCACATGGACTAATCAAGGTTGAAGTTTAGGGGAATTTCCAAAGTGGAATTCCAAGCATGCGATGGGCTTAAGACAGATGGACAGGAGACTCAGGGTAGATTGACAACGTGGGTTGAGAGGGTCTAATTTGGACCAAACCATCAACTTAGATAATAACCGAACATACCTTAGAAACACACTGCAACATCAGTAAGAATGGGCTTAACTTTAAATCAAATAGCCTTGTTCCATATGTGAATATATTGGCCCTGCAGCTCTTTGTGTGACTCCAAACCTTCATTTTTAATTTTTAAGTACCAATTGTATTGTGTTTATTGGACTGTCTTTAGGCTTCTAAAATCAGGAGAACTGTTTGGAAGCAGGAGGAAGGATTTCTCTTCTCCTGTTGTGCCTAATTTAGCCTTTTTTGGCAAAAGGTGAAATTTTCTTCAGTTGATGAAGTCGCACTAGGGCCTAGTTCATAGCTGAAAGTCTATGGTTATGTTTAATTAAAGCTTTAGAAAAATATTCCAGACAAGGTAATATATGCTGAAGTCATTAGAATTTTGAGTGCCTAGAGTCTTGGTCCCAATTTGAGAAATTTTACTAACAACCTGATTTTTCAGAATGTCCTAGTTGCCTTCTGAGAATCAAATTCTTAACAGATTTTAGTTGATAATTCAGAATCAGACACTTTAAAACCATAAACAAAGGTTGCAGCCCTTTCACTGAATTTCAGTTTCATTCTTTAAATAAAAACATATGACCTCAAGTGAATTCCCTGTACAGTGAAGCTCACATGTGCACTTGTCTATGTTTGACAACATCTTCTGAGATCATTCTGTTCCTACTCTCACAGGCCAGATGATACAGACGAAAAGGGAAGCTGGGCTGTGGGAATGGTTCTGCACCTGTAATAAACCCAGGAGAAAATTCCTTGTCTGTTCCCCAGATCACTTATGATCACGCTGATGAACAAGAGGACAAAAAAGATGTGTCTTTCTACATAGATGAACCCAAAGGTAATTTACTTCTGCTCAGTTTATCATTTTTCAAGAGACAAACTTACAAAGAGCTTATGTGATGAAAAGTTCTATGAAGAAACAATTCTAAGCTAATCAGTAAATCAAGATGTCTCCAACCAAGGATGGTTAGATAACAAAAATAAGGGGACACAAATTAAAGGAAGACTTTAATTCATATGGTGTGATTATCAAAAGAGCTTTCTTTGTTCACCATAAAGTAAGATGTTGGATATATTGTTCATTCTTCTTTTTTTAATTTTGGAAATGGAAAGCTTTCTCAGGTCTACCCCACTTTTTAACTTTACCTCCTTTTACCTCTGAAGGAAGGAAAAATAAACCAGGAAAAATATTTCTACTTTTTTACAGCACCCTCTTAAACATCGTGCAATTAAATTGTGATACGAAAAACCAACTGTTTTTATGCCAACTGTTTTTATATCAACTAAGAGGTTTTGATGAGTGGGGTTTTTTCTCTTGCTTCATTTAAAATATTGTGTATTTATATAAGTGATAGTTCTATTTCAACATGGAAACTGTCTAAATTTCACTGCTGTGTTAACATACTTGCTTTCTTTGTAAAGTCCTTTTTTTTAAATTAAGTTTGTAATAGAAATGTCCATATAAAATGGTATTGTTTAATAATGGTTTTCTGAAATGCTTATTTTTCCCCTTTTGCATAGAGTTTCTTTGTCTGATAGGATTAGGGCTTTGTTCTGAATCTGCTATATCCTGAGCTCATAGTTTGAGTTCTGTTCCATACTCAGAGGCATTTCCAGTGCTTTTGGGGTTGTGGGAGAGGGCAAGAAGGCAATCTATAACCAAAGTTTCTGCTTTAACTACACATCTCATAACAAAATATTGTCTTCATTCTCAGCATATTTATTGGGCTGGAGCAGCTTCCCTTGCTGACCATGTGACAGCAGATTTTGCTGAGTGTATTTTGGTATTGTGATGTGATGGATAGAAGAAGCAATGTGTTGAGCAACTGGTACCAATCCTGGAGGCCACTATGATGTTGGGGACTCTGCTGCCTGTACTCAGGACTCTGCCAGTGTATGCTGGCTCACTAAAGCTGTGTTCTTTCAATGGTCATAGTTACACTGAGCAACTCTTTCCTCTGTCATAGGAGAGTGATGAAGAAAGCATGTATCTTTTTCTGCCTGACAGTAAAATGAAAGAATTTTCCCCACTTTTTCTGAAAATGTTTTCTTCTTGTACTTTCATTATAGCTGGTCAAATTTATTCTTCTTCTGAAGGACAGCCATGCATATTATTCCCTTACCAATTAAATTTGATTTATTTTTCATTTTCTTTCATGTTTTGCCTTAGCCACTGTCAGGGTTAAACCACACTCAGTTTGATTTTCCTGATTCATTCCTTCTGTTGCAAAGCTTCCAGGAATGTAGCTGGCAAACTCAATTGCTCAATTGACTGAACATACTTGACACCTCTCAAAAGTTTAAACCTGATTTCTCTCAGTGAAATTCTCCTTGCCAGAATTAATAGCCTTTTATTCCTGGGAATTGGAAGTACTAGGCTTCAAGCCTGTAAATGGAAGCATTTTTTTCCTGTCAAAAAAGCTGAAAGTAGAAAAGGCAGAGAGGATCATAATTCAAAAAAGGTAATTGAAAGGAGCCATGCCAGCTTCTATTTGAGTGTTGCTGTAGTGGAATATTTTATTCATTGCTGGTGGGGGCTGGAGGTTTTGCAGGTGATGGCAAACTGCAAGGTTGAATCACATCACTTTTCTAGGCCTGACTTAGGTGAGCAGAGCTGCTGCTTTAAACCAGCTCTTTGCTGCTCTGGTCTGGTGTAACAGAGGGACTGTAGCAAGTCCTGAAATAAATGCTTGTCAAGAACAGGCAACACAGTAACATTCCCACTGATAAAATTCCTTGTTCTGGGCAAAAATAGATAGAAATGTAGTTCAAGTATCCTTGGAAAAGGAGACATTTGCCTTAATTCAGCAATGGCATTATGTGAACACACCTTTCCTCATGCAAATAGCATTTTTCTAATGACATCTTATTCATGTATCTACATGCACCCATCTTATTCTTGCTCAAGCCTTGCTTAGGAAGCAGATCTTCCCAAGCTGGGCAAAAGTGCTTTCCTTTATTTCTATGAGGAAGGTTGGAGAAAAGGGAAACCTTACAAAACAGTGATGATCAACATTAAGGTTTCTGAGAGGTTTCTTTGTATGTGGAATGAAAACCCCATGTATTGGATAGTGCATAATATAGGAACAAGACTTTTATTCACAAAAAATGGTAGAGTTTTGAAACAAAGACTTGATAACCTAAAAGAAAAATTACTTTTCTGCACTGTGTATGGATTCTGGGTGTGACTGAGGAAAAGTGATCTGTAGCACTCAGAACCTGTCCATCCTTACAGAAAGGGAAAGGCCAAGTCTTCCACAATAATAATTTCCTTCGTGGAAATCAAACCTCCCAAAATGAAGCTATTTAGAAAGAAATGAATAAGAAAAAACTAAAACAATCATTGATTAATTTAGAAGATTTAGAATTGTTTTGAAGATTGTTTTAGAGATTTAGACATTTCTAGAAAATAACTGTGGTGCCAAGTCACAGAATGGCTTTGCATAGAATAGGTTGGGCTGGAAGTACCTTAAGAATCAAAGAATCCTGGAATTATTTGGGTTGGAAAGAATCTTGAAGATCATCCAGTGCTACCCCCTGGCATGGGCAGGGACACTTTCCACTATTACAGGTTGGCTTGAACCCTATCCAACCTGGCCTTGGACACTTCCAGGGATGGGGCAGCCACAGCTTCCCTGGACACTCTGTGCCAGGGCCTCACCACCCTCACAGGGAAGAATTTATTCTGGATATCTAATCTAGATACCTCCTCTTTTAGTTTAAAGCCATTCCCTTTGTCCTATCACTGTTTGCCCATGTAAAAGTCCCTCTGCAGTGTTTTTACAAAGTCCATTTAGATGATGGAAGGCTGTAATGAGATCTCTTCACAACCTTCTCTTCTCCAGGCTGAACAACCCCATCTCTCTCAGCCTGTCTGTACATGAGAGGTGCTCCAGCCTTTGGAGCATCTTTGTGACCTTCCAAGTGGTTTTTTTTTCTTCATGGGTGTCTGTTGCTTCAACTAAGGAACTATTTCATCTGATTTAATATTTGCATGTAGTGATTTAAAGCCCTCAGTCACTTCATCCTTACCTGAGATTATATCCATAAATATTCTCTGTATTCCTGAAATTAATCTTTACCTGTACTTTTGCTTGTCCTTGTACCTACTCCTCTGCAGCCAGGACTGTTTTCAGGATGACACATATGTGCAAGCCTTCTGACATCTTTAATGTTCCTGTCAGGTTTAAAGAAGGCACTTAAGTATGAAGATTGTAGTTCATTAGAAGAACTCACAATCTCCGTGAGTGGCAGGTCACAGAGAGTGATCTATGCAGATAGGAAACAGCATTTTGGCGTAACTGGAATTTTCTAGATGGATTTTGAGTTTTCTCTTCAAATATCAGCTATTCAGCACAGTGCATCCTTCACAAAATAAGCCAAATAGCTGTTTCATAGTGTTTTTTTATTAGAGAGGAGAAAAAACCATAGAAATTTGAAAGTTTTTAGACCTTGAAGGTCAATCTCCTGGGACAGCTCCAGCAGATAGAATATATTACTCTCTGTCAGCTGTTGTACGTCGTATACACAACTCATTATTGTTAAATTTGTCAAAGTCACAAGACTCTCATAGTGATAAATCTCTGCTGAGCAAAAAATAAAATTCCCTGCTTATCACTGTGCTTTACTGTTTGATTTTTGGAGTTTCTTGTATGCTGATGTGGGCACAATTTAAAGCAAAACTGCACAAGAGCAACTTTTTACCAGGAGAGGGAAGAGTACTGCAGTTTTCTCTGACATCCTTACCTTTGTCATCCATCTCATATAAAATGTACAGTAGTGCTAATGTTGATTTATTCTGTCTGTAATGCCAGTTTGGATGCTGACATTCCAGCATTCACCTGTCTGGAAATGCTCTGGTTTTTACCAGAGACTGGTTGCATTTCCCATTGGGAAAAGGGGCTGCTTTCCCTTACTGGTGTAGATGGATGACAGTCTGCAGTACATATAAAGAAGCAGACATTTTAAGTGGAGTGGATTCAGAGATTCCAGTGCTGACAAGCTGAGAGAAAGGTGAGAACAAACATGTGGCCAAAATTAACCGAATAAAGCAAACACCAAAGCTTTTGAGGGTCTGCATAACTGTCATTTAAGTCTGATAATCATAAATATAAAGCTATGTACCAAATTAGCATGCAAAAGTGTCCAGATATCTGGCTTCTGACAAATGTCATGCTCTTAAGAATGTGGGTTTAGCAGATGGTGGTGGCTTTGCAGTGAGAATTTGTGGTCAGTGTGAAGCTGTTTAACATCTCCATTTGTCTGTCAGTTCAGGACTTGTACTGATGGGATTTGCCCATGTGTAAGAATTGTGGTAATACCTCTTTACCAGAAAGTTTTCAGTCTTTACTGGTTCAGCCCTGGCTGCCCTGAGGGAGAACTTCAAGTGAATTCTGTGGTTTATCTCTCATGGTGAAAGTGGATGACAGGGCTGGGGATGGGGATGGGGCAAGGGGAGGTGCAGGAAAATTACAACTAACTCTACCAAAGCCACTCCTGATTAAATCTGGCAGCTTTGGAGGTTTAAAAATTTTTGTTCTGTATTTATTCAACTCCCTGTTGTGCCTGATTTAAGACCAGGGTTTGGATCACTGGTCATGCCAGACTTGAGCAGGGACTTTATACCAGATGTTCCCAGAGACCACAGCAGTGCAGAGTAAGGGAAGGTACTTGTAGCTCACTCAGGCTTTTTCTGCCTATCAGCACAGCAGTGGGGGAGAAAAAAATCATAATTATGAGTTGAAAAGGAGGGCATACCTCAGCGTAGATGTTTTGTTGCCAAAATGAGTATTTTAGATAACAGCTAAAATATCAAAAATGTAGAAAATTAGATGAGCAAATAAATTGTATTTGAGTCAGTATATTGACTAATAATGACACAGAGGCAGCTTTTTGAAGTGAGATTATAAATTGACCTGATAAATGGTAAAGTTTATGGTAAAAAAATTATGCAGCCCTGATAACTTTTGCTCTGGGATCCAGAATATACAAAGTCTTGCTGTGTGAGGCTCAGGGCAAGAGGAGGAAGAAAATCTGAGACCCTGTCATATAAATCTACTTTTGATGACGAAGTCAGTAATTGGGTTTCTCTTCTGATATGTTTGAAGAATCAGCAGAATCTTCTCACTGAATATAGACCCTTGCGGGGTTTTCCTGACATCTGTATTGGAAGAACCTATTGTCAGCCATCCTTGGGAAAAAGGGAGAAATGAAATAAGGTCTTTCAAGAATGGAAAGTCAGAGTTAATAGATAAGGTATGGTAGAAAGTAGATTAAGAAGTATTATACTTAATGTTCTGTATCAAAAAGGGTTAGCACCTTACTTTAATTATAAAAGTAAGAAGTAGAATTTTGTGCTAGAATAACTGAAATCTTGACCTAATTAGTCCAGATCTAATTGTTACAAAAGAGACTCAAATGCAATGTGGGTTTGATTTTTTTTTGGTTTTGGTTTTTTTTTTAATAATTAAAAAGCTGCAAATATAGTAAAAATTAAATTAAAACTGTAAAACTGGCTTTCAAAATTCTGCCTGTTCAGCTGGTATTTATGCCCATTCAGTTCCTGGGTATTTGCTGCAGGAGGAAGAGGGGAGGAACACAATGACTTGTTGAAATGTCATGTCCTTAACAGGGATGTTATAAATGCAAAGGCAATTTCGGGTTATATAAAAGAGAAAATTTATTATCAAACAATAATAAATTCGAACAACGAGAAAAAACCACAATAAAATAAGCAGCGCAGCGCTGGGTGGACAGGGTCTATACACAAAGTATAGGTGCTCCCAAATCCACACCTGAGAGTCCCTTGGCCTGGGTTTTTATAGGAAGTTTGTGTCCCGAGGCCAAATTCCAAGCAGGCACCCCTCACTAAGAGGTTCTTGATTGTTCGAAGAATAGATTTCCTGGCACTGGAGAATAGGGTCAATAGACGTTGGGCAGAGGCTCCTCATATGTAAAGAGGTCCAGGATGTCTTTTTGATATCATTTTGGTCTGGGCCATTAGGGTGGAGTGGTGGGACCCATCCTGGAGCCGATGGCTATCTCGGCTGGCTCCTCTTCCTTTGTCTAGTTTTTCCATTTCTCCAACACAGGTGGGCAGGGCGGAGGTGCTCAGGTTCGGTGATATCTCGTCTGGGCCCGTTCCTTTGTTTGTTCGATGTCCCGTGTCCTGTCTATTCTTTCGGGGCTGATGTGCCTGCTTGCGATTGTTATCTGGGTACTTGGCTGCAATCTGTTGCCTCTCGGAGGAGAATCACGACCAAACCTGGAGAAGGACTTATTCCCATTACATGTTATATTTTTTATGACATCGCAATCACATATATATTTTAATTATACCTTTACGAATTTTTACTCATAGATTAATTTATTACAGGGAGAAATATGATGTTTGTGGTGACAGTTTCTCCTTTTTCTTCTCGGATCTACTCGGGGTCACTTAAAAATGTTTCCTAACACCCTTTGACGTATTTACTCATTGCTGTGCAGCTCCAGGTTTCATCAGAATTGACCAGAATTATGTTCCCTTTTATGTGTGTGAAATAGAATTTCTTTGTTCTCTCTTACCCTTACAACCAGTTTTTTCCTGCTTCAGGACTGCTTTTTATTTTAATTGACCATTAGTGAATTGTTTATAGCTGTGGGGTCTCCAGTGCTGAGCCTGTGGCTCATCTCTTATCTCCTGCCTGTACTCACACACTGCATCCTTTGTTTCCACTTCTCAAGGTCTCTAATATTCTGCCCAGCCTGTATTTCTGTAAACTCTGTCATTATTTGGTTGTAAATATCTCATCCTACTAAAATAACTGCTGCAGATATGAGGGCATGGTTGTGCAACACAAAGATAAACAGAAGTAAAATGAGATATGGACACCTGCTCAATTAGAGAAATTGCTGTCACAGTTAAATCAGGGTCAGGTCAGGGAAGGTCTGGACAGAGCAGGCAGAGAAGCTTCATCCTGTTATAAATGCAAAGGCAATTTCGGGTTATATAAAAGAGAAAATTTATTATCAAACAATAATAAATTCGAACAACGAGAAACAAAAACCACAATAAAATAAGCAGCGAAACGCTGGGTGGACAGGGTCTATATGCAAGGTATAGATGCTCCCAAATCCACACCTGAGAGTCCCTTGGCCTGGGTTTTTATAGGAAATTTGTGTCCCGAGGCCAAATTCCAAGCAGGCACCCTTTGTTAAGAGTGTAATAAAGAATTGGGTAAATAAAAATTCGGAAGAAAAGGTTTAAATAAAGTATGTGTAATTATAACTAATGAAAATATGGAAAAAGGAATTCTCCTCCAGGTCGAGGTAGAATTCCTTTTCCAAAGTCACGGATTGCAAAAGAACCCCCCCAGATAACAAACCTCAGCAGGCTCATCAACTCGGAGGAAAGGACAGGACACAGGCCATCATAGAAACAAAAGAACTAGCCTGAAAGTCTACCTCCAGATAAAGGCAACGCCCGGCCGATTTCGGCCCGGAGACCATCAAGCGAGACAAAAGGGACGAGCCTCAGGAAAATGGTCGTTGCCAGAATTGAACACCACACCCGCCAAACCTATGCTAAAGAAACTCAATCAAGAAAGACAAAGAAGAGACTACTCCTCCGAGATATCCATCGGCACTAGCCCGGATCCCTCGACTCTGCTGTGATGAAATATGTTAAAATACATACAGACTCACTTTGCATTTGAGGAGACTCTGCCCGGACACTTACTGACTCAATGTTCTAGGCCAGGAAATCCATTCACCCAACAATCAGGGACACTTGGTGAATGGGAACTGGTTGGAATTCTAGCCTGGGGACATAAAATCCCTATAAAAACCCAGGCCAAAGAACCCTCAGACGTGGATTTGGGAACACCTATACCTTGCGTATAGACCCTGTCCACCCAGCGCTGCGCTGTCCATTTATTGTGGTTTTCCTCGCTGTTTTGTTGCTTTATTAATTTATAATAAATTTACCTTTTTAATCTTTAATCTGCCATTGCATTTATAACAGATTGGTGCCGTGACTCGGATCGGAAGAAACTGTGGGAGAATCTCGCTGTCCAGGGGGGTACCCCCGCTGATTTCAGCGGCCTGGGGAGCAGAGACCCTCCGCAGTTCGCTCCGATTGCCGAACCAAATTTAGGCTGAGGAAAAAACCATAATAAAGAGGAAACGGATCCAGAGAGCTCGGGAAGACGAGGAGCCTTCGGGAAAGCCGCGGCTTGGTAGCTCATAAAAAGTCATACGTGCACGAAGACGCCCTCGCAGGAAAATTGCTGTAAGTACTGTGAGGTTGAGCGGGTGATCGGGCGAGTTTGTGAGAGACGTGACCTGGTCACGAAGCGAGTGTGGACTTCAAGGCCGCGTTTCCATCCTCCCGCGAGGGAATTGGCCGGCCGCGAAGGAAGCGATTCTGTGTGAAAGGGTCTCTCTTTCTTTACTTGTAAAGCCTACTTGTAAAGCCTAAAGGCTAAAGGGAGTCTCAGGGGACCGATCAAAGGGGGGCTGAGAGAGGAAGGAACGTCCAGTCGAGCTCTGGAACTGGTAAACTCTCTCAGCCAAAAGATTTAGAAAGTCGGAACACTGAGAAGAAACCCCGGTACAGCTAACCGAGAGGTGAGTATTGGTGCGATCTAGGACTTTCGGAAGCGAAAAAGAAAAACGAACACAACGCAGAGCAGGTAAGAATCGTAAGAAAATGGGGCAGAGAAAAAGTAGAGTGCAAAAACTAGGTAACGAGAAAAGCCCATCAGAGGAACCAAAACAAATGCTAGACATCCCACCGGAGAGTCCTTTAGGGTGGATGTTGAGAAATTGGGAAAGTTGTCCCGAAAAACGAGGGAAATCCAAAGCAAAAATGATTTATTACTGTGCCGAGATTTGGGGAGGACAGGAATTAAGAAACTGTCTCACTTGGCCAGTATTGGGGACATTTGATAGATGGACGTGCAGAGAATTACTCGCACACATAGAGAAAAAGGTCTCGTCAGACGCTGAGGAGAAAGAATATGCCAAACTCTGGTTAAATACCAAAGTACGGCTGTTTCCAGTGAAACAAAAAAACGAACATAAAACAGAGACCTGGGAACCCCTGGATCACTTACCCCCTCCGTACCGCGGGCCAGTAGAGCCTCCGGTGATGGACCAAGTAGTACCATCAGCACCCGAGGGTTCCATGGGGCAACTGGCAGAAGCACGCTCCCCTCAACCACCGGGAGTAGTGCCGGAAACCCTCACTACCCCCCCACCTGCAGAAAACCCAGCCACCGCACCCTCTCCAGAGTCGGTGTTGGCGCAAGGATGGGGCTTACCCCCTCCACAAATCCCGGTCCGGCCATCACAGCTGGGACCACCGAAAGTATCAGAAGGAAACCCTCTGAGTCACTTAGCTGCGGCAGACATTCCGCCAGCAATGAGGGGAAAACCTCCCGCAAACTCCTGTTCCCCTCCTGCAAGCAGGACTCGGTGGAAATCAAAAATAGGGAATGGAGAATGGGGAGAGACAGAAAATGGGCATCGAATGTTCCCTCTCAGGGAAGTGCCAACCGCCCCCGGAATAATTGGGTTTGTAAACGTGCCCCTTAACTCAGGGGATGTACGAGCATTCAAGAAGGAAATGGGGCGACTGCTAGATGACCCATTTGGGGTGGCCGAAAAGTTGGATGATTTTCTAGGGAGTAGTATTTACACCTACGAAGATCTCATGGCCATCCTGAGATCCCTGTTTAGCCAGGAGGAGAGAGAAATGATTAAGCAGGCGGGCATCAGAGATTGGGAAAGGCGTCACCCGCAGGGAACACCCGGTGACCAAAAGTGGCCGAGTGTGAGCCCGAGTTGGAGCGCCCAGACCGAGGAAGGAAGAAGAAGCATGATAGATCTAAGGAATATCATCATGCAGGGAATAAGAGAGGCGGTCCCCAGGGGACAGAACATTAGCAAAGTATTTGGGGAATGTCAAGGAAAGGAAGAATCCCCTACCGAATGGTTAGAAAGGTTGCGGAGAAGTCTGCAGATTTACTCCGGGACTGATCCCAGTTCCCCGGTGGGGGAGGTTCTGCTTAAAACGCAGTTTGTGGCTAAATCATGGGAGGACATTAGGAAGAAACTTGAGAAAATTGATGGACGGCAGGAGAAGAGTCTCCAAGAGCTTCTAAGGGAAGCTCAAAAGGTTTATATGAGGAGAGAAGACGAAAAACAGAAGCTTCAAGCCAAAATCTTAGTGGCTGCAGTAAAAGAAGTTCAAAAACACGAACAGAAACAGGGAAAACCGATACCTAAGAAACAAAAGGGATCTCAGAAGGAGGAAACTCCTCCTCGAAAGGATCCTCCAGAGTGTTTCTACTGTAAGAAAGTAGGACACATAAAAAGGGATTGCAGGAAACGAATAAAAGATGAACAAATATTTAAAGAAGATTAGGGAAGTCTTGGGCTCTTTCAAATGGGGACAGTAACAGCAAAAGAGCCCTTGATAAAATTGAAGGTGGGTCCCCACCGCCAGGAAGTGAGCTTCCTGGTTGATACCAGGGCTGAGAGAAGCACCCTGCAGAAGTTACCTACAGGGTGTGAAACGAGTAAAGAAAAAGTAATTGTAATTGGCGCAAAGGGAGATCCATTTAAAGTCTCGGTAATCAAGGAAGTAGAAATCGAGTCAGAAAATAAGATATGTTTAGGGAATTTGTTGCTTGTGGAAGAAGCAGACTACAATCTATTAGGAAGAGATATGATCATAGCTTTAGGAATAAATATCGTTGTGAAAGATTCAGAGTGAGTAGTAAAGGTGTTACATTTGACTTCAAAAGATGAAAAAGAAATTGACCCCCGAGTATGGCACGCAAAAGGGGAAGTGGGAAAATTGGATATTGCTCCCATCAAAATTGAAATTGAAAATCCAGAAAATCCGATAAGGATCCGACAATACCCCATCCCAGCCGAAGGGAGGAAGGGTTTGAAATTAATAATTGACGAGCTGCTTAAAGGAGGCACGCTCGAGCCCTGCATGTCCCCACATAACACCCCCATCCTGGCAGTAAAGAAAGCCGATGGGAACTTCCAATTGGTTCAGGACTTGAGAGCTGTAAATGCTAGAACCCGAACCAGGTTTCCGGTGGTAGCAAATCCTTACACTCTACTAAACAGACTCTTACCAGAGGATGTATGGTATAGTGTAATTGATTTAAAAGATGCATTCTGGACATGTCCTTTGGATGAAGGGAGTAGGAATTTTTTCGCTTTCCAGTGGGAGGACCCAGATACCAATCGAAATCAGCAATTGCGGTGGACAGTCCTTCCACAAGGATTCGTCGAATCTCCGAACTTGTTCGGACAAGCCTTAGAGCAACTACTCACTCAATTCACTCCAGAGGAGGGGACAAAACTATTACAATATGTAGACGATTTGCTAATCGCCAGAATCACGGAGGAGCAGGTGAAGAAATGTACCATTTCCCTGCTGAATTTTCTGGGACAAAAAGGGTTGAAAGTATCTAAATCCAAGCTGCAATTCACAGAGCCCGAAGTAAAATATCTTGGACATTGGATATCGCAAGGGAAAAAGAAATTAGATCCCAAGAGGGTGGTGGGAATCCTTGAACTTCCTGCCCCACAAACCAAGAGACAAATTAGGCAATTTTTAGGGCTCATGGGATACTGCAGACAGTGGATTGAAGGATACAGCGAAAAGGTGAAATTTCTGTATGAAAGGCTAAATACAGATCGATTAAAATGGACAGGGCAAGACGAAATTAAATTTCAGGAACTAAAGAATGCCCTCGTCACTGCTCCAGTTCTAGCATTACCAGACATAAGTAAAGAGTTTCAACTGTTTGTTGATATAAGTGGACAAACAGCACAGGGAGTTTTGACCCAGGAATGGGCAGAAAAGAAGAAACCCATAGGGTTTTTGTCCAAAATCCTAGATCCAGTCAGTCGGGGCTGGCCTACGTGTCTACAAGCAATTGTGGCAGTAGCACTGTTGGTTGGGGAAGCCAAAAAGGTAACGTTTGGAGCTCCCCTGATAGTTTATACCCCCCATGACGTAAGAAACATCTTACAACAAAAAGCAGAGAAATGGTTGACCGATTCAAGGCTTCTGAAATATGAAGCCATGTTAATCAGCTCGCCAGGACTGGAATTAAGGACGACCTCTGCACAAAACCCTGCGCAATTTTTGTACGGGGAACCAACGGGAAAGCTACTACACAATTGTATTGAGGCAGTAGAATTACAGACTAAAGTAAGACCCGATCTGGAGGATCAGGAATTGGAAGGAGGAGAAAAATGGTTTATTGATGGTTCCTCGAGAATGATAGAGGGAAAACGTAAATCAGGATATGCCATCGTAAACGGCATAACAGGACAGACTGTAGAATCGGGTCCCCTAAAGGCAAATTGGTCAGCACAGGCATGTGAACTCTTTGCTCTCCTAAAAGCCCTCAAAGGCTTGAAGGGAAAAAGGGGAACCATCTATACCGATTCAAGGTATGCATTTGGGATAGTGCATACCTTCGGGAAAATTTGGGAAGAAAGGGGTCTGATCAACACTAAAGGAAAAGGATTGATACATGAGGAAATAATTAAACAAATTTTAGAAGCGGTCAGAGAGCCACTGGAGATATCTGTGGTTCATGTAAAAGGACACCAGACCGGACGACAATTCCATACAAGGGGAAACAATTTAGCGGATAAAGAGGCGAAAAGAGCGGCATTGTTAACCGTAAGTATTTCTGAGCTAGTCCCAAGGGAACCTCCAGAGGTTTTAGTGCTTCCTTCGGAAAAGGAGCAGGAAGACTTCAAAAAGGTAGGTGGACATTTCAAAGAGGGTAAATGGTGGTTACCTGATGGGAGGGAGTTGGTCCCGAAGGGGATAGCAAAAGGAATACTCAAAAGACTACATGCACAAACCCATTGGGGAACCAGGGCATTGGCTGAACAATTTTTAAAATTCTTCGGGTGTAAAGGAATCTTCGAGCTCGCAAAACAAGAGGTACAGGGATGCGTGATATGCCAAAAGGTAAACAGAGCGAATTTTCGGCAAACCAATTGGGGAGGTCGGCCACTCTCATACCGACCATTTGAAAGAATCCAAGTGGATTTCACAGAATTACCAAAGATTGGTAGAAACAAATATTTGTTAGTTATAGTAGATAAATTGACACATTGGGTAGAGGCCTTTCCCAGAGCTAAGGCTACGGCCCAAACAGTGTCTAAAATTCTACTGGAAGAAATAATTCCTAGATATGGTATTGTAGACCATATTGATTCGGACCAGGGCACACATTTCACCTCAAAAATTATCAAACAATTGTCAGATACATTAGGGATCAGATGGCAATATCATACTCCTTGGCACCCTCAGAGCTCGGGGCAAGTGGAAAGGATGAATCAGACGTTAAAATCACAAATATCCAAATTGACAATTGAAACAAAAATGTCCTGGGTCAAATGTCTCCCCTTGGCATTGCTGAATATAAGAACCATGCCGAACTCAGAAACAGGACTGTCCCCCTTTGAAATGTTGTATGGAATGCCGTACAAGCATGGTATGCCGGTTGAACATCCTCAAACAGAGGATGTGCAACTCCAACCTTATCTCATTTCTATAAATAAAAACTTACAGGAGTTAAGGAGAAGAGGATTGATTCCTCAGAGCAGCACGTTGGGATTTCCGATCCACCAAATTCAACCAGGGGACAAAGTACTGATCAAAGTGTGGAAAGAGCAACCCCTCAGTCCTCACTGGAAGGACCATTCCTCGTCCTCCTGACTACAGACACCGCGGTTCGTACGGCTGAAAAGGGCTGGACACACTCTTCCCGAGTGAAGAAAGTTTCGGTTCGCGATTCCCCCGAGTGGAAAATTGTAACCCCTCCGGGAGAATTGAAAATCAGGCTTCAGCGGAACAGCAAATGAGCAACGAAGACAGGATAAGTTGCACCAATTTTGAATGTTATTGTTTTCCTTTTGTACATTTTAAGTGTGCATATTGTAAACAAACGTGGGTGACTCATTGTTTGGGAGGGCAAAAACCAAGAGGGTTGTGTGCCGTGTGTTACAAAGAGGAATTAGAACAGACCAACCTTTTTCTAGCACTTGCTACCCGGGTGGGTATCTTGGAACTCGACTCTCCGGAGTGGTTCCGATTTTTTCAAAAGGGACTACGAGGCCATTTGGACTGTAAAGCGGAACCTCTAATAATTGAGTGCCGCCGAAACGTAAAAGTACCGTGCAGGAGCGGCACGATCAAGGCATCTCGGTGGGCAACCTTTAAAAGGAGGTTTGCCATCAGGACGTCAAGGGCCCCTGAAGACAGTCCTTGCTGCCGAGAAGATGGTTATCCCCGCCGTATGTTCTTGTACGGGCGGAGGGAATGGCAGAGGGATGCGATTGTGGGGAATCCTGACGATCCTGAACCTAGCCATGTGCTGGACCGAGAGAATGGGCCCCGAGGCGCCTCCAGGGACGACCTCCCTGGGGAAGTGTGAGCAGTGCCAAACTGCCAAACGAACCGAGCCGTTGATCACTTGCCCTCCGGAATTGCACGCAGGAGAATGCTGGGCAAATGATACCCAAATGGACCTGTGTAAGCTGGAAAAGAAAATTTGGTGCTCCACCCCGGGGATAAGTACTGGAAAAAGGCAATTCCATATCACAGGGGGAAAAGAGGTCCAAGCGACCCATCTACGAAGTAAGAGAGAAATAGGAGGGGTTTCCCCAATCTCGGTCTGCGGGCAGTGTAATAAAACTGTCTGGATTGGAGGAAAGAAACAGTCTACATTCATTGCGTATCACAGAGTCAACCCCTTGTGTTACAATAAAGCAAACTTAAAATATTGTACCATGGGAGGGAAATTGTACTGGGAGGGGAGGAACCTGAAACACGAAACAGAAGTGTCATTCAGTAATGAACCGATAGTTTTGGATTTACTGAAAAATGACGATGACAGAGTGTGTCTACAGTTTGATCAGGTGATCTGTTTTGCAAAAGACGAGGATGGTTCAGACCCTGAAAATAAAATAAAACAATTGACTCTTGAACTAAAAAGGCAGGAAATGGAAAATAAGAGAAAAAGACTCGAACAAGAGAGGTTAAACTCTCTCAGTGAGCAGTATGAGCAATTAGAAAAACAATACGATAATTGGAAGCTACCTAGCCCTAATCAGAATCTATTTATAGATCTGATGCAGGAAATAGCTACCGAATTAGGATTAACTAATTGTTGGATATGTGGCGGCCTGAAATCAGCCGAAAGATGGCCATGGAAGGGAGAAGGATTAACCCCGGAACAATTACTTAAGTGGACAGGATTGAAATTATCCAAAACAACCCGGTGACCAGAGGGGTGGGTGATTGACAAAAGAATCATTGGAACTTTTTGTGTCAGTCGGGAAGGAAGGGAATTCACTGAGCTAGTTGGTTACACCCCGTGTGTAAAAACTCTCTCGGTAAATTCAGATAAAAAGACAAAAATCTGGCAGCCGGAATCACCCGAGGGCTATTGGAGCCAATCTCGGGAAAATAATTGCGAATGGGTAGATTTAATTGGTTTATGTTGGAACAAACAGGACGGGGCGAATCCCTTCCATGCCTTTCTCGGCCTGAGGGAATATTGGGAGGACCCGGCAAAACTTAACAGAGATTGGAAGGCACCGGATGGGATTTACTGGATATGCGGAAAGAAAGCATACAGTGAATTACCCAGAAATTGGAAGGGATCATGCACACTCGGAATAATTCGGCCTTTCTTCTTTACATTACCTAAAGATGAAAGTAGGTCTTTAGGTGCTCCCCTCTTTGAAACTCTAGCCCGACAAAAGAGGGAATTGAAACGAGAGCTACCAATAGCCGGAGGTAACCACAAATGGAAGGGGGAGGAATGGCCCGCCGAAAGGATCATACAATATTATGGACCAGCAACATGGGCAAATGATGGCAGTTGGGGATACAGGACCCCAATCTACCTCCTGAATCGGCTCATTAGGTTACAGGCTGTGGTAGAAGTTGTTTCAAACCACACTTCAGAAGCCCTGGAACTCCTAGCAAAACAACATTCCCAGATGAGAGCCTTTGTATACCAAAACAGACTCGCTCTCGACTATTTGCTAGCTGAGGAGGGAGGAGTGTGTGGCAGATATAACGAGTCAGAGTGTTGCATGGAAATAGATGACTTCGGAGAAACTATAAAGGGTCTAGCTGCTGAAATAAAGAAAGTAGCCCATGTACCCGTCCAGAAATGGAATTCGATTTTACAAGCCTCTTGGTGGGATCAAATTTTTGGGCAAGGGGCATGGTGGAAAAAGCTAGTATTCTTTATAGGATGTTCAATTGCCGGAGTCATCTTCCTACCCTGCCTAATTCCTTGTCTGATCAGACTGATACATTCTGTCGTTCAAGGAATGCAGATTGCCTCTCTCCCAATAGACCCAGAAAAGGCACAAGGAAACGCTACCCTCCTTTCAAAAATCATGAAGTTAGAAGAAGAGAAAGAGAGTAGAAATGCGGTTAAAGCATTGAGAGAATTTGAAAACAAACATATGTTGTCCCCAGAAAATGTAGAAGAGTCAGACAAAGAGGAAAACGACATTATCTAACCCGATATTCCTCTGAAAAAGTATGTAAACACGAATTTTTAATATGGTCAAATTATTAGGTGGGGGACTGTAATAAAGAATTGGGTAAATAAAAATTCGGAATAAAAGGTTTAAATAAAGTATGTGTAATTATAACTAATGAAAATATGGAATAAGGAATTCTCCTCCAGGTGGAGGCAGAATTCCTTTTCCAAAGTCACGGATTGCAAAAGAACCCCCCCAGATAACAAACCTCAGCAGGCTCATCAACTCAGAGGAAAGGACAGGACACAGGCCATCATAGAAACAAAAGAACCAGCCTGAAAGTCTACCTCCGGACAAAGGCAACGCCCGGCCGATTTTGGCCCGGAGACCATCAAGCAAGACAAAAGGGACGAGCCTCAGGAAGATGGTCGTTGCCAGAATCGAACACCACACCCGCCAAACCCAAACTACAGAAACTCAATCAAGAAAGACAAAGAAGAGACTACTCCTCCGAGATATCCATCGGCACTAGCCCGGATCCCTCGACTCTGCTGTGATGAAATATGTTAAAATACATACAGACTCACTTTGCATTTGAGGAGACTCTGCCCGGACACTTACTGACTCAATGTTCTAGGCCAGGAAATCCATTCACCCAACAATCAGGGACACTTGGTGAATGGGAACTGGTTGGAATTCTAGCCTGGGGACATAAAATCCCTATAAAAACCCAGGCCAAAGAACCCTCAGACGTGGATTTGGGAACACCTATACCTTGCGTATAGACCCTGTCCACCCAGCGCTGCGCTGTCCATTTATTGTGGTTTTCCTCGCTGTTTTGTTGCTTTATTAATTTATAATAAATTTACCTTTTTAATCTTTAATCTGCTGTTGCATTTATAACAAGAGGTTCTTGATTGTTCGAAGGATAGATTTCCTGGCACTGGAGAATAGGGTCAATAGACGTTGGGCAGAGGCTCCTCATATGTAAAGAGGTCCAGGATGTCTTTTTGATATCATTTTGGTCTGGGCCATTAGGGTGGAGTGGTGGGACCCATCCTGGAGCCGATGGATATCTCGGCTGTCTCCTCTTCCTTTGTCTAGTTTTTCCATTTCTCCAACACAGGTGGGCAGGGCGAAGATGCTCGGGCTCCGCGATATCTCGTCCGGCCCGTTCCTTTGTTTGTTCGATGGCCCATGTCCTGTCTATTCTTTCGGGGCTGATGTGCCTGCTTGTGATTGTTATCTGGGTACTTGGCTGCAATCTGTTGCCTCTCGGAGGAGAATCACGACCAGATCCGGAGAAGGACTTATTCCCATTATATGTTATATTTTTATGACATCGCAATCACATATATATTTTAATTATACCTTTACGAATTTTTACTCATAGATTAATTTATTACAATCCCTCCTGAAAATTTACCAACAGTGCTAATCTAGCACAGAATAACTGAGGAGACATAGGAGATCTTTAGTGAATTCACACATGAATATCCCATGGTTCTCCAAAACTAGGAAGGACAAGAATGATCTGAGTAAATTGTGAGCTTCTCCTTAACAGCCTAAACATGAGATGAAAACCTTTTCAGAATGGAAGTTTGGCCCAGTTACCAACCGTGAAGAGTAAACACTTAGAGTAATGGTGTCAGGAAGCAGTTAATAATTTTTTCTGTCCCCTTGTTGAGGGTTAGGTGTCTGGTTTTTTTTTTTCTGATTTTTTTGTTGTTCTGGCCTGCTCGTGGAATTTTTACCCATTAGTTGCTGGGACAACATAACTGTGGGTACTTAGTGGGTGCTCGACAAAGGACAAAGAGTGGCCGGGCCCAGGGAGGCGGGGAGGAAGGGGGCAGGAAAGGAGTGTGGGGACAGTTTTTGGCTGGTTTTCTTTGGCTTCGGGGAAAGACATTCGTTTTCTGGGTCACAGCGGCTGCGGGAAAGAGAAGGGAATTTCGCCATCACCCAGACGGAGCTGCTGCTTCTTCTCCTTCTTCCCTCTTTGTTGGTGGCCTCGCACCCCCTGTCCTGCCGGGACGTGTGGCAGTGCCAGCCACCGCCGTGGAGCTGCTGATCCACCTCAGCCACCAGCCCAGGATCTCAGCTCATCCCTGCTGTTCCAGCTGAGTGTTCCTCAGAGCCCTGCAGGAGCACCGGGACTGGCTGCCCGAGGGGGTTTGTGAAGCAAAGCCTCTCCTCCATCCCTTCCTGTCTCAGCCGAGAAAGCTGCCACGGGGTCCCTGGTTCTGTTTTCTTGTTAATGCTGTAGTTATTGTTGTTTGTTTGCCTGGTTATACTAGTAAAGAACTGTTATTCCTATCCCTAGATCTCTGCCTAAAGGCCCCTTGATTTCAAAATTATAATAATTCAGAGGGATGGGGTCTACATTATTTCATCCCAAGGGAGGCTCCTGCTCTCCCTAGCGGACACCTGTCCTCTAGAACCAAGACACCCCTGAAAATTAACATTGAATGTGATAAAATTGACACTACAAATTGTGTCACTTGCTATTACTTGGAAAATGATTCAGTGAGGAGCAAACAAAGTTAGAACATAAGAGAAAGGACTGGAAAATATGCACTAGTCAGGTGGGTGTATCTCTCTGGGCTTGTAAAGCAAACAGCTGAGGAGTCAGGGGTGTTGTAGTCTAAGGCCTGGTGTTCTGAAGATCTCGGGATGTAACGGAAAGTTAGTAAATCCCCTCTCCGTAATATGGTAATGACTTCTGCAATTAGCCAATAGCACCTAGCTGTGATGAAAGCAGATGGGAGTAGCATAGTAACCCTAGGTTATAAAATGGTAAATTCCCCTGCAATAAATGCCGTATTCACTATCCATCACATTGGTGCTGTGGGTTATGGTCCAAGTGGCCAAGGGGAGCCACCATGCTGGCTTATGAATCAGGGTGTCTGCCTTGCTTGAAAAGCTACACAGGGGGTGATCAGAAGGAACCTGAGAGCCACTGACAGCACTGACAGGAGGCTACTGAGATGCAGGATGATGATTTAAAATACAAAATCTCTGTCCAGCTGGAACCACCTACATTTGCTTTGCATTGCAATGTAAAAGTAGATGATGTATGTAATTGCAATAGCGGTTATATATAAGGGTGTATAGATACCTAAATCTAAACAGGCTGATGTGTAATTACATGGGAGTGCAAATATTTACTTTAAAGAGATATCTGGTCTAAATCAATTTTCTGTGCAGTAAGTTTTGATATATAATCCAAATAGAAGTGTAAGCTGACACACTCAGATACACAAGTATAAACACAGAAGTGTAAATTGAGATAAGGCTGAATACATATGAGATGCAGTTCTAAATTCATGTATATGTAAATGTGTCTGTGTCTAAATAGATTTAAGAGAAAATAGATCTAAGTGAAAATAGGTGAGACACATGAAATATGGCTCTTCCCTATGTGTAAGTAGCTGTGTGTGTAAAAACGTGTCTTTGCTAAACAGGGGTGTTAAAAAAAAGAGAAAAGGATGTTTTTAGAAAGAACCACCCTCAAAATATGTTTTTTGTGTCCCTCTCCTTTACCCCGGGTGCAGGGCAGGGGCTTTGGGCAGGGGAGGAGGAATGTGATTGCTTTGACCCCATTCCTGGTGAGCTGGGGCTGGGGCAGCCCCAGGTGTGGCCAGTGAAGATGAGGATGATGGAAATGGGCAGCCCCAGGTGTGTGTGGTCAATGAGGATGAGGTAGGTCCTGCTGTGGGAAGAGGGTTTGGCAGCTGGGGAGCTCCTGGCCCTGCTGCTGGAGGAAGCTGGGGAAGGGGAGACAGAGGCAGTCCCAGGGTGTCTCCCCAGGAGATTGTTTCCCAGGAGCTTGGGGGAGCAGCTAGTGTGCACCTGAATGTGGGGTTTCAGCATATCTGAAGGAAGATAGAGTACCAAAGAGCCAGGCAGGAGAGGGGAGAAGGGAGAAGGAGGTGACTACGAATGAATATGAATGTGTAAACCAGTAAGTAAACTGGGATATAAGCACTAAAAGTGCTTGGGACAAGTAGAGGTACAATATTCCCTCTGTCAGGAGCAGCCACGACGTGTTTTCAGTTTTGAATCTGGATTTCAAGAGTGGGCTCTGAGAGAGGATGGTAGTACTTTCCCTTGTGAAGGAAAGCACTGAGTCCCTGTCCATCAACAGGTTCCTCTCCCTTCACTGTTTGTGTAAGAACACTCCCAGATATATTCAATTGTGGAACTTGGCTCCAAGAGAAGTAGGAGTTTAGGAAGGAAAAATAAAATCTAAAAAACCAGCCAAACAAAAAACCCCATGAAAAACCACCCCAAATCAAACCAGTCAGTAGGAGGAAGTAAGTAACAGGGAATATGAATTAGTCATGAGCAATCATATCAGATCAAGTGGGTTTTGTTTTTTCTCTGATGTGGCAATGTACATTTTATATAGGAGATAAGCAGAAGACAATTTTAATACTGATTTTAGTCATCTTTTCTTGTATCATCCACGTGTGTTCATAAACACAGGACCTGGATTATAGCCTAGAAAGCTGTTTAAGGCTTCTGTACAGTGGATGAAAACTTGCTGGAATATGATACTTCACAAAACATTTACCAGAGGTTTGCTGTTGAAATGACAAATACATTGAGAGAGATTTCTGCCTTGGGTGCTATTAAATAAACTCATCAGTGGTCCAGGCTGTGGATTGGAGTGGAATTTTTATTCGATATGCAGTTGGGACTGACCTACAAGTGGCTGAGAGCACTCTGGAAGGCAGCCTAGGAGCCTTCCCCAGGGCAGTGATGTTCCTGCTGTGTTTCCCCCTTAATCCTAGATCCTGAATTCCATGAAGTGATCTGTCCCCACACTTTTGATATCCAGCAGCTTGACCTGATCTCCAGTCTATTAACCAGCTGCTTATGGGATGCGATCCCATGTTATGGAAAAAATAACTCCCTCACTGCATGGTCCTGAGGAATGTGTTGGGCTCCAGGGAGCCAGGACAGCTTTGCTGCACTTGCCCTGGCTGGGGTCAGGTGACCCAAACCATTCTGGGGAAGCAAGGGCATCTTGGAGAGAGTAGGAAAAGAGGGAAATTGAGATTTGAGGTTTCCCTTCTTATGAAGCGTGTGAACCCTGGATAAGACTTTGATTTTTTTAATTAGTCAACTTTAATATTAAAAATTTTCCTGCAGCTTATGCAGCAGGGAATGGGGAACTAATATATAAATGAAGATTGTATGGGAAAACAGTCTCTGGAATGTGTTCTTAAAAGCACAGATAAGGATGTGCTACACAGTTTGGATTTTTCTCACTATGGCCACTTAAGAATTCCATCTTTTTGCTAAATTTCAGGTAGGTAGCAACAGTCTCACTCTAGTGAGAAAATGGAACATTGTGGCCTAAAGTGCCAAAACCCAAACTTCAAACTGCAGTAATTTAATTTCAAACTGCAAGGCACATATCCATGCAATGCAGTGGAAAAGGGAAACAAGGAGTGAGGGGAATCCCAACCAGCATTTACACCAGTGGTGACACACATACAACTATGGTGCAGTAGGCTGTGAGGCTCATTGCAGCTCCCTGAAGGCTGCATGGAAGTGAATTTTTGAGCTAACATGGGGCCTTTTTACTGAAGGTGAGAAGTAGGTAGTTATAAATGGGAATAAGGATAACTTACTGAATTCCCTCTTTTTTTTTTTTTTTACCTTTGTGTGTGTGTTTGTGCTGATTTTTGTAAAAAAGCCCAGAATTATCAACTTTTGTCTCAAACCCTTTTCCACAAAAGAAAGGGGTTAAAAGTGAGAATCTAAGGCAGTGACAAAATCTTGGTAGACTCTGCTGGAATCCTTGTGTTGGTGTTGAGGCTGGATGTCCAAGGCTCATCCTGTGCTGAGGAGGGAGGGCTGAATTCCTGGATTCTGTTACTGATTCTCAGGGTGACCTCAGGCAGACGATTAACTCACTGTGCTTGGGTTGCATCATCTGTTACACGAATATAAGTCTTGTCTCTGTTACAGAGATTTTGTGTGTCCTGTCTATGAAGTATTTTTAGATTGACACAAAATTGCAGAAGTGGAGAATGCAATTAGTCAATGCAGGATTAAACATGGGCCTGCACAGTTGTTTATCCTCAGCATAAACAAGGAGGAGTGGTAATCAGGGATGGCAGCTTTTGCAAGAAAAACTGATTTTTGCAGCAAATGTAGTTAATGCTCTGTGGAGAAAAGATGATGTGATTTAATCTAAAATGTAAAGCTACTTTTTAGCCACAAAAATTTGGGTTTTTTTCTGATGGAAATAACAAAACATTATTGTGGGAGATGAGGGCATAATTTCTAAAAAGTTACGGCCTTTTAAACTAGTTTTACTTGGATGGTGGAGTAGTATATACAGTTTTACTACTCCTTAAAATATACTTTTCATCAAAGTGAATTAATGTCTTGAAAAGCATGTAATTTGCTTATTTATGTTGTATGTCAGCTGGGAATACTGAAACGATTTTGTAATTAGAAGCAAAAGAAACACTGGTTCTTTGGAGGGGACTGAGTCCATATGCAATAACTCTCAGCTGAAAAATAGGGAAGAGACTGAGTGTTTCCTTTATTTTGGTTTTGCTTCCTGTTGAAGTAGCCAGGTATAGCCACTTCGAAACAATTTACTTTGCTTGATGTGTCTCTTGAGACAGCAAGCTCTGCAGTCACAGACAGTGGTTGGGAAATAATTTTGATATACAGGCCAGTGTGCTGTTCTTCCCATGGGAATATTTGCCTTGGAAAGAATTTGGAAGTTCTGTGCTTTGGAAATGCTTCCCTTTCCCTCTCAGCAGGGGTGGAAAACACATACAATCTCTTTATTTCAGTTGAATACAAGCCTAAGAAGTAAAGCTTTGTGTCAACCTCTATACATGATAAAAAGTGTTTCTGCCCTGTTTGAAGTGATGGGTCATAAAGGGGATGCTGGTGTTGCACTGAGCCATGGCCTGGTTTAGTGACACCTGAAAATTTCTTTTGTTCCATTTTGACTTACTTCAGGAGACAGCAATATGTGCAGTGAGAGGGGCTGTGGTCTAGGATTTGCATCACTGATGTAAATCATAAATTGATAGTATTTCAAAAGAATATTTGTTTGCTTTTATTTTTGAGCTTCTTCCTTTTAACTTTTATCTGCATAAAACCTGACAGACTGGAGGTGGAAAGATTTAGTTGCTATGGAGGCTGTTCACAGTCTCTGTTAATCATGAGAATTCGGGGAAAAAAGATGCTGCACCCAGAGTCTGCCAGTTAGAGTCAGTCAGAACTCTAAGGGGATTTTTCATCCCTATAGCTAAAAAGAAAAGCAGCTGCTCATCATTTGCCTAACCTTGCATGGGCTGATTTTAATCAGTAGAAAACATTTGGAACTGATTGTCCTTCAGTTTTGGAGTGTCCAGTAATCTTCTGTGTACATACAACTGGCGCACCTTCAGCATTGGAATACTTGGCTAAACCATGTTTTGCAATATCATTATCTTTTGGAAAGAGAAGAGGAAACAACACTAATTTCCCAATGAACAAATATTTGCAGTCTTCTGTATAGGTTGCATTGCTAGCTGATTTTCTGCAGTTGTTGTATGAAATCTATTCATCAGAGTTAATAAATTTCCAAGTGAGTAATACTGTTTATTTGTATTGATTAAAATTGGGCTAAATTCTGAGCCATTTAGCATTGCTTGGCTACAACTGATGAAGCAATTTGACCTTGTTACTTTTTTGACAGAATTCACTGTTAAATTATTGGTAAATTTTGAAGCTGTAAAAAGTTTCTGCTGATTACCTAGGAGTGGTTTTGGTTAAAAGTCTTACTCTTTCCTGCAGAATTAGGGTGTTGAACTTTTACAGATAGCTACTGATACCTGCTTTTGGCTGAATTTTCTGTTAAATAAAACTCAAGATTGACTTGGATAGTACTACTTGATAAAATGGAAACCATTGTTAAAAAGCCACTCAGAGGGAGATACACAGAAAAAACCATGCATTTAAACAATGTTTTGTGTCAACAATGCATTCCCTCTTTAACAGGGAATTTGGAAAAACTCAAATATATATATATTTTTTCAAATATAAATTGTGTTCACTTGTATTGATGACTGGTGGCTTTTGGATAGTGTTTATAATAGGGTGAATCAGAACATGGCAGTGGGATATCTAGAGCTGATTGTACTAACCCAATTAAGAGCCGGTCAGGGTGACCCAGATCTATCCAAGATTAACTTGTGCTGAATGAGCTATCCTGGACCAAGGGCAGCCCTAGATAAAGCCTACAACTTTCTCTTGCTGTTTATGTGAAAGGCTCATGTTGGCTCCTGTTCCTATAACCTTGTAAAGGAGAGAGAACGGATTGTGTGCACTGGATTTTGGTGTATGCAGGGGTCCAGCAGCTGAAGGCTTTACAGGGGTGAATTTAATAATCCTGAGCAGAAAGCATGCAAAAAAATATGCTCAAGCCTGCCTGACCATGATAAAGGGTGTTAAATAGGGTTTTGTTGCTTTTTTGTTTTTGCTTTTTTTTTTTCTCCTGGAAAAATGGAATCTCTGAAAGTTCTGTGATTGCACTGTTTCTAGTGCAGTAAAAATCACACTGATAATAGAGTTAGGTCTGTTCACAGGTCTGATGAGCTAAGTCACTCTTAGCTGCTAGACATTGGGTAAGGTCATGCTGGCTATTGTGGGGTTTCTGCCTGGTAAATACCTTCAACTTATATTATTTTCTGTCATCTTCTGAAGTCTCCTTGAAGGGGTAAGGATGTTCTCTGCTAGATAAATTATTGCATTACATAGTGTATGCCAGTCTTGGATGTGAAATGACTGAAATGGAAAGAGCCTGGGCTGAAATACTTCCTGGACTTCTCTTATAATTGGAGAATGAGGTAATTTAAGTTGGAGTCAGTAAAGGCTGTTCCAATAATAATTTCTAATAAAAAGTTAATTTGAACAAGTTTATTGCTTACTATATGAAATAATTGAATTCAGAATAAGGCTTCTTAAGGAGGCTTCTGATGCTCTCTTATGCTGCCTCTTTGATTTCCACATCTCCCCTCTCCTCATTCAATGGGGTTTTAGTGTATTGCCATTTCCTAGGGTGCAGTGACACATCCACAGTCTTCCCTTTTCCTCCTTGCATTTAGGTGCTGCTGTTCCTGGGCCAGGCAGTTTTTCTCTACACGAGATGGAATTGTCAGAGATTTTTCCAATGTTTATCTTAACTTCTCTGCCAGGTGTTGGAAGAAACTGTGCTGGGCATCAAGGAGGAGATTCTGTGCCATGTAAGCAAACCCCATCATCATCATCATAACCTTTGCAAAACCAGGGTCAGTGCTTTACACACACCAAGTGTTCCATTCCCTTGAAACTTTCAACCCATTTAAATCCGGCTCTCAGAGGGGGAAAGGGCCATATTCAAATTTGGATAACACTAAAGCATTTACAGCAAAGGCAGCTCATAAGGCACTAGTTTGGGGGACATTTGGGAAGTGTCTCCAATAACCAAACGTACTGCTCAGAATAAGGAAATAACTGCACATGAACATCAATGGAAGGAGGAGGTGGGGAACAAGACATTAATTTCTCCCTATTGATCTGAAACCAGATCTCTCAAATCCTTGGGTAAAACATTTGTGCTACCAAGGGTCTAAATGGCAGTTTTGGGTCTCAGTGCTTAGGGATTTTAATAGGAGTATTTGCATTATCCTCTCCAGAGCAGTAATTTACCTCTTGGACTTTGCTATTTCCAGATAACACCTTTCTCTGAGAGTTTATTTGAATGAAATTAATTTTGCTTGTAAACTTTTTAATTTTTAATTAATTTTTGCTTTTAACCTTTCTAGGGCTGTGACATGCTGCTTCACTAGTGTTGCATTTTTTCTCCCAGCAGCAATATTAACAGTTTTGGAGGCCATTGCATGAATATTCCATTCACTGGGCAAGGGCATATTTAGATCTGCACTAAATCATTGTAAACAAAATGTGATGCTTTTTCAATGCCATGTGAACAAATGTGTTGTGTCAGAAGCCCCATCAAGAATCCTTGGATACCACCTCAGTCTTGGAAAGTGCCCCAGCTGCAGACCGTAGGAAGTTCTGTCTGAAGCCAGCCCTGTACATTTGTCCTGTCCTTGAGCATCTGCTCTTCACCTCAGCTGAAGACAAGGCAGTGCATTAAAACTTTGTCCTGGAATGTATTGAGAGACCCCCAGCTATTCACCACCCTTCACAGAAGTAAAAGTGAATGCCGTTTATTTCTATTATTAACACACCTTTTATAGGGTTCTACAGGGTCCGCGGGCTAAGCAAGTTACTATTGGGTAACACACAGATTTACATTTTCTCTCCTACACACAAGGATAGTGTTTTGCTTTACTCTCTCTTCTGCAGGAAGGTTTCAAGGACTTTAGCCTTTAATATCATGACTTATTTCAAAGACTGGTTTGTGCAGACAGGCCTTTACTAATATATAAAATATAGCAACAACTCGCCCTTTCTCTTTTTGCACAAACCAGGCTTTGGATGTGACTCATTCTATACTTTTATGAAGACAAGATAACATACAACTTAAAACTGTCATCCCGATTAATGCTATAAGTAAAGTCCGTCCCCCTTCTAGCACAAGAGACCTCAACCATCCAGTGATGCCCCAGCCGGCAAACCAACTTCTAATGGGGTCACTATCTTCTTTCAGGGCATGTAACCCATCCTGTAACTGTTGTAGTTGCTTATGGATGGAAGCTGAATGATCAGTAAGATTCAGACAGCAGATGCCTCCAAACTCCTCATAACCATGTCCTTGTGCTAAGATCAAGAAATCAATTGCAGCTTGATTTTTTAATACTGCATGACATACACTACTCACATCAGCTGGAAGTTCACTTAACATTGTGGATATTAAGTTCAATTCTCTCTTAGTCTAACAAGTGAGTCTTTTTGGAGCTGCTAAGCCTTCATTCATTCAGGCTTCACTTTGACTGTTTGATGTTTTTCACTTTGCTAGCTACATTCAGCAATTGGTGTAAGCTTGGATGGAACAAAGTTTCCCAACAGGGTCTTCTATGTGGACTAGCAGGAATTCCATTCCATGCTCTGTCTCCACAGATTAGGAATATGGAACTAGGTAATCACTTTGGTAATTGTCCTGTGAGATTGCACCATGAATAAAGGCTTTACTTTCAGTGGTAGTAACGAGATCAGCTATAGGGTTGACTGCAGCCCAGTGCTGCATTACTTTGTTGGAATGGCTTTTGTTGGGGGTTCAAACATTATTCATCCACCTGAGGTATTGGTGGAACCTAACAAATCCAATTCTTCTGGGGGCCCTATGGTAATATTAAGAACTTTGGTAATTTTTGTTTGCCAACAGGCTTCAAGTTGTCTTAATGTGAAGCCAACAGTGCGACTGCACTCTTGCAACATTGCCAATCGACTCAGTCAAGTCTCATTACTAACTAAACCTTTAAATGCTTGAGGATCCCATTCAGGGACTCCTATGAGACAGGTGAAAAAGGATCTCCAGGTGTGGCTAGGCTTAGACACATTGACTTTTGGCCAGTTCAATGTGCCAGAGTGACCCACATGTTCTGCCTCTTTTGGATGTTAGTTAGCAGACAGTTGGTCGGGACTATACACAGCACAATTACCATAAGCAGTTTGTTCCATGTAAATGACACCATATTTGCAAACTTACAGCTAAAACTTCAATCGTTAAATGAACTTTCAAAGATGCTTACACTACCTCTTGAAGGGGGAATACTTATACTTTATACTAACATAAGAATTACTACACAGGCTAAACTCTTTATCTTAAACTATTATCTAACCACTTTTAACACACGTGCTCTGGTATATATGTAGTCTAAGTGTGAAAGCAATTTGCTGAAAGGGTAAACACACAACTACAATTTGCTTTATATACAGTTAGATGGAGTCTACACCTTTCTTAGATCTTCTACAGAATTTCCCTCACAAACAGACTATGATTTAACACGATTCAGTCTTGGAACGTTCACTGCTCCCATGATGTCAGCTGGCAGCTGATTGGTACTGAGGGCTTTGATATTCAAGTTGTTCTTCACATCCTTCTAAATCTTAAAACAAAGGATAACTGAAAAATTGGTAGAGACACAACATCATAATAACAACATGAAATTTCTGGTGGTAAACTGTCTGTGTAGTGTTCAGACACAACTGTGTCCTGACAGGTCCACTTCTGATCCATGTCTGGAGTACCAAGGCTGTGTGATGACTTCTCTGTTCACTGGATCTCGTGTGTTCAGAGGCAGACAGTCTGGTCACATGAACAGGTGACCTTTTTGAACCTGCCAACAAAACACAGGCACTTCTCTCCTTGAAGTTAATGAATTACACTAATCAAATGCTTTTAGGGCATCAATTTCCCCAGTTTTCTTAAAAAAAATAAAAATGAGATATACTTCTGTTATACACATCAACATTAACACAAAATCATATACACAATTAATAAGAACCTATAACAGTTAAAAATAAATCATAAACATTATTAATAAGTTATGTAGTATAAAACTACTATTAATTACTAAAACACTGCACCAGCATCCCATAGTTTGCAAACAAACAGAAACAAAAAATCATCAGTGAAGGATTAGATAACCACCTCCGGAAATGATTCTCCAAGCCCACTTCAAAATTGATCCTGCTGTCATATTAATAGGGTCAAATTGCTGAGTCAAAAAGTGACTCAAATACTGATTTGGTACAGAAAACATCTGGATCTGTTGGCAAACATTCCATCCAGGTAAAGTCAAGGCTTGGCCAGGACCTAGGCTTTAAACTGGAAAGATGCCTCTTAACATATTTCTAAAACAAGGTTCTCAATAGTAGCAGCTATGAGATGCTTACAGCACAGCAAACTGTTGAAATGCATTTGTACAAAGCAAATGATCAGAAGCCTTAGGTACCAGACCAATTAAACCATGCAGCAGTTGGTTTAATCTGAAGCCTCTCCCATGGCAGCTGACCCTTAGCAATGGTACATCTTCTTAAAATTCTGGAAACACTGAAAAATAAGAAAGCTATAACAAACAAAAACTGCAGAGATTGCAACGAACAATAGAACTCCCGATGAAGTCAAGGGTGTCACAGACTGCATTCACTTCTATCCACAAGCAGGTGTTCATCAGCGTTCTGTCACAGCTGTTTTAGTTGTCGCTATCTTCATCTCTCTAGGAAAATAACTATACTTTGCAGTTTAGACAAGTGTCTCCAATAAAACATAAACCAATTTAAATTAAACAATATTTAAACCTAATAAAAATTAATTATAACAAAAGGAAATAACAAAAGTTAACCTTAAAAGAATATCTAAGTTAGAAAACTTAACTTAAAAACATTCAAGCCTAAACATAATAAAACTTGACTATTCTTAATTCTATTAACACTTAATCTATATTAAATAAAAACATAACTTTTAAACACCATGTAACAATAACATGGAATCACTATAAAGAGTATAAAAATGTAACAAATACATCACAATTTTATGTCATCTAGCTTTGAGAATAACTCACAATAGCTGCAAATGTTACTAAAAATACTTATTCATAATAGGAATTTGCCTAGTATATACTCAAATTGGTTAGGATTTCAAAGTGCAGTTTTTCTAGAGAAAAACCACAACAACACAGGATTTGGCAAGTTGCCATTCAGCTTTTGTAGCACTTTTCAGAAACATAAAGTCCAATTCTTAAACTAAAATCCAAAATCCAAATTGGTATATGTGCAGTTATATGTGTGTTATATAACAAAAGGACTCACATTGAAATTACCTTATTAAAATTATGGAAAAAACAAGCAAATGGATAACACATGCACTAACTTAACTTTGTCTTGTACAGTAAAGTTCTCTTAACTAATTATTTTTTAAACCACAAATCTCTTCTGTAGATAACATTAATTGGAAGGTTTTCCTAGTAGCTGTAAATCATACCATATTTTAACCTTAGGTTCTAAAACCAATTATTGCAAGGCAACTTCTGTTAATATTCACCTTAAACACTTTTTTTTTTTTTTAACTTTCAAAGAATCACAATAATTTCTCTAGTAAAACTCTAAAAACTGCCACTGCATAAACTCATAATTACTTAAAACACAAAATTAACTCTAAAAGGGTATATAATAACATTTTGAAAACCCAATAAATCATGAATTTTTAACAAACTGGGTATTATCCCGGTGCTTTTTCTTAGAGAGGGATTGGGGGGGAGTTAGCTGCCCGCCCTGCTGCTGCTCTCTGCTGCTGTTACCTTTCTTCACATCCTCCACATACTCTCGCAGAGAGGAAAAATGGAGAGAAAGAAAAAAAAAACCTGACAAAGTTAACTTTGACAAATGCAGTTATTTCTCTCAATTTCTGTCTTATTGTTTGCAGATAGAGGAAAAAGGGCACGATTTTACAAAAGCAGGTGATGTTACATGAAAAGTCTCTCACGGCCAGGTGCTAACAACGGTGACCATTGCAGCTTATCAACTTAGAATTACAGTGATGAATTTTGAACTAGATACCATACAGTTTGCAATGTTTTGGCTATTTTGTCTCTCTTTGAAGCTGTCTGAGCCACCTGTTTCTGCTCAACTGCTTCTGTAATTGTTCACTGTGGCCTTGGAACTTTTCTTGCACTGCTTCTGCCCCAAGGGTGCCTTTGTTCTCTGCGCACACCTCAGTGCTCCCCCATGTCCCCCTGGTTTGGGTGGAAACCAATCTAAATTTGGCTTCTTTTCTTCCAGGGCAGTAAAGTTGGAACTTAAATAAGATTGTAGCATTAAAAGTGACTCCAAAAGTGAAGCAAATAGTTCCGGATGTATCACATCCTGCCATAACTGAACAGATTCTGTTCGTTGTTTCAGCGTTTGCTGTGGAATTTCTTTCTCATTATTTTCTTCTCTCTGACTCTCCCTCCCTCTTTCCATGGGCAGCATAGATAGGAGTGCTTGCCCAGCAGTGGGAGGTAAAGGCGTCTGCTGCTGTGATGCAGGTAGAATTATGGGGCTCACAGCCTCAGCATATCTCGCTTTTCTGTTTTCTAAGGTATTAATTACAATCTGGCAAGTTTGACCAAGAGACACAGTGTCCTTGCTCTTTTCCGTGATTGCCATTTCCCATATCAGATGGATGATATTTCCGTCCGTCCCTTCACTGCAAAGAGCAGTGAGGGCACTGCCAAATGCCCGTGACAATTAGCCCATATAATGAGCATATCCAGGTCATTTTCCCTGGCTGCTTCGCCTCATTTAACGAGAATGCTAAGAAGCAGTTTTTTCGCTGCCGCAAATTCCACTTCCATGCTAGCAGCAAATGGCAGGGGGGAAGGTCGCGACCCCTCTACTACGCACCCCACACCTCGGTCTCCCCCAGCAACCTGAATTTCCATGTCCAACCGCTCCGCATCTCACCGCACTTAGGTTGCCTATCCAGTACCGATCCAAAGCAGCGTCTATCTGCGCTCAGATCTGCTCCACCAACCTCGGTCCAAGGCTCTGTCCCACCGTGTGTTGCCCCACTGAAGCCCCCCTGCCCGCAGGATGTCCTGTTCGAAGTGCCAAATATTGAGAGACTGCCAGCTTTTTCACCACTCTTCACAGAAGTAAAAGTGAATGCCGTTTATTTCTATCTTTAGCACACCTTTTATAGGGTTCTACAGGGTCCACGGGCTAAGCAAGTTACTATTGGGTAACACACACAGGTTTACATTTTTTCTCCTACACACAAGGATATTGTTTTGCTTTACTCTCTCTTCTGCAGGAAGGTTTCAAGGACTTTAGCCTTTAATATCATGACTTATTTCAAAGACTGGTTTGTGCAGACAGGCCTTTACTAATATATAAAATATAGCAACAGGAATGTTGTTATCTGATATTAGGCCAACCCAGATGTTTTTTTCTGTCTCAGCAGTGGTACATGCCATCCTGGGATGGCTTGTACTCTGCATCTGGGTGGCCATGGAATCCTACTATCCCATAAATATACCCACCAAAAATATAGATGTGCATTTATAATGAATTATAATTTTGTTCACATTTAATAGATGAAGTGAAATGGTTATTTCAAACCACTACTGAATGAACACTTGAGAAGTCTTAAATATTCATTTTACTGGACAAAAAGAAGCTCAATCTTGAGTGATCTCTTATTTCAGATATAAATGGATTTGTTGCTTTACTTAAAACAATTTACAATTTTCTGTGAGTTTTTACAATCTAAAAAGAAAAATATCCAAGTGCTCTAATGAAGTTATTCTAGAGAAACTTTTATTCCAGTTATCATATGATTGTAGTACAGACAAGATGGAGCTTGGAAATCACTGTTTGGATTCTCCACCCGAATTAAGACACTGAGTGGTATCTGAATCTTTAATGCCACAGAAAATTGAAGGGAATATTCTGCAAGGGTTTGCTTGCCAACAAATATAGCATCTTTGGTTGGTCAGTGACAGAAGGCAGACTGTCATAAAAGCATTTGCAGTTTCTGTCATCTTATTAATTGTTTCAGACACATTGCTGTTGGATATTGGATAGAAATCAAAAGGATTTGGATGGATGGATGGATTAGAAACCAAATGAAACTTTTTTGTTGATGTTGTGAAAATGAAAATGTTTGGTTGTAAATCAAGATGGTATCATGAAGTTGGATTTTCCCCTGATGGCTCTATTAGGCTTCAACATCTGTAATGGTGTGTTTATATAAAAATAAGAATGATGAGTGTGATAAATAATAAGATTAATAGCACTAAGAATGAGAATTGGGCTGTGTTGCTTTCACACATAGCAAAGATGAATTTGTGTCTCAGTCCTCAGTAATGTGGTTTAAAGAAACTTGGATGGAAGCAAAGCCTTGTTACAGGGCTGATGGGGAGATAAAACACACATCTGTTGTAATTTCTACAATACCTCCTTTCCTTGAAGATGATGATCTCAGTCAAGTCATTCCTGAAACTCAGCATTCATCCAGATTTCTCCCTGGGACTGTCAGAATCTACAATCTGTGCTGCACTGACTCTTGTACCCAGCAGTCTCATCAGTAGCAGGACTTTTCTGCTTCTCAGGGCTTCCTTATCCATCTCCTCAGGAGAAACGTTCTGTGTCCCCTGCAGCTGCACTTGATGGGGACAGAGGATCACTCACCCTGACAAGTGCAGGGTGTGTTTGAGAGTGTTTCCACCCTCTTCATGCAGGTCCCTTGGTGGACAGAGAGAAGAGCTTTGTCTCCTGACATCTCTGTGGTTCTCACTGTCACAGAAAAAGCCAGGACCTGCTGCCAGAGGTCACCCTCATTCCCAAGAATTTCAGGGCACAATGAAATGTATTTCCACCTAGTTAGAGACCTAACTGAGGGTGTGTTCCACCTCAGGGTTGTGTCTCAGTTTTAAATATCACCACTCCCTTGTCATATAAATCTCTTGGTTACTATTGGGAGTGTAGAAGATGTAATTATCCTGGGTCTTCTCAGAATCTGAATTTCAATACTTTGGAATTTTAGTGGTAGCAAGAAAAGCTTAAAAATTTCTTTAAAATATTTTTTAAGCACTTTAATTATAAATATTTTCTAATGGAAGTTCTTAATAAGCAGCATGAGGAAGTTGGAATGTGGCAATAATAAAGAATGCAAATCCCAACTGAGCCCTGAAGTATAGAATTGAAGACTCCATGAATTTAATTTTAAATAAAATGTTAACAGGTAATTTCCAGCATTTCTAGGAAGATAACTTATTATGTGGGGGTTTTGTGCTTATAAAATGTTTCAGTTTGAATTCTAGGATCTGAAGATCTGTAAGACAAAATTTTTATAGCATTTGGTACACATAATAATGGCTACTTTGAATTCTCTTTTTAACAGTTGTAACTTGGACTCATACTCAAATTACTGCCCTACCTAAATATCCACACATTCAGGATTTAAAAAATAAGTATTCGGAGAAAATTTATTTGAAGTAGGGAATACTCCCACAAAATGTTGTTTCTTTATGTCTGGAATGTATGAAATAACAGCTAAAGCTTTAGTTAGGTATAGTTTTAATTTAGTGCAGTCAACAGCTACAGATTATTTTGCTGAACTTGTTTTGAGCTTAAGGACAAACATGGAAATTATTTCCTCTACTATTAAGATTTACTTTAATTTACAGATTTTTTTTTCAGTGTGGAACTGGCATATTGGTAACAATATTGTCAGTATTGAATTCATGATTAACACTAGTAAATCTAGTGTTAATCATGAATAAGGGAAATTGTTCTACAAGTATTCAATTGTAGGAGGACAAGAACTGCATAAGCCCAGCAAATAATTGTGGCATATTTCACTGTAATTACAGTAATTGGGTTTTGTGTTCTTGTGAGTCAAAACATTGACAATAATTCAGAAGATGTTTCTGTTTTTATTTTCACTACAGTTTGTATGCATAGACTATTAACAGTCATGAAGAATAAAAAAGTTTTCAGACTGGTTTATTTTCTTTAATAGCCACACTAAAACTGTACTTCCTTGTGAAAATAAACCCTTTTACTATAATGGCAGTTCTGAATCCCATAATGGAATGTCACACTATATATTTATATTACATGATACATTTCCTATGTGTAATTCTAAGAGTTTGTATGTGTTAAGAGCTCTCCCTGCAGAGCTAAAAAGCTGCAAAATTACATTTCACTGACTATTAATTGTTTCAGTTTAAGGTCAAGTTCTTCTTGTCCTTTTAAAAAAAATAAATAAGGCAATCAGTGAAGAAGGATCACTTTCAAAGCTATTTTTGTCTTATTTTACTTCACTGTTATTGCTGTATATTTGGTTCCTCAGAATATCTGAATGAACAGTCAAGTATTTCCGGCCTTAAAAAGTTAAATGCATCAATATTGGAGACTTGAATTGGGTCTTGGAGAGCTGATCTCTGAACATATTGACAAGGTGTAGATGGTATCTCCAGATCAAAAACATGTTAAAACCACTTGCGGGCACAGTGATCATGTTAGATAAGAAATAGAAATGGACTAAGTCTTAAGAGAATAAAGAAATGCTTGTCAAAATAGTTTGCTGTAGAATATTGAAAAGCTTTGCTCTCTTGGCATCATTTGAATACAAATTGTCCTTTTAGATGCATTCCCAAAGGTGTCCTGGTCACATTCCTCCTGGACCAGCTGTGGCAGCATTTGAGCCTCAGGTGATCATGAAAAGCAGCTAATTTCTGTGTTTTTCCTGCTGTCATAATACTCCTGCTGCAGCCGTAAAGCACTATTTAATAGCTATTAATTAATATACCTACTGTGCAATGCACTCTGTGGGTGTCTCTGATGCTTCCCTTCCCCAGTCAATGAAGAAAATGTTTTCCAACCTCTTTGCCAGACTTTACCCACTAATACCCTCAGCCACACAAACTTGAATGAGTTTGGAAGTCCACTTTTCTTTGTGGATCTTTTGAAGAAAGAGCTTTCATAAAAAAAAAAAAAAAAAGGCAGTACTTTTTTTCAGGAACAGAGCCCAGGAGAGAGGAAATGTTAAAATAAAGTTGACCCTGTGTTTTGAGAGATGGGAGATTTCTATGATTTGGGTTGAGAATAAGAAACTGTAGGATTCAGTTACAGGCTGCCTGTTTGCCTGTCTTCCTTGTTTTGGGGCCCTTCCAAGCTAAGCCATGATTTTGTAGTGCATTATGGGTAATAATATGAATATTTACTTCATGGCTGTAGATTATATGTGGTCCAACTGCCTGGATGCTCCTCCCTTTTAAAGGAGAAAGGATAGGATGTGGCATTTCAGGAGTAAATGGAACTCTTGCCAGCTACAGATCTTTTTCCATGCATATGGAAATGCCCTTAAAGCCTCTACTTCTTACAACAAAATTTTGCCTTCCATTATGGATGCTAGCTTTGGAGCAGGCTGCAGGCCCATGGTCTCTCAGTCCTGCCTGAGAAGCTAGCCTGGGAAATTCATAGGAGGATTTCAAAACAATCCTCAGAGACAGAAAACAACTGCCAGGTGCTGTTTGTCTGTCCTCTTGTTTCCCTTGCAAGAGAAAGTCAGGGGGGTAGTGTGCCCCTGACCAATGATGGTGATGTAGCACTTTGCTAACCAATAAGAGTTTCTTTTCTGTACTTTCCACGTACCAGTCTATAAAACAGGCCTGAAATAATAAACCAGAGAATTCTCGTGTTGTGACTCCCTTGAGAGTCCGTGTCGTTCTTTATCGCCATTCCTAATCAGAACGATATTCCATCTTACTCAGCTGAACAGACTAGAAGGTCCCAAATGCTTTGGATTGGAAGGGACCTTAAAGATCATCCCGTTGCACCCCCTGCCATGGGCAGGGACACCTTTGACTAGCCCAGGCCCTATCCCTTTTATTGAGTCATTCCATGCAGAAAATTGGAAACCAATCATGGATATAATACAAGCAGAAATATAAAAGTTAAAGTATCTAGATTGGTAGCTTTTGTTCCATGTTTTTATGAATGCTTTTATCACAGCACAGTCAATAGACATTTGGAAATGTTTTTCAGATTAAATTGGCAAGGAAAATCTGTGCTTGCTGGGTCTGAAAGGGGCTGGGGCACACTCAGTGATCACTGCTCGATGTCTGAACAGATAGTGAAGGGCACCAGCACTACAGGACTTCTCTCCTGGACTCCACTAATTTCCAGTTCCCTTCTGACAGGTCCAATCTGTGCATAAGGAGATCCTTGCAGCAATTTGTGCAGTTAGTCCCTGACTGCTTTCTGAGTCTGTCAACAAATCTGCTTGTCAGAGAGTACCTAGCATTGCACAGGTTCAGAAGAATGGACACTTGCTCACTCTAAAATATAATTCATGCAAAATATTCAGCTAAATGTTTGAGGCCAATATGCTGCATTTAAAGAAGTTAATTTTGAAATATGTCTTGTAAAACAGACGTATTTATGATGCTGTATAAAATGTTTGGAGGGTTTTTTTGGGTGTTTTTTTGGTTTTTTTTTTTTGTTGCTGTTGTTTGGTTTGTCGTTTGTGGGGTTTTTCTGTTTTTTTTTTTGTTTTGTTTGGGTTTTTTGTGTTGTTTGTTTGTTTGGGTTTCTTTTGGTGAGTGTTACATTCTTCTTGTTTGCTAGGTCTGAAATGTATGCTCAGGCAGCTGAGCATGTGCATTCAATAGTATGTTTAATTGTTTCTCTGCATGTTTTTCAGCACTACGTGCCGTTTTCCAGTGTTAAATGCCCTTGTGATTTTCAGTAATGTGTTGGTATTAATTTACATCCCCATGCTATCCCATCAGGCCTGTAATGAGTGATTGAGTTCTAGGGACTGTAAGACCGTCTGTAATTTGGCCTGCAGGCTTATCTAAACAAAATAATGTACAACAAATAAAGGCACCATTAGTGCATTTTGAGTGCTGATTATTTCAAATCAGATACACAGGAAACCAGATGTTGAAGTTTATCTAAAACACTTGCAGCTCAGTCTGTAACTACAGTAGGAAGAGTGCTCAGTACTTTTTGCATGGAGTTCACAAAGTGTCTGTAGCAAATACAAATTTATTCTTATTCCCTAATTCATCTTTTCAGATGATCTTTTGTTTCTGTTCTGCTTGCAAACCACTGCTTAATTAATTTTGGCATAATTCTGCAGGTATTTTGGGAGAAAAATGCAGTTCTTTTACATTGCCCCAAATTTAAATCAGACACATCTTGAATATGGTGATAAATTTAGCTGCCTAAAATTAGGTACAGAAAGTAGCCTGAGCTTTTTTAACTGTACTCGTAGCTCTAAGAGTTGTGTATGAGACAATATATGTGGCATTTGCAGATGGCTTACATTTGAGTGTGTAGTTAGGATGTAAAATCACAGCTTCAGATACTCAGATTTGTAACAGTTTTACATAAAACTAAAGTAAAATTTTATTTACCTTATTTGGAATAGTACTGAGTACACTCCAGACACTACTCTAGCTTCACACAGTAATGAAGGAAAGGTCTTATAATTTTGGTAAAGAAATTACTCAGTCCATGCTAATTATGTTTCACCTTATTATTCCAACATGACTCCTCAGAGGAGCTCAAATGCCATTCACTTGCATAGTATTGAATGATACTAAATGATGCCAAAAGCAAGTTGAAGAGATTTTTAAAAGCAGACTTGTGTTGAGGTGTCAGACACTTCAGGCCTCTGGGCTTTCATAAGCTGCTGACTTTATTAATCTGAGAAAAGTAAGGCTTTGGATGTCCCAGTCTCGGCCCCAAATCAGTTTGCCTATGCAGCTTTACAAATACAGTATTTTTAAGTGAGGTGATACAAGTTCCTGACACAGGAAAGTAGACAAAACAGTAGTGTGATCTCACAGGCAGTTCATCCCTTCAGATAAAGGAAGCACAATTATCCCAGGGATTTTCTGTCGAAATGCAGCCTTACATATGAAATTAAATCATATATTTTTGTCCTTTGTATCGATGATATTGAGTAAAGCAGTCTGGCATTATGACGGGAGAGAGGGTTTTAACAGCTTCTGATCTGAAAGTGATGAGGAGATGGTGGCACTGAAGAAGCAGAGAACTGCTTTTCTTTTTTTTCCATCTTTATCTGAGAAGATGATAGTGCAACATTTTCCTTGTTATTTTGTCCTGCTGTTGATAGGCACTGGCTGTTTGGAAATGAACACAACAGTTCAGTCATGTTTCCTGTTGCATTTGTAATTTGGGAACTTTTCCCCATAATGCAAAGACAGCAGTTAGTGTAAAATAGATAAGGACTCTAAGGTCAGATAAAGCCAAACAGCATTACAAAAAATGTCTCTGGATTATGTTTTGATGTGTTTATTTTATGACTTCACCATTTTAGAAATTAAAGTAAAGGTACATGAAACTTAACTTTCTTTTTACTGTTTAATCAGTTGCTCTGTTTTGGGGTCCCTGGGTCTGTCGCATTTGCTGGAATTTGTTATACTGTGGTTGATACTATTCTGTATTTTCAATTTGCTGCTTCCATCTTTTCATGCTCATGAAGTATTGGATATTTTTTGATGAAACCAGTACAACTTCTTCATACTCTGAGTAGTTACACATGGAAGGGAGGGATGGTTCCTCTTCTTTTCCCTTTTCATATCTCCTTGCCTCCCCTGCTTAATACTCTGCAACATCAAATGTAGGGCATTAATTCTCATAAAGTCAGTTTGGACAAGGAAATCTTGTGAAAATAAGTATAGAGAGGGAAGACAGAATTGTTCTGTCTTGAGCTGCAGCTCCTACAAGCTACCATCTGTAGTAGCTGGGCCTTACAACTTTGAGTTTTATTTCTGGAAAACATCATTGCCATGTGTTGAATGTATTATAATGCTCCACATTTCCTCAAAGTGAAAGCACTATCATGAATGATTATTATTAATTACTTTATTGCTCAGGAGCTTATGTCTGCTTGACATTAAAACAGAAATTGTTCCTTTTAGTGTGATTTTTGGGAATTTTGATTTATGACTGAATATTGCTGTCTAAATAAGTTTTGGAATTTCAAGTAAAGTGAGTCAACTTCAAAAACTGAGTTTGTCCCAGAAAGAGTGTTTTGAATAAGAAGATAACTGCTCATAATTCTGACAGTCACTTAAAGGACAGAAAATACTTAGAAAATACCATGTATTACATGCATTTACCATTAGCATTCATTTTTGGACTAGAACACATTATTCATGTGTTAATCCTTTAAAGCAGAAACACGTAGAATTAATGAGTTTTAAAAGCATAGAGGGAAATCAATATTAAACAACTTATTAGGGTTGCATGGATAAAACAAGTATTCTCTGGTGATAGCTTTAATACTTCCTAAAACTAATACCTTTAATTGAGTTAAGTGGCTCTGAGAATAGTACGGAGTCTCATAATATCACCATGCAAATATGATGAGCCTCAGAGATGTGATTTTTGCTTTAATTTGATATATTAGAGCAGCACTTCTGTGAGCAGTTCTTTTTTCTCTTAATACTTTTGAAATAAATCTAGTCTGCAATCAAAATGGCTAAAATCGTTCTGTCCATGGATCTGACCATGGAAGCATGGGAAATCTCTGAGATGTGACCCAAATACTTAATTTTATGGAGTTAAGTACACAAGTTCCATTCAGCTGATAAAATCAACTATGTATGTGTTACACAATTCCTGTTTCTGTAGAATACATAATTGCATCATTGCCTTTCTCCAAATGCTTGCAGGAATTAAATGTGCCCTCCTTGTGGAATGAGTGCCACAGATACTCACAGCAGTCCTCACCAAAGGGAAAATGTGAGTGCTTTTGCCTTATGTAAAGACACAACAGAAGCTTGTCCTGCTTGTGTAGGTAACCAAGCAGAGGCTGTTTATTCCCAGGATGAGGCTCCCCACATCCCAGCAGAAGGTCCCTGGTCAGAGAGCAGGCTCCAGGTGCATTCTGCAGAAGCAGCAGAGCTGCTCAGCTCAGCACATGTGAATTGTGAGGAAGCGAAGGTTTCGGGACTGGGTCCTGCTGTCATTCACCCTTGTTCAAACCACTGTGCTGATGAGCACATTGCAGTAGGGAACACTTCTCAGAAAAGGTGTTAGCAAGCCAAAGTAAACAATTAGGGGGCTATGGGGTTTTTAGGTGTGCCTGGATGCAGATTGCAAGCAGCAGTGTGATGAGTCAGAGAGGAGTTTGATAAAGCAATAATAGACCAAACCCCTAAAACGACAGGACTAAAGTATAATCTTATGACTTCTCATGGCAAATGCATTGCAGTAACTTCAGTATCTATGCAGTGCTCTGAAGGAGGCAAACTGCCATTAGTTATGGCAATTGGCATTAACTAGGCCATGCTCTGACCCTTTCAGCAGTTCATTGGAAGTAGGAACTGATAGCAATGCAGAGTTTTCCTGTTAATCTGATGTGCCTAATATGGGCACAGTGATTTAACTCTGCCTTAGCCCACTCCTAGGTTTTGCTATGTTCCTACAGGGAAAACTTTACTGTAGCTGAAGCCAAAACTCCCCCAGTTGAATTTTGCAGATGTGATCATATGCCATTTTACTTGTTCAGAGATTGGTGCTTCCCAAAGCCATACTTCAAATGTTGGATCTGTGTGTTTCAAGACTTTGTCTGGCAAAGTATGAGGTCACATAGTTCTCTCACAGGAAAAATGTCTTATCAGAACAAATGCAGAACTGGCAGGTCTTAGAAAATAAAGCTCCCCTAGAACAGCCAAAGTGTTTCAGTAGTGTTGGGAGAGGACAGAAGTTCATGCTCCCAGTGCCAGGATGATTTGGGTTTCCCCTGGAAACACACAGTTTATTTGTGATTAAATGCAGCAGAGGTAAATAAAATAGCTTTGTTATTTGTTGGGGGTTAGGTGTCCTTCTTTTAGTTACCTGTGGAATTTTTACCCATTCGTTGAGGGGAAAACCTAACTGCGGGTACTTGGTGGATACTTGAAGAACACAGAGTTCGGCCGGGCCCAGGGGGGGAAGGGAGCAGGAAAAGGGGAGGGCGGGGACAGTTTTGAGGACTTCTTCAGCTTTGGAGAAGGACACTTTGGGCACAGAGCTGTTGCTGTGGAGAGAAGGGAATTTCGCCATCACCCAGATGGAGCTGCTGCTTCTTCTTCCCTCTTCCTTGGTGGCCTCGCACCCCCTGTCCTGCCGGGACGTGTGGCAGTGCCAGCCACCGCCGCGGAGCTGCTGATCCACCTCAGCCACCAGCCCAGGATCTCTGCTCATCCCTGCTGTTCCAGCTGAGTGTTCCTCAGAGCCCTGCAGGAGCACTGGGACTGGCTGCCCGAGGGGTTTGTGAAACAAAGCCTCTCCTCCATCCCTTCCCGTCTCAGCCGAGAAAGCTGTCACGGGGTCCCTGGTTCTGTTTTGTTGCTAACGCTGTAGTTATTGTTGTTTGTGTGCCTTGTTATACATACTAGTAAAGAACTGTTTTTCCTATCCCCAGATCTCTGCCTGAAAGCCCCTTGATTTCAGAATTATTGTAATTCAGACGGAGGGGGTTTACATTTTTCATTCTGAGGGAAGCTTCTGCTCTCCCTAGCAGACACTTGTCTTCCAAACGAAGACATTATTTTATACCATTTGTCAGTGTTCTGTTACATAATTTGATAATTCGATTCCATAGACATAATTTTCACTCCTTTCCGTTTGGGTTGTGGCTCTTCCAACAGTAAGCTCTGTTGTTGTTTTTAGTATTTACCTTGAACTTGAATGCAATCCAGCTAAAGTGTTGTTCTGGAATTAACTGGAGATTTCAATAATTTTCTTTTCTAGAAGGCAAGGTTTCTTATTTCTGTCACATGGGTTGTTACCACAGTATATGGCAGTGACATTATTTAGTCTTTACTTGTTTATCATAGCATCAAAATAAGCATCAACTTAATTTTAATGATACACCTACACACACTTTTTTTTTCCTCCCTTGAATTTATATGTCATCCTATCCATTTTCCAAGCTAGACTGTCAGCTCATGTGCTTTCAAGGATTATCAGAATTAAAATTTATAGGTAGCTTCCTTAGAAACTGTTAGGACCACCAGGAATCATGAATTAAATTGCTTTTAGATCACAGCAACTTAAGCTAGAGATACTTTATATCTTTTGAACCAAGTTAATGTAGGAAAAGATATCGAAGAGAACTGTCAGCAGAAATAGCTTTTGAATATTCATCTATCTGAACTTAGAAAGGCAGGTACATGTACACTGCACATTTATGATGAAGTCAGCCCTATTCTTTGGAATGGAAATGAGTTTTGAAGGTAGATCTTTAGAAAACATTGGATTTTAGCACTTACAGGGCCAGCTGCACTTCTCTGATTTTTCTAGTGTCTTAGTGAAGTCCTTCAATAGTTGGCTATTATATGTTTTCAAAACCTGTACTGAAATTTGTACCATTGTAACACTTGGAACATGACCTAAACTCCAACACAGCTTGTATCCACCAAGGTTATTCTGCAGACGATGCAGCCACATCAGTGCTGCTCCTGAGGCTTCCTAGTGTTATAAATTTGTATTGTGATATTGGCTTTCGCAGATGAATATTATATATTAAATACTTTTTAGCTATGCTAACAAGTCTTAAGTTTAAAAGAATCTCCTAGGTACAAGGCAAGGAAACTCCAGAGGGCAAGGACAGTGGGGCCCAAGTTGTTATCAGGAGAACAATAGAGCCCAAACTGTTATCAGCGGAAGATATGAAGACCAGCTGCCCTCAGGGGAAGGATGAGGGGCCCAGGCTGTTATCAACAAGTGACCATCTGCAGCAAAAAAGAAACCAAACTCCAAAATAATGCTGACCAGCAGAAAATAACATGATCCAAGAAGGTGGAACCAGGGAGGGGACATGCTTGAATATGCATTAACCTCTCACAGCAAAGATGGGATAAAAAGGACACTCCTGAGATACCAGGTGTGTTCCTGGTAACCCACCAGGGCACCCGGCCGTTTTAACCCTTTGCTTTATTTCTTTTGTCTCCTAATTGTCTTTTGTTTATATTAAATTATTTTTATAATTTATTAAGTGAAACTCGTTTTTAAGAATTTTTGGGGGCTCTTTCCGGGATAACCACCTCACCTCTAGGACCACCGGAGATCCAGAACGGGGAAACAGGCGCGCCTTTGCTGAGTTCAGCAGATCCCATTCTGTTTCTCCTAGCGTGGACCAAGCGGCTGCAGGTCAAAAACCCGAGGACAAGAAGGGGAGAAATAAAGCAAAGGAAAGGGGAAAAAAGGCTCCATAAAACCGCGGTATTTTTGCTCCATAATTCTTGTGCACGAAGACCCAAAGAAGAAGACGGATTGTAAGTAATCTTTGAGGGAGCGGGAAGCGGGGGTTGCAAGATACCCCCGGGGTTACTGGGACTGGGTCTCAGGGGAGGGGTGAGCCCCTCGGGAAAGGGAGCCCAAGGTTTTCCTGGCACAATCCACTGGGAAAACAGAGTAAAATGTGGATTCTCTAAAACTTTGTCAAGTTGAGGATTAAATCCAAGAAATTTGGATTTAAAACTGCCAAATTGAGGAATAATCCAAGAAACTTGGGATATTTGACATATTACAGCGCCCATGGGCGGATATTAACAAGGGAAGTAAAGAGCACCTTATTGTCTTGCTGTGACTGGGTGGAGTTGAATGAACAGATGTGAGAATGCGTAAATAGGTGTGATTGTTGCATTGAAGTTTGTGGGTTTTTTTTTTTTTTTTTGGAATTGTGTTGTTAAAGAGGAAAGGTTTTCGATGCTGTGCTGGAGTAGGAGTGAACACGGGTCGATGCTTCCACAGGGACTGGATCACAGTGGGGACACATGGAGTGATTCGCTTCCTCCCTGCGAGCTCCTGTCCTGGAGCCCCGGGTGGGGGGCAAGCCAGAACTGGGGCTTGTAGCCCAGAAGCCGCAGGTGTGTTGTATCAAATCTGTTCTCGGCGGGATAGCAGCTCTGCTCTCAGAGCAAAGCCAAAGTTATCTTTAGTGGTGATGGTCCCTCCATGCCTTTCCTCCCCCCTGGGCAACAAGAGCTGCTTGCGGGGGAGGGGTCGCTTTGGTGAGCTGGTATGTGATTCAGCGTTTGAAGTTGTTTTGGTTTTTTTGGGTTTTTTTTTTTTTTTGTTTGTTTGTTTTTTTTTTTTTTAGAAGTTTTCTTTGCCCCACTGTAGCGGCGGTGAAAGGTTTTCCTGGGAGATGGTGCTCCCAGAGCTACTCCCTGCCAAGCTACTGAGACGGAGGGGCGGGTCAGCCTCAGGAGTGCAAGGGAACTCCTGGAGCTCCGGCCGGCGGTGAGTCGGGCCGAACCCTGATAAGATCAGGGCACGGAGGGTGCCCTGAGGGGATGAGTTCAGTTCATCCCTTTTGAGTAAAGTGAGGGCAGGGGCCTTCTATGTCTTGGTGCCCCTGGATTGTTTAAACTTATTTGGAGCTCTCAAGCCCCAGAGCTGTGTTTAGGTGGCTGCAGGCAGGCTGGATTGAACCACAGATGCCGGTTCAGGTTCCCTGCTCCAGGCACAGGGGGATCGGAGGAGCTCTCAGTGACTCCTGGAACCTCCTGAAGCTGTGAAACAGGCCAGAACATGCGGAACATGCCCAATGGTGAGAGAGCTGGGTGAGTCCCTCTGGGACCCAGGTTTTCTATGCCGGGGTCTTATGAGACCCCGCACATTAAGTTCTGTGATTTCAGGAGTAAGGACTGGTGTCAAACTGTCTCAGAGAGCTTTTTCTTAGCCAGATGTGTGAGTGAGATATGGAGCAGTACTGGCGTATGGTATCAGCTCCAAACCAAGGGAGCTGCAAGTTGCAAGCCTTTGTTTTTATCGGGTTCTGAGAGAATTCCGTGTATGATGGTGCTGTGGTCTTCTGCAGCAATAAGTTGTGTCGGTGCTTAAAATTTGAGATTTCAGGAAGAGTATGCATCCTGGGAGAAAATGGAAAAGAAATGAGCTCTGTTTGTTTTTTTCTTGAGTGACTGCAATATTTATTTTGTAGAGAAACAAACCCATTTCTTAGTATGCCTTCCAATTTCTTTACTTTAGTGAATATCGTAGAATTTTGTGGTTGATTATAGTTTTAAAGGCAAGTTACAGTAATTTGCATAGTAGTCACTTCTTGAGGTGAAAACTTATCAGGTTGTCAATAAGTGTTAGAGCTGTTAACCCTAATGTTTTTTGTGTCCCGTGCTGATGGGCACAGCCCATGATTCTTAACAGCAGAACCTGGTGTCAGCCTAAAAGCAAAATCCTGTGGATAGTTGTAAATCTTTTTACTGCTGCTGAAAATTATTTTGTCTCTTTTCACAATATGAAATGCTGATCATCTCTCTGATGATTTCTAAAAAGGAGTTATTGTGATGGTGTGTTTAGCTGAAGATCAGGCTCAGAACTGCCATGATTTCTTGTTCTTTTGAATTTGCCAAGTGCACACGTCTCTAGGAGTGCTTGTGTTGTTTTGCAGCTGTGCTTATTACAGAAGCAGAAGTGGACCCAGTTAAAAGATTAGAATTAAGATTGTTGGTGTTTTGAATTGAGAAAAGAATTGTGGAGACTCTAAACTTGGTCTATTTTAATAAGTACATGTGTTATTTTGGAGATGAGTCTTATTTTGTGAAAGAAGAGTTCGAAAAATAATTGTAAGCCTGGTTCTTGCTATAGATTGTTCATAGTATATAAGCTGCAAGTACTGTTGAAACATAAAGGTATTGTCAGAAACTTGTCAATGTATCTAAATGCCTGTAAGAATAAAAGACCTGATCATATCTTGTCATGAGAAAAGTTACACTAGAGATTATTCACATTAAGCAGCTGTGTGAGGATAGACTCCTTTGTACCTGTAGAAGAAAACTTAGAGAAGAATGATGTCTGTGTCTTCATTTCTAGCTTGACTGAAGATCTGTTCAAGGCAGTAGAAATAGAAATTGCAAGTTTGTTTTAGTTGGTAAAAGTAGCTGGCTAGCTGACTGGTCTCTGTGTCTAGTGCCTTTGATGGCTTTGGGGAGCGTCCCCAAAAGGAGGTGTTAGAATTTGTTGTTATTCTGAAGCAAAGTAATTTGTGTAGTGGAGATTCTGGAGGGATGTGGTGTAAAGAGTGGCGAGATAATAGTGGCAAAGAGAAAGAGAGAGGTTTGCGTCTCTTTTCATTAAAGTTGTAAAGATTTTTAGAAAGAGAGCGAGAAGTGTCTTGTTGGCTCTGAAGAGTGAGCACTGGCTTGTGGGGAGAAAACCTTTCAAGCGCGATTAGAGATGAGAATTGTGCCCGAAATAGGAGATGTTAGGAGCATCTGGAGCGCTGGGTTAAGAGTTGCTAGGTTTAGGTGTTGTTTTATTGCTTTTATGTAAAGCGGCTGTAGCAGGACCCGGTCCCTGTGAGTGGCGAACAGCAGGGCCCGGTGCGGCGGCTCCCGGTCCTCTCCCACCCGATGTGAAGGGTGCAGAGCGCGGTTCGTGAGTGGCGCTGCTGGAGCGGGACCCGCCGTGTCTGTGCCGGGGTCTCGAGGGGTGCGGGGTGCCGGCAGTGCTCGCCGGCCCGGCAACGGTGCTGGGTGAGGTTTGCTGCTGAGGAGCGAGCTGGCCCAGCAGAGGAGCCCTAGACCAGAGCGCTGTGGACTGCGGGCGCTGCCCCTCGGCAGTGGCGGGAGCTGAGTGTGTTTGAACATGCCAGTCCTGTGTGTGAAGGGACGGCACAGCAGGGAAAGAGGAGACACCAGCTTTGTCCCAGGGTCAGCACGTAAGTGACTGGCAAGGACACAAGTGGGCCCCTGCAGAGCGAGCGGCTGAAACAGCCTGCTCGGCCCAGAGCTGCGGCAGCGGGAGTGGGGGAGAGAGATAGCCTGAAAAACTGCTGTCAATGGGAAAGGAACGGAACAAAGGCCGAGAAACAGACCGGTGGATGATGAGACCAAAGCAAAAGTAGTCTTGCTCGTTAGGTTCTGAAAACCTCATCAAGGTGTTTAATTTCTTGAAATAGGAATTTTTTTTTTTTCTCTCTCTTATTTTTTTCTTTTCTTTCTTTTACTCTTGTTAAAAGGAAGGGGTTTGTTCTAAGAAACCGATAAAAGAAGTTTGTGAAGCTAAACAAATAAATAGTAACCAAAAGGTAAAAAAGGTAATGAATGTAATGTATTTGAAGTCAAAACTAACCTAGCCTTTCTTGTTTAACTAATTTGAACACGCAGAAAGAGATTGGCTCCTATGTTAACTGATAAATTTCGCTGATGGAAAATTTTGATGTGACGTTTTCATTCTCCCTGTTATTAAGAAATTGTTTTCAGGTACTACTGATAATTAAGGCAGAGAAGCTGCAATCTGGACCAAAGAGTGAAGTTGGATTCACACCAGTAAGATCAAAAGAGCTGAGGACTGGACTGTAATACCCAAACTGAGTGATACCAAATGTACTCTTGAGCAGAGACTGGCGGCAATGAACTGATCCAAGGAATGAGCTAAGAATCACACCTAACTGAGAAGTAAGACCAAGCCTGTATCAGTAGTTTCAAGTCCTGCCTGGATAAGTTCTGGGACACTTTGATATCCACCTTGGGGAGGAAAACTCCCACTCCAAACAGGAGGACTGGGGCTGTTTTGGTTGGGAAATCCTCGTATATTTTTACTTTTGCCTGTGATTTGTATAAAGGAGGGGGGAGAACCACAACTTCCATCAGTGCCACATCATATATATTGTCTAAATCATCCCAATACGGGGCATGCTATCTGGATTAAATATAAGTGTTTAAATTAGAGAGTAATAGGTATTGTAGTCCACAAAGTTAAGCCTCTCATTGCAGGAAGTGTGAGGTGTCAAATCTATTAAGAATAACTTAAATGATAACTTTTTTTTCAGATGGGAAATTACTAGTGGGTGTTGAGTGGGAAGTACCTGAGGAACGGTGGGAAACTGCTGTTAAAAGGTGTCAAAAGAAATTTGCTTGGAAATTACAAAAAAGGAAGTGACAAGGAAATAGGGGGCAAGACCAGACTGACCACTACAACTCGCCACCGAGAAGAATATAAAACACCTGCTGTGAGCTGCAACCTCATAGGCAGGATGGGTGGGGGTGTAAGCCATACTGGACCCCTATTATTCCTTCTTCTGTCACTTATCCTTCTCCCTTCTGGGACACCAGCAAAGCCATGTTACAAATGCTATCAAAAGCTTTACATGGAATGACACCGGGGTTTCTTTCTTATTACCCACACCAGTATCAATAATCACTGCTATAACCCATCCAAATGAAGTACCTGTATGCATAAAGGGAAAATATTAGACTACAGAAAATCTAAGAACAAGTAGTAACAGATTAGAAAACAACTGCCCAAAAAGGAGAAAAAGATGGATTTTCTTCACAGTTGTTGCCAGGAGAAATAACCAAGATTTGGTAAGAGAGCAAATGGTAAGTGAAAAGATAAAGCCAACACAGTAACCTAGACCTGTATTAACCTCACATCAGGACATGTAAGCAAAGCTCAAACAGCAATTAAATGGAGAAAACTTCTTCATGAAGTGAGAAATACTCCTGGTAAAAAGTATAAAGCTGGTAATAAAACTTGTACATAGTAAGTTCCAGAGAAACCAACTCGGTATTAGACCCCAAGGAAAGTAAAAGAAAAAATTGTGTACATAGTAATAGAACCAGATTCTTCCAGTGTAATAGTACAGAGAAAAATCCTTACTCTGGAAATAGCCAAATTTTGAGGAAATATAAATCAACAAAAAAATGACTATTAGAAAGCACCAGATGTCTTATTTTGGGATATGTGAGAAAAGGGCATACCCAAAGCTCCCTTCGCAATGGAAGGGGAATTGTACTCTGAGAATGATTCAGCTAGGATTTTTTCTTTTTGTCAGGACAAGACAGAAATTAGTTGGGGGTGTTGGTTTTTGAGGTCCTAAAAAGAAATAAAAGGGAATAGTTTGAGTACCTCAAAAATGGGGAGATGAGAAATAGCCCCTGAACACATATTAGAAACATTCTTGGGCACAAGATGGAAGTTGGAGATATCGAACCCCAATTTTTGCATTATGAAACTCCAAGTTGTTGTAGAAATCATAACCAGTGAAACAGCTGGAGCTATAGAATTAATAGCCAGTCAGTGATTAAAGCCAGTGGCAATATATCAAAATAAGCTGGCTTTAGACTATTTATTGGATAAAAGAAGGGGTGTTCTGTGAGAAAATTAATACATAAAATTGTTGTTTTCAATGACAATAAAAATGCCGTTCTAGATATCGCCAAAGAAATCAGAAAAATGGCCCATGTGCCAGTCCAAAAATGAAAATCAGTAATGACCACTAACTGGTGGGATAATACATTGGGGATAGAGTAGTAGAAGAAGCTAAGTTTCTTCTCCTTGTAGCAGTGCTACAGCTGGTTTAATATTTCTTCCTTGTTTAATCCCCTGTTTAATTTGGCTAATCACCAAAGTAGTGCAAGGCATGCAAATAGTAGTAATGCCTACAGACTCAAAATTGGCTATATCTGGAATGGCACAAAAAAAAAAAAAATGAACGAATACAAGAATTATTGCTCAAGCCAAATGATTTATAAAAAAAGAAGAGGAGGGGTTTGTTATAAATTTGTATTGTGATATTGGCTTTCGCAGATGAATATTATATATTAAATACTTTTTAGCTATGCTAACAAGTCTTAAGTTTAAAAGAATTTCCTAGGTACAAGGCAAGGAAACTCCAGAGGGCAAGGACAGTGGGGCCCAAGTTGTTATCAGGAGAACAATAGAGCCCAAACTGTTATCAGCGGAAGATATGAAGACCAGCTGCCCTCAGGGGAAGGATGAGGGGCCCAGGCTGTTATCAACAAGTGACCATCTGCAGCAAAAAAGAAACCAAACTCCAAAATAATGCTGACCAGCAGAAAATAACATGATCCAAGAAGGTGGAACCAGGGAGGGGACATGCTTGAATATGCATTAACCTCTCACAGCAAAGAGGGGATAAAAAGGACACTCCTGAGATACCAGGTGTGTTCCTGGTAACCCACCAGGGCACCCGGCCGTTTTAACCCTTTGCTTTATTTCTTTTGTCTCCTAGTTGTCTTTTGTTTATATTAAATTATTTTTATAATTTATTAAGTGAAACTCGTTTTTAAGACTAGAGAAACTTGGAACACTGGTGGTTGTAGTGAGCAGATAGTACTTTGGTTTCAAGTATGCTGTCTGTATGATAACAAAATTTTAAATAATAGTTGTGAAGGTATTAAAGCATACATATCAAATGGTGTTGAAAGAGGAAATGGAAATCTGATCGTTTGTATTGTCATACCCACATTTATATTGCAGATGTGGTGAATTTCTGTTCACAGGAGACAGCCCTCAAGAAGACAAACCTTTCTTGTGAGAGGTTCCTTGTGTTGGAACTTTGTATGTGCTATGGCAAGAGCTTTCAGATTTGTGTCACTTGCATATTATGATCTCTTTGAATCATTTGTGCAGTGGAGAGACACTTGGAAGGGCACACCCCAGACATGTCACGGGCCAATAGCTTTACTGATGACATCGACCTGGTACCCGAGGAGTCCCCATGGTAGCGACATCCAGTGTGGCACAATGAATGAGCAGCAGCTCTCAACTGATCACATTAATGCTCATTAACTATGAGGGACACCTATCACCTAGTAAGAGTTATTATTTTGCTGGCTAGCTTCACATCAAGTGATTGTGAGTTTGATCTTGTTTAACTAAATGTGAACATTTCCTACCAAATGCAAGTTTAGCCTTAAGTTTGGTGGAAGTAGCCAGATGCTTGGAAAAGCAGCACTGCTCTGTTGTGGGTGGATAGCAGTATGGGTGTCTTTGTTTTCCCACTTTTAAAGTCAGCTGACACAGTTCCTGAGAGCTATGAGCTTTACAGACAGTTTTAAACTAGTAGATATCTCCATCAGATTAAGCTCTAAAGAAGTCTTAATATGAATTGATTGGACACTTAAATGAAATAATCATTTATAAATACAGCCTGAAAATAGAAAGGCTATTTCATGTAATATTTTTATAAAGCAGGCACAATTTTAAGAAAATGATGAAACACAAATATGAAAGTGAAATTATTATCCAGGACAGAAAACCCCCATCAGGGAGTTCACTGCCATTGTTGAATTTTCGCTTTTACTTGGCTTAGCAAATATTTCTAGAAATAAACAAAATAATTATACAGGACAACTCTATATTGTGCTTTAGTAACCTTCATGCTTTTGTCCTGTAATATACATGTCCAGTTTTGGGCATGGGTATTCTGGAGTAAACTTTAAATGTAAAGCAAAGCATTAAAACACAGAGGAAGGCCTGGATGGACCAGAGCATCCAGGTGCTATAGCAAATGCTTTATCTCCCATCAGAAACTGATACAAATAATGCTGGTGAAGAGATCCCCTGAGTTAGCAGGCTCATGAAGGTCTAACTGGTGTTTGGATGTTATGGTAATGTTGGTAAAAACTCATCTGAGATACCCTTGCAAGAAGAAATACAGGCTTGTCACTGGAAAAAAACACTTTAATAAATATCTGAGATTAAAAAAAAATAAAAAAGAAAAAAAATTGCTTGCCTTCAGGTAGGGAAAAATATCCACTGCGCGGTGTTCAGAATGAATTTGAAAGCCATGTGATTGCATTCTATGGTGTGACTGACTTTAAGAGGTTTTCTTTCACATCCTATATTTGCTTTCTGTCCAGGGAATTCATATAGATGATGTGTCTGCAGCATCTAAAGAAACTACTGTGTTTTCATACCAGATATCCTGGTCCTTGTATTTCCCCACATGTAATATTGGCGTTGCTTTCAAATGAGAGAATTCTAAATTGTTCTATTAAATTGGTCTTTTTTCTTCTGTTTATTCAGCACAGTGCAAGCAAAGAGTTTTACATTTGAGATAAAAAACCTCTCAGTTCTAATCTTATTTCTACTGTTTAGTGCATGAAACATGGTGGTATTGTGACTTATGTGACTTGTATAGTATAAACTGTACCTGCATTTTTAGCTCCTATTGGTGTTGAAATGCACTTTTCCCTTGTGGGGAAAATAAAAAGTAGCAGAAGGATAATGAAATGCACAAATGAAAAAAGAAATTAAATTATGGACAGATTTAAAGTATTGTGCTACACAGTTTAAAGTAATATGCTCTGAAATCATTCATTCCTCTTGATGTGGATGTCAGGTGCATAGAAACAGAATGATCTTGCAACTGCAATTGCTAAATTAAGGATTTTTGTATTCTAAACCCCATGATAAAAAAACATATGTATAAATTATAGCTTCTAAATATTTGTAAGAAACTTCAAATGTATAGAAAACATAAGGTCAAAAATTATGGATATAAAGGTGCCATGTAAGAACAAAGTCAAAACATCATTGCATCTAGTTTTCTGCTTCTAAACTGAGCACAGTAGCTTTCACCTCTATCACTGATCGTCTTATTTTCTGTGTCTGCATTTCTGCCTAGTAGGATGCATTCATTTAAGAGTTGTCCTGATTCTTGAGCAGAAATGTGTAGTGTGTCCTTATTTTAACTGTGAACTTTATGATAGAAGCACAGCACATGTTGTATTTGTGGATCCAGGTTTAAACTCCCAATTCTAATGCAAACAGTAAGATATTAACACTGCATTTACCTGATACACAGATATCAGTGTAATTATTTATCTTGTCTTTTGGCAGAATTGTAAGCAGGTAATTCTTGGTGTGTGCTTTGGTGTGCGAGCTTTCCAAAACAGCATGGCTTCTGCTTTTCACTTAATTAGGGCCAACAAATCTTCATCCTAGAGTTGTAAAAGCAGTCAATGATTAGAGAGAAACGCTTCCAAGAGTAAAATCCAGCCAAAAGAGGGTGTGTGAGTGTAGCCAAAAGAGGGTGTGTGAGTGTGTATATGTGTGTGTGTGTGTGTGTATATATACATATATATATATATATATATATATATATATATATATATGAATACACAGTGAGTCTTCTCAACTTTCAAAATAAGTGAAAACTTGGCTTTCACATATCATGTTCATGCCAGGATCCCACAATGATTACAGTTTAACATGAAGCACTTTGTGAACTCAAGTTTGACTTTAGCTGCCAAAAGTTAAAGTTTTGTTTGCCTCCAGCAAGTGTTTTAAGCTACAAAATCAATCCTGCAGTAAACTTTTATTTCAAAGTCTGCAACTGGTCATTTTTAAGCTTCTTGTGTTGATTATTAAATGTGGTGCCAGGTCAACAACTGTAATGTTTTGAGAGTTGTTTTCTATAATGTGAACAACAGATGCTTGTGAAGTCTGCTCTGCTGGATGGATGACAGTAGAGATGCTCTTTGGTGACATAAGCTTTGCTTTAGGCCACACTCTCTTGCAAATTCTGTCCATTGTGTGGGAAGGGCAAATGATATCCTAGGAAAACAGATTTCCTACCCTTGAGCCTCGTTGCCTTAGACAAACCTCTCTCACATCAGTCTGCACATTGTGTGTAGCAGATTCCTGTCACAGTAACTCAGGTGGATCAGGTTGCTAGAAAACTGCTGATATTATTGTTTAAGGTGATATTTGACTGAAAGCAAACCAGTTCAATGTGTTGCAGCACTGCCCAGGTCTCAGTGGCGGATGCATCCACCATTGGAATTCTGATGTGAGTGGTCCATGCAAGCCTGGAGAAGCTAAGCTGCCCTAGTAGAAGGTGTCAGTAAAATCCAGCAGCAAGCTGGAAAATTGAGCTTGAGAGACCATTCTATATAAACACAGCTGCTTTGGATCTCTTCAACAGCTGGGATGATGTTTGTTTCTGATCTCTGCACAAATGTGAACAACTCCTGAGCCAGGGGACAAAAGCATCACCTTCAGTTTATAACACTGTCACTGCCTAAAATTCTTGTTGGGTATCTCTTGCCCATTTCCTCAGGGGCCAAAAATCCCATGTGCTTCTGACCTGAATAGAGCTCTGTTGGTTTATAATGGCTGCTTCTGAGGTGTCCAAAGTTGAATAAAAATGATGTTGTTAAAGACTAATCAGTTCTGACAGATTAAATAAATATATTAGTTTCAATCAGTTGATGAGTAGTTCTATTTGTAGCAAGAAAAATTTGGACTGCCTCACTGCCTGATCTAATTACTCACCTAATATTTCAAATTCTCTGATGAACAGTCAGAAGGGGACTCCATCAGTTCATCACTGGAGTTTTGCAAGAGTAAAAGAGAACCCAATAACTTTAAGACTTACTATTTTATTTATTTTTTATCTTCAGCTGGTTCTACTTTTGTGATGACATGAACCCTTGGCCATGACAACATTTTCTGTTGTACACACCACACTTCATTTTCCATCAGGAGAGAATTTGGCCAATAGACTGCACTGAAAGATTACACCAACCTGGTCCCAGATAGCACAGTCTCAGGAAAAATACACAGAGCAGCAGCTTCAGAGGCAGACATCCTGTTTTTGTTTTTCAGAGCTCTGTGGTTTAAAGCTGTGGTATCTAAAGCTCTTTCAACTGTAAGGAAAAGCAAAAGTTAGAAATTCTATATGTCAGCATGGTTAAGCAGCTGTGGTTGGGCGTACATTTTGTGGCTCCCTGAGGTCACATGAAGGTGAATGCCAGCTGGCGGGGAGCAGGGCAGTGCTACAGCTCAGCCTCTGGCAGGTGAGATGCACACACAGTGCCCATGGTCAGTGCTAGCTGCCCTCAGGGGACAGCTGAGCAGTGACTCCTCAACTGGAACAGGCTGCCAGGGAGCTGAGAACTCCACCTGTTCCCCACAGGGAAAGTGGCTTAAGTACTTTTCATGGGCTGAGAGCGAGACCAGCAGGTGCTCTTCTTTCTGAGGCTCTATCCACAGCAGAGTCAAGCTGTGCTTAGGAGCCATGGGTTTGATCCAATCCTGGCTAAAACAGTTCTCTGCAGAGGTTTAGAAAGCTTGAAGGTGCTTGTGTAGGAGTGTGGGTGCTGTGGCTGTGAAAATGACTCACTGCTTCTGTTTAAGGTCTTTAAGTAATGTAACAGAAGCACAGACCTGAATGTGGAAGCAACCTGATATCCACTGTTCCCACCTACTCCAGTTTTTTTATTTCAAGCTCACAGTACAAAACTGGTTCTTAGATTGTTCAAGGGAATTTTCACCTGCAAAAGGATTAGCAGGAAAACCCAGGATTAAAATGTGATTATTAAACAATCAAGGGAACCCTGATGAAGGGGGGAAAGACAGATCTGAGGTGAGGCAATGGATGAAAAACAAACCTCTTTTAACAGGGGAAACTGAGACCCCAAGGGTGAAGGTGACTGAATGCCTTGCTCTGTGTCACTGGTGAATCCTAATAGAAAAAGAGCATCCCAAATTAGTCTCCAGTGGTGAGCAGGACCCTTTGTGAGGATTGAGGCTTAATGAGGCCAGAGGGGTTTGGTTATCTTTGTCTCTTGGTGCTTGTGCTTGTTTCAGGCTGCCTGGAAGAACAGACCAAAGCTGCTCCCCATGTCACCAGAGCTGGGTTCTGCAGAGATTGGGGGATACCCTGATTGCTGTGTACTGGGGTGGAAAATCAAATTTGTATTCAAAGGAGGATGCTTCATGGTTAGTCTTGGAATCAGGTTTTTCTTTTTAAAAACAAGTTTAGGAACAGTGCTGGTTTAGGGTTTTTTGGTGGTGGTTTTTTTTTAGTTGTTTTTTTTTTCCTAGAAGAAATAGGTAATATGACTGGCAGATATGAAATATTACTAATTTTCTTCATTGCCCACTAACACAGGAATTTTATACAAAGTGAATGGGACAAATGGTAAAACTTACACTAGGCCTTAAAACTTGCACTAGGTGTTATCAAAGAAAATGATCATTGTTAAGCCCTTGAAAAAGGGGATGTTAAACTCATCTTCTGACTTTCAGCCTCTCACTATCTGTAGCTGGTAGTCAAGGTTTTATCCAGATCTTAAGAATATTTTTTGTCCTTTATCTCTGCTTGAAGATCTAAGTGTACAATTTGTAACACCAAGCGTATTTTCAGTATTTCTGTGGTTTTTGTCTATCTCTGCCAGCTCCATTTATCTTTGTATTTTTATCATAACTTCCTCCTATAGCTTATTGTTTTTATTTTTATTAAAGAAATAGGTCACCTTCTCACCAGCAATTCTATCCCACTGAATATAATATATAATAAGTATACTATAAATATTTTCTATATTCTATATAATATATTCTGTATAATACATTCTATATTCTATATTTTATATTCTATAGAATATAGAATCTAGTAATTGGATAGTGATCTTGTGTAGGATAATTGAATCAACTATAAACTCATTAATAACACTTTTATTACTAAAATAGTGTCCCTGGGGTAACCCACAGTACTATGAGTGGAGGGCATACGTCTATATCCATCTTGTTTCCAGGTTTCTCATTGTCTGTTGGCTTTTGACAATTATTGATTCTCATTCTCAAGTACATCGAACACAGGTATTGCTGATGCAACTAGTTCTGTCCTCAGCATGGCACTCCAAAACATTTATCAGTTGCTTCAAAGAGGGATTTTCACAAGTATCTGTCATTTCTGAACAGAAAAAAATGAATGAAAATAGTGAAAATTTAACAGACAGTAGTAATTGCTAATCTGGTTCTATGCTTTTTACCACTATATGGTCTCATGTTAAATTACACTTTTTAGCACTACCCATTTTTGTCTTCTCACTTCTAATTTGGAACTCTTTAAAAGGGCTGCCTTGGGATTTTTTCCAGCACCCAAATTATTTTTATTACCATGTAAAATGAAAGCAAGGTTGGCATTAGTATAAATTAGTGCCATTATGTAATAACGTTTTATAAGAATTTGACACTGGTTCTGAGGGGGTTTGGAGGTGTTTTTGAGGTTTTATTCTTGAGTCGCAGTAATTTTTTGCTCTTTCATTCAAAAAGTGAGAACATTTGGCCAGTGGAGGGCACTGCCCTATAACACAGGAGAAACAGAAACTCCCGTTTCAACTTTGCAAATCCCATTTGTCATTTCAGCAAGCTTACTTATAAACTTAATTTATCTGCATCTGAATTTCCCCAATGTTTAATTGGCAAGTTGCCACACTAAGAAAAGTCCCTACTATACTAAAACATCAGTTTAATGAGAAATTTAACCAACCCCCAAAGGCTCAGCTTGATGTGGTCGTTAGACTTTCTTTTGTGGAAAACAAACTATTGTAACAGCCCACAGAAGGCTGTCAAAATATAACTGAATACGTATTATCATGTAAACATCCATGCAACAAAATTTCCAAATCTGATGGAAAAGTGTGACATAAAAAGTTGCTTTGGAAACAGAAGCTTCTACAAAACATTTTCTATAACTGATATTTTTTTTTTCTTAATAAGTTTTCTAATAATTTCACAGAATTTTAAAGTGTGAATAGACTTTTTCATGGCAGAGGTGTGAAGTGAGCCTGTGATATATGGCTGTGAATATCTGTCTTGGGTAAGAAATAGTTTACAAAAATCCATGTGTTTCCAAATAAAATTAAAGGCTCACATGCATGGCTTTGCTTTACATAGAAATTATTTATCTCAGTAGTCAGAAAACAGAAAAAAAGGCAGTTTTAACATTTGTTATTGCAAGGAGCTGGATTGGATTCCTGGTCTCCAGTACTGGCACCTCTAGTCTGTAGTGTGAGGAGAAAGCCAGGGAAGGGGAAATCACATCAGCAAGGCTCTGTTTGGATGTCAGAATTTGTCAAGGTTTTAGTTAAATATTATTATAACTCAACTGTAATTTCCAAGCTCCTTGACAGGTGACAATGTCATAAGAGCCTCTATGTGAAGCTGCGATGGAAGTTTGGAAAAACATTACATGAAAGGGTGTTGTTTGCTGAAGGTGACAGTGCAACCCTTCTATCAGACCACTCCAGTCTGTCAACACCAGGCCAAAGAAAAGTGTTCCACATGCAGCACTTGTGTTTTGGGGAGGGAAAGATAAAAAACCTTGGTGGGGAAAGCATGGTGGTTGCACTGCACAGAGAAGTGTGACTCTATCCCTTACATAGAAATAAGCAAGCATGTATTTGCTGTTACCCCTGATCTGGTGGTTTTGCAGTACTTTGTGTTTTAGCATTTCTGTGAGATTAAACTGGATGTGGCTGAACTCTGCCTGTGCCTGTTCTGGTCATAGGTCATAACACTTCGTTGTGTTCATTGTTTTTCTGTAAAATGTACTAATGTAAAGGAGAAGCAGGGATGGGAATACATGGTGTTTGCTGCCTAAACATTCAGGTCATTGGTGAGGTGGCAAGCTCCATCCATATACCACAGGGTGTGTTTCATATTGGTAGCATTCAACACAAAAAATACTTTAGAGATTGTTTACACCAGTTGTCCTTCCTTTTTCCTTCTGTGGCTGCTCCCCTGGGCTGCTCCTGTGACCGAGGCAGCCCCTCTCATACCAACCAAAAGCCCCTCCCTGCATAACAGAGTCTGTAGAAGCAATTAGGGTCAAAAAAAAGATGGAGAAAAGCTTGAAGGCATGAAGACACCATTTTTTTGGTTAGAACTTGTGGAAGAGATAGCTGAGATAAAATCCTATCATTCTTTCTAAGGCAGGAAGCTTTAATTTTACCTTAATAATAGCTGAATGTTATTCTGCTGTCCTTCTGAGCATGGACAGCAGCCCTGCAAGCCAGAATCCTGCCTTCCACTTGAGAGACTCACTTTTAATCCTTACAGCCTACTTTCTGAAGAGGTGACATGCCTAACATGCTGCTCCTACAGACATTAATTTCTGAGCCAGCATCAACCATGAAAAAAAGGTACAAAAACTGTAAGTGAAAGTTAAGAAGGCTCAGTGTGGTTAAGTCACAAGTTGTGATGGGTGATTATAGGACAAAGATGATAGGACATAAAATTTTATTACAGATGTCAGGAACAGTTCTGCAGTTAGAAAATGCAATTTATGGGTGATTTCTTCAGTATTTCATCATTACCAATATTATGAAAATCTTCTTTGAAATTTTCAAAATAACCTGAACAACAATATATTGATCATAAATTGAAATGGCATCATTTGGTTATGATGTTTCACAGTGGAGTTTAAACAAACAATTTGGAGTTATGACTATATTTCTACCCAGGAAGCAGGTAAACTATCCACCTAGCCTAAGATAAAAGAAGGAAGACTTTTTAAAGCATTTTTTAAGTGTCAATTTGGTATTTATCAAGGGGTGCTGCAGTATAGAGTTGTCAATCTCTATACAGTCTTATTCTGTATTTTCTGGTCAAGTGCCTTTCCTTAATGAAATATAAATAATTGTTCATTTCATTCAGGTGGCTTTTATAGACTTGTATAGTGCAACATAGTAGCCCATGACACAAGATATGCTTGCCTTCAGTGCATTAAAGGATATTGGAATTCACATTACATGGCTGAATTACTGGAGCTGCTTCTGCTCTATGGGATGGACTTAAGGCTATAGATTGTTTATGGCAGCTCCAAAAATACTGTCATGAATATTTATGTCTTACTGATTTTTTTAAATTTTCTTTCCTAAAGTGCACTTTAAAGAAAAATCTTACAAAGGAAAAAGAAGTTCTTTAGCAAAGCAAATTCCATTTGCATCTTCATTGTGTGTTTAAGAACAATACCAATTCTCATTTTTCAGTGAACACTGAGACCACTGGTATGGTGGTTTGACATTGATTGATATTTGGGGAAAGAAGTAAGAAACACCCATGGAAGTGATTTATTTGAGGGAAGCTGCTGGGAGCTTCTTCTGTGCCTAAGACAGGCCAATGCCTGGCTGGTTCTGAGAACTGACAACATTTTGCACCATTTAAAAATTAGGTCCACTTCTGTGAATTCCACATTTTAAAAACCACAAACCCGGGAACTTTTTTCTCTTGGTTTCCGGCCTCAGAAGGGAACGGAGCCCTGGTGGGGCCAGCCCTGCTCCCCCTGTGCGGGGGAGGCTGGGCCGGACTCCAGCGGCTCCCGGGTGGGGACGGAGGCTGTGGGGCCCTGGCCCCAGGCTGGGCCGGGCCACGGCTGCTGACATCTCACCGACACCAAACCCCTGCTCCAGGCCACGGCTGCTGACATCTCACCGACACCAAACCCCTGCTCCAGGCCACGGCTGCTGACATCTCACCGACACCAAACCCCTGCTCCAGGCCACGGCTGCTGACATCTCACCGACACCAAACCCCTGCTCCAGGCCACGGCTGCTGACATCTCACCGACACCAAACCCCTGCCCCCGGCCCGCACAGACTGCTCCAGGCCGAGCCAGAACTACCCTCCCCTCCAGCGGCTGCCGGGCCGAGGGAGGCACCAGCGCGGGCTGAAATCCAACACCGTGACTGCTGCGGCCACTGGGCGAGATACTAACCCTTTCAATACACAGATGAGACCTGCAGGCCTTGTTCCTCTCTCCAGGGAGAGAAAAGGAGTGACGACACGTAGGAAGACAACATGAAGACACCAAGGTCAGTTAAGAAGGAGTCAAGCCTCAGATGGAAGAAGGATGAGGAGATGCTGAATGGGGCTGAAATATTCTTTTGGTAGGGCCATGGAGATGGACAATTATATACTGAAATATCTCCTTTAATTCGTGAGCGAGTATGGGGAGATGGAATATTCAAACTGTAGATGGGAGCAGAGGCATCCATTGATGAAGCCAAGCAGATGGAGTAGCTGTGGTCCCATGAGAAGCTTGAACAGAGAGGGAGATGAGGGTGATGAAGACCCTTTGTACCAGAGAGAGAAGAAAACCTCTGTTCCCAGAGATGATCACAGAGACAGATGAAGAGAATCTTTATCTTTGCACAACTTATCATCAAAATAATACCCCATGAGTTCATGGCCCATGGATGCACCTCTAAGAGGGCTGTGAAAATGGGAGGAATGTCACAATGTAGAACTTTTTCCCAGGCAGTGGCTATTCGTGGAAATGAAAAGCCATGAGAAAACTGTTTCTTGTGGAGGAGTGTCCAAGACATGGCAAGAGAAAATTACTCTCCCTGTAAGAATTGATGGAAGACTATTGTATAGTTGGTACTGCTTTAACATCCCAGGTTTTGTCTTCATGTTGTCAGTTGGGATAAGAGTTGGGTAGGGGGAGGAAAGGTATTCTTGTTTTATTCTGATGTTTCTTATTCTTGTAGTCCTGTTAATAAAGTTTCTTTATACCTTTTAAGTTTTAAGCCTGTTTTACCCTTGTCCTAATCCATATCTCACAGCAAGAAATGAGTAAGTGCCCTGGTGATTTTATCCAGTGCTAAAACCCACCACATTATTTGATGCATTGGCTGGAAAACTCAAGTTGAAGAATCTCAACCATGACAACTCAGCTGCAGTAAAAGTACACTGTGAATGTATCTCCTCCATATTTATTTTTGCCTTAAATAAAATGTAGGTGCTTTGCAATGAGCAGATAGTCTATTAAAAATCTCTTACTGTGTACAGTATGTTCACAACAAAAGTTAGTATTAATTTGAGATATCATCTTATATCTTCTCATGGCTATTTTCTTGGGTAGCCCAACCAATTATCTATTATATAAATATATAATACCATATCTGTGTAAATTTAAAGTAGTGGTAAAATACTCATTGAAAAATCAACACACAGTTTAGGTTAAATATTAATTACTCCTATTTTTCTGTATGGGAGGTAATGAAATTATTGCAGCTAATGTTTTGTTTTGCAACTAACATGTCTCTGAAAAATGGGGCTGATATGTGAAAACTGATAGATGTAATTGCTACTTTGGTCATTTGACCACTGCATTAATCTCTGTGCTTGAAAACTCGATTTTAATAAGTTACTTTCAGGTAGTTTAAATGATGGCAATTCTATAAAACCTGATGGTTCCTCATGGATTTCTCAGCTCCGACACTTTCCCAGCTGCACATGTAAAATCCTATTATAGGCCAAACTTGATGAACTACAAATGGGACAATG